>NW_026909812.1:0-352500 GCF_949316345.1 Pungitius pungitius | reverse complement strand
GCCGTTGAAATACAGGTGCTAACCAAACATGTTAGATTTACCAAAGAAGAAAAGTAAAGTTCCCTTTAGGTTTTAGGAACCTCTCTTGCCAATGCTAAGAACTGCTTCAATTTTAGAAAAAGAAACTTCTGATTATCTTTGACACGTTTTAAAGGATTAGGAAAAAGATGAAAAGCAGCTTACGGCCATACCTCTCTGGTTCCGCCCGATCTCGTCTGATCTCGGAAGCTAAGCAGAGCAGGGCCTGGTTAGTACCTGAATGGAAGACCGCCTGGGAATCCCAGGTGCCGTAAGCTTTTTCACTTCTCTCTCTGAAAGCCGCCCAGCGCCGTAGCTTGTACACCTACACAATTGTAAAAAGTTGATCACATTGTAGAAGAGATGCAATAGGAAGAAGATGAAAGGTGGCTTACGTCCATACCATCGTCAGGCCATTTGAGGTGGCGGGGACTGCAATGGCCATCCACCGATTGGCTGGGACTCCTGGGCGGGTCTTCTCTAGTCCATCCAATTTTCGCCATAGGATGTCACAGCCTTCTTTGCATACCCTTATTTAACCCACACAAAGATGCCAACGGCAGGCGTGACATAATTTTTTGACGCATTATAAAGGATTAGGAAAAAGATAAAAAGCAGCTTACGGCCATACCTCTCTGGTTCCGCCCGATCTCGTCTGATCTCGGAAGCTAAGCAGAGCAGGGCCTGGTTAGTACCTGGATGGAAGACCGCCTGGGAATCCCAGGTGCCGTAAGCTTTTTCACTTCTCTCTGAAAGCTGCAGAGCGCCGCAGATTGTACACCTACAAATTACAAAAAGTATATCACATTGTTGAAGAGATGCATGTTTATTGTTGTTTTAACGTTGGATATGAAAGGCATTTAGACAATATTATCAAACATGATTCCGTTTCATGGTTGCTAAATTAGTGTTGATCAACATTTAACAATTGGCATACTTTTGTTTGTAATTTAGCCGTTGAAATACAGGTGCTAACCAAACATGTTAGATTTACCAAAGAAGAAAAGTAAAGTTCCCTTTAGGTTTTAGGAACCTCTCTTGCCAATGCTAAGAACTGCTTCAATTTTAGAAAAAGAAACTTCTGATTATCTTTGACACGTTTTAAAGGATTAGGAAAAAGATGAAAAGCAGCTTACGGCCATACCTCTCTGGTTCCGCCCGATCTCGTCTGATCTCGGAAGCTAAGCAGAGCAGGGCCTGGTTAGTACCTGAATGGAAGACCGCCTGGGAATCCCAGGTGCCGTAAGCTTTTTCACTTCTCTCTCTGAAAGCCGCCCAGCGCCGTAGCTTGTACACCTACACAATTGTAAAAAGTTGATCACATTGTAGAAGAGATGCAATAGGAAGAAGATGAAAGGTGGCTTACGTCCATACCATCGTCAGGCCATTTGAGGTGGCGGGGACTGCAATGGCCATCCACCGATTGGCTGGGACTCCTGGGCGGGTCTTCTCTAGTCCATCCAATTTTCGCCATAGGATGTCACAGCCTTCTTTGCATACCCTTATTTAACCCACACAAAGATGCCAACGGCAGGCGTGACATAATTTTTTGACGCATTATAAAGGATTAGGAAAAAGATAAAAAGCAGCTTACGGCCATACCTCTCTGGTTCCGCCCGATCTCGTCTGATCTCGGAAGCTAAGCAGAGCAGGGCCTGGTTAGTACCTGGATGGAAGACCGCCTGGGAATCCCAGGTGCCGTAAGCTTTTTCACTTCTCTCTGAAAGCTGCAGAGCGCCGCAGATTGTACACCTACAAATTACAAAAAGTATATCACATTGTTGAAGAGATGCATGTTTATTGTTGTTTTAACGTTGGATATGAAAGGCATTTAGACAATATTATCAAACATGATTCCGTTTCATGGTTGCTAAATTAGTGTTGATCAACATTTAACAATTGGCATACTTTTGTTTGTAATTTAGCCGTTGAAATACAGGTGCTAACCAAACATGTTAGATTTACCAAAGAAGAAAAGTAAAGTTCCCTTTAGGTTTTAGGAACCTCTCTTGCCAATGCTAAGAACTGCTTCAATTTTAGAAAAAGAAACTTCTGATTATCTTTGACACGTTTTAAAGGATTAGGAAAAAGATGAAAAGCAGCTTACGGCCATACCTCTCTGGTTCCGCCCGATCTCGTCTGATCTCGGAAGCTAAGCAGAGCAGGGCCTGGTTAGTACCTGGATGGAAGACCGCCTGGGAATCCCAGGTGCCGTAAGCTTTTTCACTTCTCTCTCTGAAAGCCGCCCAGCGCCGTAGCTTGTACACCTACACAATTGTAAAAAGTTGATCACATTGTAGAAGAGATGCAATAGGAAGAAGATGAAAGGTGGCTTACGTCCATACCATCGTCAGGCCATTTGAGGTGGCGGGGACTGCAATGGCCATCCACCGATTGGCTGGGACTCCTGGGCGGGTCTTCTCTAGTCCATCCAATTTTCGCCATAGGATGTCACAGCCTTCTTTGCATACCCTTATTTAACCCACACAAAGATGCCAACGGCAGGCGTGACATAATTTTTTGACGCATTATAAAGGATTAGGAAAAAGATAAAAAGCAGCTTACGGCCATACCTCTCTGGTTCCGCCCGATCTCGTCTGATCTCGGAAGCTAAGCAGAGCAGGGCCTGGTTAGTACCTGGATGGAAGACCGCCTGGGAATCCCAGGTGCCGTAAGCTATTTCACTTCTCTCTGAAAGCTGCAGAGCGCCGCAGATTGTACACCTACAAATTACAAAAAGTATATCACATTGTTGAAGAGATGCATGTTTATTGTTGTTTTAACGTTGGATATGAAAGGCATTTAGACAATATTATCAAACATGATTCCGTTTCATGGTTGCTAAATTAGTGTTGATCAACATTTAACAATTGGCATACTTTTGTTTGTAATTTAGCCGTTGAAATACAGGTGCTAACCAAACATGTTAGATTTACCAAAGAAGAAAAGTAAAGTTCCCTTTAGGTTTTAGGAACCTCTCTTGCCAATGCTAAGAACTGCTTCAATTTTAGAAAAAGAAACTTCTGATTATCTTTGACACGTTTTAAAGGATTAGGAAAAAGATGAAAAGCAGCTTACGGCCATACCTCTCTGGTTCCGCCCGATCTCGTCTGATCTCGGAAGCTAAGCAGAGCAGGGCCTGGTTAGTACCTGAATGGAAGACCGCCTGGGAATCCCAGGTGCCGTAAGCTTTTTCACTTCTCTCTCTGAAAGCCGCCCAGCGCCGTAGCTTGTACACCTACACAATTGTAAAAAGTTGATCACATTGTAGAAGAGATGCAATAGGAAGAAGATGAAAGGTGGCTTACGTCCATACCATCGTCAGGCCATTTGAGGTGGCGGGGACTGCAATGGCCATCCACCGATTGGCTGGGACTCCTGGGCGGGTCTTCTCTAGTCCATCCAATTTTCGCCATAGGATGTCACAGCCTTCTTTGCATACCCTTATTTAACCCACACAAAGATGCCAACGGCAGGCGTGACATAATTTTTTGACGCATTATAAAGGATTAGGAAAAAGATAAAAAGCAGCTTACGGCCATACCTCTCTGGTTCCGCCCGATCTCGTCTGATCTCGGAAGCTAAGCAGAGCAGGGCCTGGTTAGTACCTGGATGGAAGACCGCCTGGGAATCCCAGGTGCCGTAAGCTTTTTCACTTCTCTCTGAAAGCTGCAGAGCGCCGCAGATTGTACACCTACAAATTACAAAAAGTATATCACATTGTTGAAGAGATGCATGTTTATTGTTGTTTTAACGTTGGATATGAAAGGCATTTAGACAATATTATCAAACATGATTCCGTTTCATGGTTGCTAAATTAGTGTTGATCAACATTTAACAATTGGCATACTTTTGTTTGTAATTTAGCCGTTGAAATACAGGTGCTAACCAAACATGTTAGATTTACCAAAGAAGAAAAGTAAAGTTCCCTTTAGGTTTTAGGAACCTCTCTTGCCAATGCTAAGAACTGCTTCAATTTTAGAAAAAGAAACTTCTGATTATCTTTGACACGTTTTAAAGGATTAGGAAAAAGATGAAAAGCAGCTTACGGCCATACCTCTCTGGTTCCGCCCGATCTCGTCTGATCTCGGAAGCTAAGCAGAGCAGGGCCTGGTTAGTACCTGGATGGAAGACCGCCTGGGAATCCCAGGTGCCGTAAGCTTTTTCACTTCTCTCTCTGAAAGCCGCCCAGCGCCGTAGCTTGTACACCTACACAATTGTAAAAAGTTGATCACATTGTAGAAGAGATGCAATAGGAAGAAGATGAAAGGTGGCTTACGTCCATACCATCGTCAGGCCATTTGAGGTGGCGGGGACTGCAATGGCCATCCACCGATTGGCTGGGACTCCTGGGCGGGTCTTCTCTAGTCCATCCAATTTTCGCCATAGGATGTCACAGCCTTCTTTGCATACCCTTATTTAACCCACACAAAGATGCCAACGGCAGGCGTGACATAATTTTTTGACGCATTATAAAGGATTAGGAAAAAGATAAAAAGCAGCTTACGGCCATACCTCTCTGGTTCCGCCCGATCTCGTCTGATCTCGGAAGCTAAGCAGAGCAGGGCCTGGTTAGTACCTGGATGGAAGACCGCCTGGGAATCCCAGGTGCCGTAAGCTTTTTCACTTCTCTCTGAAAGCTGCAGAGCGCCGCAGATTGTACACCTACAAATTACAAAAAGTATATCACATTGTTGAAGAGATGCATGTTTATTGTTGTTTTAACGTTGGATATGAAAGGCATTTAGACAATATTATCAAACATGATTCCGTTTCATGGTTGCTAAATTAGTGTTGATCAACATTTAACAATTGGCATACTTTTGTTTGTAATTTAGCCGTTGAAATACAGGTGCTAACCAAACATGTTAGATTTACCAAAGAAGAAAAGTAAAGTTCCCTTTAGGTTTTAGGAACCTCTCTTGCCAATGCTAAGAACTGCTTCAATTTTAGAAAAAGAAACTTCTGATTATCTTTGACACGTTTTAACGGATTAGGAAAAAGATGAAAAGCAGCTTACGGCCATACCTCTCTGGTTCCGCCCGATCTCGTCTGATCTCGGAAGCTAAGCAGAGCAGGGCCTGGTTAGTACCTGGATGGAAGACCGCCTGGGAATCCCAAGTGCCGTAAGCTTTTTCACTTCTCTCTCTGAAAGCCGCCCAGCGCCGTAGCTTGTACACCTACACAATTGTAAAAAGTTGATCACATTGTAGAAGAGATGCAATAGGAAGAAGATGAAAGGTGGCTTACGTCCATACCATCGTCAGGCCATTTGAGGTGGCGGGGACTGCAATGGCCATCCACCGATTGGCTGGGACTCCTGGGCGGGTCTTCTCTAGTCCATCCAATTTTCGCCATAGGATGTCACAGCCTTCTTTGCATACCCTTATTTAACCCACACAAAGATGCCAACGGCAGGCGTGACATAATTTTTTGACGCATTATAAACGATTAGGAAAAAGATAAAAAGCAGCTTACGGCCATACCTCTCTGGTTCCGCCCGATCTCGTCTGATCTCGGAAGCTAAGCAGAGCAGGGCCTGGTTAGTACCTGGATGGAAGACCGCCTGGGAATCCCAGGTGCCGTAAGCTTTTTCACTTCTCTCTCTGAAAGCCGCCCAGCGCCGTAGCTTGTACACCTACACAATTGTAAAAAGTTGATCACATTGTAGAAGAGATGCAATAGGAAGAAGATGAAAGGTGGCTTACGTCCATACCATCGTCAGGCCATTTGAGGTGGCGGGGACTGCAATGGCCATCCACCGATTGGCTGGGACTCCTGGGCGGGTCTTCTCTAGTCCATCCAATTTTCGCCATAGGATGTCACAGCCTTCTTTGCATACCCTTATTTAACCCACACAAAGATGCCAACGGCAGGCGTGACATAATTTTTTGACGCATTATAAAGGATTAGGAAAAAGATAAAAAGCAGCTTACGGCCATACCTCTCTGGTTCCGCCCGATCTCGTCTGATCTCGGAAGCTAAGCAGAGCAGGGCCTGGTTAGTACCTGGATGGAAGACCGCCTGGGAATCCCAGGTGCCGTAAGCTTTTTCACTTCTCTCTGAAAGCTGCAGAGCGCCGCAGATTGTACACCTACAAATTACAAAAAGTATATCACATTGTTGAAGAGATGCATGTTTATTGTTGTTTTAACGTTGGATATGAAAGGCATTTAGACAATGTTATCAAACATGATTCCGTTTCATGGTTGCTAAATTAGTGTTGATCAACATTTAACAATTGGCATACTTTTGTTTGTAATTTAGCCGTTGAAATACAGGTGCTAACCAAACATGTTAGATTTACCAAAGAAGAAAAGTAAAGTTCCCTTTAGGTTTTAGGAACCTCTCTTGCCAATGCTAAGAACTGCTTCAATTTTAGAAAAAGAAACTTCTGATAATCTTTGACACGTTTTAAAGGATTAGGAAAAAGATGAAAAGCAGCTTACGGCCATACCTCTCTGGTTCCGCCCGATCTCGTCTGATCTCGGAAGCTAAGCAGAGCAGGGCCTGGTTAGTACCTGAATGGAAGACCGCCTGGGAATCCCAGGTGCCGTAAGCTTTTTCACTTCTCTCTCTGAAAGCCGCCCAGCGCCGTAGCTTGTACACCTACACAATTGTAAAAAGTTGATCACATTGTAGAAGAGATGCAATAGGAAGAAGATGAAAGGTGGCTTACGTCCATACCATCGTCAGGCCATTTGAGGTGGCGGGGACTGCAATGGCCATCCACCGATTGGCTGGGACTCCTGGGCGGGTCTTCTCTAGTCCATCCAATTTTCGCCATAGGATGTCACAGCCTTCTTTGCATACCCTTATTTAACCCACACAAAGATGCCAACGGCAGGCGTGACATAATTTTTTGACGCATTATAAAGGATTAGGAAAAAGATAAAAAGCAGCTTACGGCCATACCTCTCTGGTTCCGCCCGATCTCGTCTGATCTCGGAAGCTAAGCAGAGCAGGGCCTGGTTAGTACCTGGATGGAAGACCGCCTGGGAATCCCAGGTGCCGTAAGCTTTTTCACTTCTCTCTGAAAGCTGCAGAGCGCCGCAGATTGTACACCTACAAATTACAAAAAGTATATCACATTGTTGAAGAGATGCATGTTTATTGTTGTTTTAACGTTGGATATGAAAGGCATTTAGACAATATTATCAAACATGATTCCGTTTCATGGTTGCTAAATTAGTGTTGATCAACATTTAACAATTGGCATACTTTTGTTTGTAATTTAGCCGTTGAAATACAGGTGCTAACCAAACATGTTAGATTTACCAAAGAAGAAAAGTAAAGTTCCCTTTAGGTTTTAGGAACCTCTCTTGCCAATGCTAAGAACTGCTTCAATTTTAGAAAAAGAAACTTCTGATTATCTTTGACACGTTTTAAAGGATTAGGAAAAAGATGAAAAGCAGCTTACGGCCATACCTCTCTGGTTCCGCCCGATCTCGTCTGATCTCGGAAGCTAAGCAGAGCAGGGCCTGGTTAGTACCTGAATGGAAGACCGCCTGGGAATCCCAGGTGCCGTAAGCTTTTTCACTTCTCTCTCTGAAAGCCGCCCAGCGCCGTAGCTTGTACACCTACACAATTGTAAAAAGTTGATCACATTGTAGAAGAGATGCAATAGGAAGAAGATGAAAGGTGGCTTACGTCCATACCATCGTCAGGCCATTTGAGGTGGCGGGGACTGCAATGGCCATCCACCGATTGGCTGGGACTCCTGGGCGGGTCTTCTCTAGTCCATCCAATTTTCGCCATAGGATGTCACAGCCTTCTTTGCATACCCTTATTTAACCCACACAAAGATGCCAACGGCAGGCGTGACATAATTTTTTGACGCATTATAAAGGATTAGGAAAAAGATAAAAAGCAGCTTACGGCCATACCTCTCTGGTTCCGCCCGATCTCGTCTGATCTCGGAAGCTAAGCAGAGCAGGGCCTGGTTAGTACCTGGATGGAAGACCGCCTGGGAATCCCAGGTGCCGTAAGCTTTTTCACTTCTCTCTGAAAGCTGCAGAGCGCCGCAGATTGTACACCTACAAATTACAAAAAGTATATCACATTGTTGAAGAGATGCATGTTTATTGTTGTTTTAACGTTGGATATGAAAGGCATTTAGACAATATTATCAAACATGATTCCGTTTCATGGTTGCTAAATTAGTGTTGATCAACATTTAACAATTGGCATACTTTTGTTTGTAATTTAGCCGTTGAAATACAGGTGCTAACCAAACATGTTAGATTTACCAAAGAAGAAAAGTAAAGTTCCCTTTAGGTTTTAGGAACCTCTCTTGCCAATGCTAAGAACTGCTTCAATTTTAGAAAAAGAAACTTCTGATTATCTTTGACACGTTTTAAAGGATTAGGAAAAAGATGAAAAGCAGCTTACGGCCATACCTCTCTGGTTCCGCCCGATCTCGTCTGATCTCGGAAGCTAAGCAGAGCAGGGCCTGGTTAGTACCTGAATGGAAGACCGCCTGGGAATCCCAGGTGCCGTAAGCTTTTTCACTTCTCTCTCTGAAAGCCGCCCAGCGCCGTAGCTTGTACACCTACACAATTGTAAAAAGTTGATCACATTGTAGAAGAGATGCAATAGGAAGAAGATGAAAGGTGGCTTACGTCCATACCATCGTCAGGCCATTTGAGGTGGCGGGGACTGCAATGGCCATCCACCGATTGGCTGGGACTCCTGGGCGGGTCTTCTCTAGTCCATCCAATTTTCGCCATAGGATGTCACAGCCTTCTTTGCATACCCTTATTTAACCCACACAAAGATGCCAACGGCAGGCGTGACATAATTTTTTGACGCATTATAAAGGATTAGGAAAAAGATAAAAAGCAGCTTACGGCCATACCTCTCTGGTTCCGCCCGATCTCGTCTGATCTCGGAAGCTAAGCAGAGCAGGGCCTGGTTAGTACCTGGATGGAAGACCGCCTGGGAATCCCAGGTGCCGTAAGCTTTTTCACTTCTCTCTGAAAGCTGCAGAGCGCCGCAGATTGTACACCTACAAATTACAAAAAGTATATCACATTGTTGAAGAGATGCATGTTTATTGTTGTTTTAACGTTGGATATGAAAGGCATTTAGACAATATTATCAAACATGATTCCGTTTCATGGTTGCTAAATTAGTGTTGATCAACATTTAACAATTGGCATACTTTTGTTTGTAATTTAGCCGTTGAAATACAGGTGCTAACCAAACATGTTAGATTTACCAAAGAAGAAAAGTAAAGTTCCCTTTAGGTTTTAGGAACCTCTCTTGCCAATGCTAAGAACTGCTTCAATTTTAGAAAAAGAAACTTCTGATTATCTTTGACACGTTTTAAAGGATTAGGAAAAAGATGAAAAGCAGCTTACGGCCATACCTCTCTGGTTCCGCCCGATCTCGTCTGATCTCGGAAGCTAAGCAGAGCAGGGCCTGGTTAGTACCTGAATGGAAGACCGCCTGGGAATCCCAGGTGCCGTAAGCTTTTTCACTTCTCTCTCTGAAAGCCGCCCAGCGCCGTAGCTTGTACACCTACACAATTGTAAAAAGTTGATCACATTGTAGAAGAGATGCAATAGGAAGAAGATGAAAGGTGGCTTACGTCCATACCATCGTCAGGCCATTTGAGGTGGCGGGGACTGCAATGGCCATCCACCGATTGGCTGGGACTCCTGGGCGGGTCTTCTCTAGTCCATCCAATTTTCGCCATAGGATGTCACAGCCTTCTTTGCATACCCTTATTTAACCCACACAAAGATGCCAACGGCAGGCGTGACATAATTTTTTGACGCATTATAAACGATTAGGAAAAAGATAAAAAGCAGCTTACGGCCATACCTCTCTGGTTCCGCCCGATCTCGTCTGATCTCGGAAGCTAAGCAGAGCAGGGCCTGGTTAGTACCTGGATGGAAGACCGCCTGGGAATCCCAGGTGCCGTAAGCTTTTTCACTTCTCTCTCTGAAAGCCGCCCAGCGCCGTAGCTTGTACACCTACACAATTGTAAAAAGTTGATCACATTGTAGAAGAGATGCAATAGGAAGAAGATGAAAGGTGGCTTACGTCCATACCATCGTCAGGCCATTTGAGGTGGCGGGGACTGCAATGGCCATCCACCGATTGGCTGGGACTCCTGGGCGGGTCTTCTCTAGTCCATCCAATTTTCGCCATAGGATGTCACAGCCTTCTTTGCATACCCTTATTTAACCCACACAAAGATGCCAACGGCAGGCGTGACATTATTTTTTGACGCATTATAAAGGATTAGGAAAAAGATAAAAAGCAGCTTACGGCCATACCTCTCTGGTTCCGCCCGATCTCGTCTGATCTCGGAAGCTAAGCAGAGCAGGGCCTGGTTAGTACCTGGATGGAAGACCGCCTGGGAATCCCAGGTGCCGTAAGCTTTTTCACTTCTCTCTGAAAGCTGCAGAGCGCCGCAGATTGTACACCTACAAATTACAAAAAGTATATCACATTGTTGAAGAGATGCATGTTTAGTGTTGTTTTAACGTTGGATATGAAAGGGAATTAGACAATATTATCCAAAATGATTCCGTTTCATGGTTGCTAAATTAGTGTTGATCAACATTTAACAATTGGCATACTTTTGTTTGTAATTTAGCCGTTGAAATACAGGTGCTAACCCAACATGTTAGAATTGCCAGTGAAGAAAAGTAAAGTTACCTTCAGGTTTTAGAAACCTCTCTTGCCAATCCTAAGAACTGCTTCAATTTTAGAAAAAGAAACTCTTCTGATTATCTTTGACGCATTATAAAGGATTAGGAAAAAGATAAAAAGCAGCTTACGGCCATACCTCTCTGGTTCCGCCCGATCTCGTCTGATCTCGGAAGCTAAGCAGAGCAGGGCCTGGTTAGTACCTGGATGGAAGACCGCCTGGGAATCCCAGGTGCCGTAAGCTTTTTCACTTCTCTCTCCGAAAGCCGCCCACCGCCGCAGATTGTACACCTTCACAATTGTAAAAAGTATTTCACATTGTAGAAGAGATGCAATAGGAAGAAGATGAAAGGTGGCTTACGTCCATACCATCGTCAGGCCATTTGAGGTGGCGGGGACTGCAATGGCCATCCACCGATTGGCTGGGACTCCTGGGCGGGTCTTCTCTAGTCCATCCAATTTTCGCCATAGGATGTCACAGCCTTCTTTGCATACCCTTATTTAACCCACACAAAGATGCCAACGGCAGGCGTGACATAATTTTTTGACGCATTATAAAGGATTAGGAAAAAGATAAAAAGCAGCTTACGGCCATACCTCTCTGGTTCCGCCCGATCTCGTCTGATCTCGGAAGCTAAGCAGAGCAGGGCCTGGTTAGTACCTGGATGGAAGACCGCCTGGGAATCCCAGGTGCCGTAAGCTTTTTCACTTCTCTCTGAAAGCTGCAGAGCGCCGCAGATTGTACACCTACAAATTACAAAAAGTATATCACATTGTTGAAGAGATGCATGTTTAGTGTTGTTTTAACGTTGCATATGAAAGGCATTTAGACAATATTATCAAACATGATTCCGTTTCATGGTTGCTAAATTAGTGTTGATCAACATTTAACAATTGGCATACTTTTGTTTGTAATTTAGCCGTTGAAATACAGGTGCTAACCAAACATGTTAGATTTACCAAAGAAGAAAAGTAAAGTTCCCTTTAGGTTTTAGGAACCTCTCTTGCCAATGCTAAGAACTGCTTCAATTTTAGAAAAAGAAACTTCTGATTATCTTTGACACGTTTTAAAGGATTAGGAAAAAGATGAAAAGCAGCTTACGGCCATACCTCTCTGGTTCCGCCCGATCTCGTCTGATCTCGGAAGCTAAGCAGAGCAGGGCCTGGTTAGTACCTGGATGGAAGACCGCCTGGGAATCCCAGGTGCCGTAAGCTTTTTCACTTCTCTCTCTGAAAGCCGCCCAGCGCCGTAGCTTGTACACCTACACAATTGTAAAAAGTTGATCACATTGTAGAAGAGATGCAATAGGAAGAAGATGAAAGGTGGCTTACGTCCATACCATCGTCAGGCCATTTGAGGTGGCGGGGACTGCAATGGCCATCCACCGATTGGCTGGGACTCCTGGGCGGGTCTTCTCTAGTCCATCCAATTTTCGCCATAGGATGTCACAGCCTTCTTTGCATACCCTTATTTAACCCACACAAAGATGCCAACGGCAGGCGTGACATAATTTTTTGACGCATTATAAAGGATTAGGAAAAAGATAAAAAGCAGCTTACGGCCATACCTCTCTGGTTCCGCCCGATCTCGTCTGATCTCGGAAGCTAAGCAGAGCAGGGCCTGGTTAGTACCTGGATGGAAGACCGCCTGGGAATCCCAGGTGCCGTAAGCTTTTTCACTTCTCTCTGAAAGCTGCAGAGCGCCGCAGATTGTACACCTACAAATTACAAAAAGTATATCACATTGTTGAAGAGATGCATGTTTAGTGTTGTTTTAACGTTGGATATGAAAGGGAATTAGACAATATTATCCAAAATGATTCCGTTTCATGGTTGCTAAATTAGTGTTGATCAACATTTAACAATTGGCATACTTTTGTTTGTAATTTAGCCGTTGAAATACAGGTGCTAACCCAACATGTTAGAATTGCCAGTGAAGAAAAGTAAAGTTACCTTCAGGTTTTAGAAACCTCTCTTGCCAATCCTAAGAACTGCTTCAATTTTAGAAAAAGAAACTCTTCTGATTATCTTTGACGCATTATAAAGGATTAGGAAAAAGATAAAAAGCAGCTTACGGCCATACCTCTCTGGTTCCGCCCGATCTCGTCTGATCTCGGAAGCTAAGCAGAGCAGGGCCTGGTTAGTACCTGGATGGAAGACCGCCTGGGAATCCCAGGTGCCGTAAGCTTTTTCACTTCTCTCTCCGAAAGCCGCCCACCGCCGCAGATTGTACACCTTCACAATTGTAAAAAGTATTTCACATTGTAGAAGAGATGCAATAGGAAGAAGATGAAAGGTGGCTTACGTCCATACCATCGTCAGGCCATTTGAGGTGGCGGGGACTGCAATGGCCATCCACCGATTGGCTGGGACTCCTGGGCGGGTCTTCTCTAGTCCATCCAATTTTCGCCATAGGATGTCACAGCCTTCTTTGCATACCCTTATTTAACCCACACAAAGATGCCAACGGCAGGCGTGACATAATTTTTTGACGCATTATAAAGGATTAGGAAAAAGATAAAAAGCAGCTTACGGCCATACCTCTCTGGTTCCGCCCGATCTCGTCTGATCTCGGAAGCTAAGCAGAGCAGGGCCTGGTTAGTACCTGGATGGAAGACCGCCTGGGAATCCCAGGTGCCGTAAGCTTTTTCACTTCTCTCTGAAAGCTGCAGAGCGCCGCAGATTGTACACCTACAAATTACAAAAAGTATATCACATTGTTGAAGAGATGCATGTTTATTGTTGTTTTAACGTTGGATATGAAAGGCATTTAGACAATATTATCAAACATGATTCCGTTTCATGGTTGCTAAATTAGTGTTGATCAACATTTAACAATTGGCATACTTTTGTTTGTAATTTAGCCGTTGAAATACAGGTGCTAACCAAACATGTTAGATTTACCAAAGAAGAAAAGTAAAGTTCCCTTTAGGTTTTAGGAACCTCTCTTGCCAATGCTAAGAACTGCTTCAATTTTAGAAAAAGAAACTTCTGATTATCTTTGACACGTTTTAAAGGATTAGGAAAAAGATGAAAAGCAGCTTACGGCCATACCTCTCTGGTTCCGCCCGATCTCGTCTGATCTCGGAAGCTAAGCAGAGCAGGGCCTGGTTAGTACCTGGATGGAAGACCGCCTGGGAATCCCAGGTGCCGTAAGCTTTTTCACTTCTCTCTCTGAAAGCCGCCCAGCGCCGTAGCTTGTACACCTACACAATTGTAAAAAGTTGATCACATTGTAGAAGAGATGCAATAGGAAGAAGATGAAAGGTGGCTTACGTCCATACCATCGTCAGGCCATTTGAGGTGGCGGGGACTGCAATGGCCATCCACCGATTGGCTGGGACTCCTGGGCGGGTCTTCTCTAGTCCATCCAATTTTCGCCATAGGATGTCACAGCCTTCTTTGCATACCCTTATTTAACCCACACAAAGATGCCAACGGCAGGCGTGACATAATTTTTTGACGCATTATAAAGGATTAGGAAAAAGATAAAAAGCAGCTTACGGCCATACCTCTCTGGTTCCGCCCGATCTCGTCTGATCTCGGAAGCTAAGCAGAGCAGGGCCTGGTTAGTACCTGGATGGAAGACCGCCTGGGAATCCCAGGTGCCGTAAGCTTTTTCACTTCTCTCTCTGAAAGCCGCCCAGCGCCGTAGCTTGTACACCTACACAATTGTAAAAAGTTGATCACATTGTAGAAGAGATGCAATAGGAAGAAGATGAAAGGTGGCTTACGTCCATACCATCGTCAGGCCATTTGAGGTGGCGGGGACTGCAATGGCCATCCACCGATTGGCTGGGACTCCTGGGCGGGTCTTCTCTAGTCCATCCAATTTTCGCCATAGGATGTCACAGCCTTCTTTGCATACCCTTATTTAACCCACACAAAGATGCCAACGGCAGGCGTGACATAATTTTTTGACGCATTATAAAGGATTAGGAAAAAGATAAAAAGCAGCTTACGGCCATACCTCTCTGGTTCCGCCCGATCTCGTCTGATCTCGGAAGCTAAGCAGAGCAGGGCCTGGTTAGTACCTGGATGGAAGACCGCCTGGGAATCCCAGGTGCCGTAAGCTTTTTCACTTCTCTCTCTGAAAGCCGCCCAGCGCCGTAGCTTGTACACCTACACAATTGTAAAAAGTTTATCACATTGTTGAAGAGATGCATGTTTAGTGTTGTTTTAACGTTGCATATGAAAGGAAATTAGACAATATTATCCAAAATGATTCCGTTTCATGATTGCTAAATTAGTGTTGATCAACATTTTACGATTGGCATACTATTGTTTGTAATTTAGCCGTTGAAATACAGGTGCTAACCAAACATGTTAGATTTACCAGTGAAGAAAAGTAAAGTTCCCTTCAGGTTTTAGGAACCTCTCTTGCCAATGCTAAGAACTGCTTCAATTTTAGAAAAAGAAACTTCTGATTATCTTTGACACGTTTTAAAGGATTAGGAAAAAGATGAAAAGCAGCTTACGGCCATACCTCTCTGGTTCCGCCCGATCTCGTCTGATCTCGGAAGCTAAGCAGAGCAGGGCCTGGTTAGTACCTGGATGGAAGACCGCCTGGGAATCCCAGGTGCCGTAAGCTTTTTCACTTCTCTCTCTGAAAGCCGCCCAGCGCCGTAAATTGTACACCTACACAATTGTAAAAAGTTTATCACATTGTAGAAGAGATGCAATAGGAAGAAGATGAAAGGTGGCTTACGTCCATACCATCATCAGGCCATTTGAGGTGGCGGGGACTGCAATGGCCATCCACCGATTGGCTGGGACTCCTGGGCGGGTCTTCTCTAGTCCATCCAATTTTCGCCATAGGATGTCACAGCCTTCTTTGCATACCCTTATTTAACCCACACAAAGATGCCAACGGCAGGCGTGACATAATTTTTTGACGCATTATAAAGGATTAGGAAAAAGATAAAAAGCAGCTTACGGCCATACCTCTCTGGTTCCGCCCGATCTCGTCTGATCTCGGAAGCTAAGCAGAGCAGGGCCTGGTTAGTACCTGGATGGAAGACCGCCTGGGAATCCCAGGTGCCGTAAGCTTTTTCACTTCTCTCTCTGAAAGCCGCCCAGCGCCGTAGCTTGTACACCTACACAATTGTAAAAAGTTGATCACATTGTAGAAGAGATGCAATAGGAAGAAGATGAAAGGTGGCTTACGTCCATACCATCGTCAGGCCATTTGAGGTGGCGGGGACTGCAATGGCCATCCACCGATTGGCTGGGACTCCTGGGCGGGTCTTCTCTAGTCCATCCAATTTTCGCCATAGGATGTCACAGCCTTCTTTGCATACCCTTATTTAACCCACACAAAGATGCCAACGGCAGGCGTGACATAATTTTTTGACGCATTATAAAGGATTAGGAAAAAGATAAAAAGCAGCTTACGGCCATACCTCTCTGGTTCCGCCCGATCTCGTCTGATCTCGGAAGCTAAGCAGAGCAGGGCCTGGTTAGTACCTGGATGGAAGACCGCCTGGGAATCCCAGGTGCCGTAAGCTTTTTCACTTCTCTCTGAAAGCTGCAGAGCGCCGCAGATTGTACACCTACAAATTACAAAAAGTATATCACATTGTTGAAGAGATGCATGTTTATTGTTGTTTTAACGTTGGATATGAAAGGCATTTAGACAATATTATCAAACATGATTCCGTTTCATGGTTGCTAAATTAGTGTTGATCAACATTTAACAATTGGCATACTTTTGTTTGTAATTTAGCCGTTGAAATACAGTTGCTAACCAAACATGTTAGATTTACCAGTGAAGAAAAGTAAAGTTCCCTTTAGGTTTTAGGAACCTCTCTTGCCAATGCTAAGAACTGCTTCAATTTTAGAAAAAGAAACTTCTGATTATCTTTGACACGTTTTAAAGGATTAGGAAAAAGATGAAAAGCAGCTTACGGCCATACCTCTCTGGTTCCGCCCGATCTCGTCTGATCTCGGAAGCTAAGCAGAGCAGGGCCTGGTTAGTACCTGGATGGAAGACCGCCTGGGAATCCCAGGTGCCGTAAGCTTTTTCACTTCTCTCTCTGAAAGCCGCCCAGCGCCGTAGCTTGTACACCTACACAATTGTAAAAAGTTGATCACATTGTAGAAGAGATGCAATAGGAAGAAGATGAAAGGTGGCTTACGTCCATACCATCGTCAGGCCATTTGAGGTGGCGGGGACTGCAATGGCCATCCACCGATTGGCTGGGACTCCTGGGCGGGTCTTCTCTAGTCCATCCAATTTTCGCCATAGGATGTCACAGCCTTCTTTGCATACCCTTATTTAACCCACACAAAGATGCCAACGGCAGGCGTGACATTATTTTTTGACGCATTATAAAGGATTAGGAAAAAGATAAAAAGCAGCTTACGGCCATACCTCTCTGGTTCCGCCCGATCTCGTCTGATCTCGGAAGCTAAGCAGAGCAGGGCCTGGTTAGTACCTGGATGGAAGACCGCCTGGGAATCCCAGGTGCCGTAAGCTTTTTCACTTCTCTCTGAAAGCTGCAGAGCGCCGCAGATTGTACACCTACAAATTACAAAAAGTATATCACATTGTTGAAGAGATGCATGTTTAGTGTTGTTTTAACGTTGGATATGAAAGGGAATTAGACAATATTATCCAAAATGATTCCGTTTCATGGTTGCTAAATTAGTGTTGATCAACATTTAACAATTGGCATACTTTTGTTTGTAATTTAGCCGTTGAAATACAGGTGCTAACCCAACATGTTAGAATTGCCAGTGAAGAAAAGTAAAGTTACCTTCAGGTTTTAGAAACCTCTCTTGCCAATCCTAAGAACTGCTTCAATTTTAGAAAAAGAAACTCTTCTGATTATCTTTGACGCATTATAAAGGATTAGGAAAAAGATAAAAAGCAGCTTACGGCCATACCTCTCTGGTTCCGCCCGATCTCGTCTGATCTCGGAAGCTAAGCAGAGCAGGGCCTGGTTAGTACCTGGATGGAAGACCGCCTGGGAATCCCAGGTGCCGTAAGCTTTTTCACTTCTCTCTCCGAAAGCCGCCCACCGCCGCAGATTGTACACCTTCACAATTGTAAAAAGTATTTCACATTGTAGAAGAGATGCAATAGGAAGAAGATGAAAGGTGGCTTACGTCCATACCATCGTCAGGCCATTTGAGGTGGCGGGGACTGCAATGGCCATCCACCGATTGGCTGGGACTCCTGGGCGGGTCTTCTCTAGTCCATCCAATTTTCGCCATAGGATGTCACAGCCTTCTTTGCATACCCTTATTTAACCCACACAAAGATGCCAACGGCAGGCGTGACATAATTTTTTGACGCATTATAAAGGATTAGGAAAAAGATAAAAAGCAGCTTACGGCCATACCTCTCTGGTTCCGCCCGATCTCGTCTGATCTCGGAAGCTAAGCAGAGCAGGGCCTGGTTAGTACCTGGATGGAAGACCGCCTGGGAATCCCAGGTGCCGTAAGCTTTTTCACTTCTCTCTGAAAGCTGCAGAGCGCCGCAGATTGTACACCTACAAATTACAAAAAGTATATCACATTGTTGAAGAGATGCATGTTTAGTGTTGTTTTAACGTTGCATATGAAAGGCATTTAGACAATATTATCAAACATGATTCCGTTTCATGGTTGCTAAATTAGTGTTGATCAACATTTAACAATTGGCATACTTTTGTTTGTAATTTAGCCGTTGAAATACAGGTGCTAACCAAACATGTTAGATTTACCAAAGAAGAAAAGTAAAGTTCCCTTTAGGTTTTAGGAACCTCTCTTGCCAATGCTAAGAACTGCTTCAATTTTAGAAAAAGAAACTTCTGATTATCTTTGACACGTTTTAAAGGATTAGGAAAAAGATGAAAAGCAGCTTACGGCCATACCTCTCTGGTTCCGCCCGATCTCGTCTGATCTCGGAAGCTAAGCAGAGCAGGGCCTGGTTCGTACCTGGATGGAAGACCGCCTGGGAATCCCAGGTGCCGTAAGCTTTTTCACTTCTCTCTCTGAAAGCCGCCCAGCGCCGTAGCTTGTACACCTACACAATTGTAAAAAGTTGATCACATTGTAGAAGAGATGCAATAGGAAGAAGATGAAAGGTGGCTTACGTCCATACCATCGTCAGGCCATTTGAGGTGGCGGGGACTGCAATGGCCATCCACCGATTGGCTGGGACTCCTGGGCGGGTCTTCTCTAGTCCATCCAATTTTCGCCATAGGATGTCACAGCCTTCTTTGCATACCCTTATTTAACCCACACAAAGATGCCAACGGCAGGCGTGACATTATTTTTTGACGCATTATAAAGGATTAGGAAAAAGATAAAAAGCAGCTTACGGCCATACCTCTCTGGTTCCGCCCGATCTCGTCTGATCTCGGAAGCTAAGCAGAGCAGGGCCTGGTTAGTACCTGGATGGAAGACCGCCTGGGAATCCCAGGTGCCGTAAGCTTTTTCACTTCTCTCTGAAAGCTGCAGAGCGCCGCAGATTGTACACCTACAAATTACAAAAAGTATATCACATTGTTGAAGAGATGCATGTTTAGTGTTGTTTTAACGTTGGATATGAAAGGGAATTAGACAATATTATCCAAAATGATTCCGTTTCATGGTTGCTAAATTAGTGTTGATCAACATTTAACAATTGGCATACTTTTGTTTGTAATTTAGCCGTTGAAATACAGTTGCTAACCAAACATGTTAGATTTACCAGTGAAGAAAAGTAAAGTTCCCTTTAGGTTTTAGGAACCTCTCTTGCCAATGCTAAGAACTGCTTCAATTTTAGAAAAAGAAACTTCTGATTATCTTTGACACGTTTTAAAGGATTAGGAAAAAGATGAAAAGCAGCTTACGGCCATACCTCTCTGGTTCCGCCCGATCTCGTCTGATCTCGGAAGCTAAGCAGAGCAGGGCCTGGTTAGTACCTGGATGGAAGACCGCCTGGGAATCCCAGGTGCCGTAAGCTTTTTCACTTCTCTCTCTGAAAGCCGCCCAGCGCCGTAGCTTGTACACCTACACAATTGTAAAAAGTTGATCACATTGTAGAAGAGATGCAATAGGAAGAAGATGAAAGGTGGCTTACGTCCATACCATCGTCAGGCCATTTGAGGTGGCGGGGACTGCAATGGCCATCCACCGATTGGCTGGGACTCCTGGGCGGGTCTTCTCTAGTCCATCCAATTTTCGCCATAGGATGTCACAGCCTTCTTTGCATACCCTTATTTAACCCACACAAAGATGCCAACGGCAGGCGTGACATTATTTTTTGACGCATTATAAAGGATTAGGAAAAAGATAAAAAGCAGCTTACGGCCATACCTCTCTGGTTCCGCCCGATCTCGTCTGATCTCGGAAGCTAAGCAGAGCAGGGCCTGGTTAGTACCTGGATGGAAGACCGCCTGGGAATCCCAGGTGCCGTAAGCTTTTTCACTTCTCTCTGAAAGCTGCAGAGCGCCGCAGATTGTACACCTACAAATTACAAAAAGTATATCACATTGTTGAAGAGATGCATGTTTAGTGTTGTTTTAACGTTGGATATGAAAGGGAATTAGACAATATTATCCAAAATGATTCCGTTTCATGGTTGCTAAATTAGTGTTGATCAACATTTAACAATTGGCATACTTTTGTTTGTAATTTAGCCGTTGAAATACAGGTGCTAACCCAACATGTTAGAATTGCCAGTGAAGAAAAGTAAAGTTACCTTCAGGTTTTAGAAACCTCTCTTGCCAATCCTAAGAACTGCTTCAATTTTAGAAAAAGAAACTCTTCTGATTATCTTTGACGCATTATAAAGGATTAGGAAAAAGATAAAAAGCAGCTTACGGCCATACCTCTCTGGTTCCGCCCGATCTCGTCTGATCTCGGAAGCTAAGCAGAGCAGGGCCTGGTTAGTACCTGGATGGAAGACCGCCTGGGAATCCCAGGTGCCGTAAGCTTTTTCACTTCTCTCTCCGAAAGCCGCCCACCGCCGCAGATTGTACACCTTCACAATTGTAAAAAGTATTTCACATTGTAGAAGAGATGCAATAGGAAGAAGATGAAAGGTGGCTTACGTCCATACCATCGTCAGGCCATTTGAGGTGGCGGGGACTGCAATGGCCATCCACCGATTGGCTGGGACTCCTGGGCGGGTCTTCTCTAGTCCATCCAATTTTCGCCATAGGATGTCACAGCCTTCTTTGCATACCCTTATTTAACCCACACAAAGATGCCAACGGCAGGCGTGACATAATTTTTTGACGCATTATAAAGGATTAGGAAAAAGATAAAAAGCAGCTTACGGCCATACCTCTCTGGTTCCGCCCGATCTCGTCTGATCTCGGAAGCTAAGCAGAGCAGGGCCTGGTTAGTACCTGGATGGAAGACCGCCTGGGAATCCCAGGTGCCGTAAGCTTTTTCACTTCTCTCTGAAAGCTGCAGAGCGCCGCAGATTGTACACCTACAAATTACAAAAAGTATATCACATTGTTGAAGAGATGCATGTTTAGTGTTGTTTTAACGTTGCATATGAAAGGCATTTAGACAATATTATCAAACATGATTCCGTTTCATGGTTGCTAAATTAGTGTTGATCAACATTTAACAATTGGCATACTTTTGTTTGTAATTTAGCCGTTGAAATACAGGTGCTAACCAAACATGTTAGATTTACCAAAGAAGAAAAGTAAAGTTCCCTTTAGGTTTTAGGAACCTCTCTTGCCAATGCTAAGAACTGCTTCAATTTTAGAAAAAGAAACTTCTGATTATCTTTGACACGTTTTAAAGGATTAGGAAAAAGATGAAAAGCAGCTTACGGCCATACCTCTCTGGTTCCGCCCGATCTCGTCTGATCTCGGAAGCTAAGCAGAGCAGGGCCTGGTTAGTACCTGGATGGAAGACCGCCTGGGAATCCCAGGTGCCGTAAGCTTTTTCACTTCTCTCTCTGAAAGCCGCCCAGCGCCGTAGCTTGTACACCTACACAATTGTAAAAAGTTGATCACATTGTAGAAGAGATGCAATAGGAAGAAGATGAAAGGTGGCTTACGTCCATACCATCGTCAGGCCATTTGAGGTGGCGGGGACTGCAATGGCCATCCACCGATTGGCTGGGACTCCTGGGCGGGTCTTCTCTAGTCCATCCAATTTTCGCCATAGGATGTCACAGCCTTCTTTGCATACCCTTATTTAACCCACACAAAGATGCCAACGGCAGGCGTGACATAATTTTTTGACGCATTATAAAGGATTAGGAAAAAGATAAAAAGCAGCTTACGGCCATACCTCTCTGGTTCCGCCCGATCTCGTCTGATCTCGGAAGCTAAGCAGAGCAGGGCCTGGTTAGTACCTGGATGGAAGACCGCCTGGGAATCCCAGGTGCCGTAAGCTTTTTCACTTCTCTCTGAAAGCTGCAGAGCGCCGCAGATTGTACACCTACAAATTACAAAAAGTATATCACATTGTTGAAGAGATGCATGTTTAGTGTTGTTTTAACGTTGGATATGAAAGGGAATTAGACAATATTATCCAAAATGATTCCGTTTCATGGTTGCTAAATTAGTGTTGATCAACATTTAACAATTGGCATACTTTTGTTTGTAATTTAGCCGTTGAAATACAGGTGCTAACCCAACATGTTAGAATTGCCAGTGAAGAAAAGTAAAGTTACCTTCAGGTTTTAGAAACCTCTCTTGCCAATCCTAAGAACTGCTTCAATTTTAGAAAAAGAAACTCTTCTGATTATCTTTGACGCATTATAAAGGATTAGGAAAAAGATAAAAAGCAGCTTACGGCCATACCTCTCTGGTTCCGCCCGATCTCGTCTGATCTCGGAAGCTAAGCAGAGCAGGGCCTGGTTAGTACCTGGATGGAAGACCGCCTGGGAATCCCAGGTGCCGTAAGCTTTTTCACTTCTCTCTCCGAAAGCCGCCCACCGCCGCAGATTGTACACCTTCACAATTGTAAAAAGTATTTCACATTGTAGAAGAGATGCAATAGGAAGAAGATGAAAGGTGGCTTACGTCCATACCATCGTCAGGCCATTTGAGGTGGCGGGGACTGCAATGGCCATCCACCGATTGGCTGGGACTCCTGGGCGGGTCTTCTCTAGTCCATCCAATTTTCGCCATAGGATGTCACAGCCTTCTTTGCATACCCTTATTTAACCCACACAAAGATGCCAACGGCAGGCGTGACATAATTTTTTGACGCATTATAAAGGATTAGGAAAAAGATAAAAAGCAGCTTACGGCCATACCTCTCTGGTTCCGCCCGATCTCGTCTGATCTCGGAAGCTAAGCAGAGCAGGGCCTGGTTAGTACCTGGATGGAAGACCGCCTGGGAATCCCAGGTGCCGTAAGCTTTTTCACTTCTCTCTGAAAGCTGCAGAGCGCCGCAGATTGTACACCTACAAATTACAAAAAGTATATCACATTGTTGAAGAGATGCATGTTTATTGTTGTTTTAACGTTGGATATGAAAGGCATTTAGACAATATTATCAAACATGATTCCGTTTCATGGTTGCTAAATTAGTGTTGATCAACATTTAACAATTGGCATACTTTTGTTTGTAATTTAGCCGTTGAAATACAGGTGCTAACCAAACATGTTAGATTTACCAAAGAAGAAAAGTAAAGTTCCCTTTAGGTTTTAGGAACCTCTCTTGCCAATGCTAAGAACTGCTTCAATTTTAGAAAAAGAAACTTCTGATTATCTTTGACACGTTTTAAAGGATTAGGAAAAAGATGAAAAGCAGCTTACGGCCATACCTCTCTGGTTCCGCCCGATCTCGTCTGATCTCGGAAGCTAAGCAGAGCAGGGCCTGGTTAGTACCTGGATGGAAGACCGCCTGGGAATCCCAGGTGCCGTAAGCTTTTTCACTTCTCTCTCTGAAAGCCGCCCAGCGCCGTAGCTTGTACACCTACACAATTGTAAAAAGTTGATCACATTGTAGAAGAGATGCAATAGGAAGAAGATGAAAGGTGGCTTACGTCCATACCATCGTCAGGCCATTTGAGGTGGCGGGGACTGCAATGGCCATCCACCGATTGGCTGGGACTCCTGGGCGGGTCTTCTCTAGTCCATCCAATTTTCGCCATAGGATGTCACAGCCTTCTTTGCATACCCTTATTTAACCCACACAAAGATGCCAACGGCAGGCGTGACATAATTTTTTGACGCATTATAAAGGATTAGGAAAAAGATAAAAAGCAGCTTACGGCCATACCTCTCTGGTTCCGCCCGATCTCGTCTGATCTCGGAAGCTAAGCAGAGCAGGGCCTGGTTAGTACCTGGATGGAAGACCGCCTGGGAATCCCAGGTGCCGTAAGCTTTTTCACTTCTCTCTCTGAAAGCCGCCCAGCGCCGTAGCTTGTACACCTACACAATTGTAAAAAGTTGATCACATTGTAGAAGAGATGCAATAGGAAGAAGATGAAAGGTGGCTTACGTCCATACCATCGTCAGGCCATTTGAGGTGGCGGGGACTGCAATGGCCATCCACCGATTGGCTGGGACTCCTGGGCGGGTCTTCTCTAGTCCATCCAATTTTCGCCATAGGATGTCACAGCCTTCTTTGCATACCCTTATTTAACCCACACAAAGATGCCAACGGCAGGCGTGACATAATTTTTTGACGCATTATAAAGGATTAGGAAAAAGATAAAAAGCAGCTTACGGCCATACCTCTCTGGTTCCGCCCGATCTCGTCTGATCTCGGAAGCTAAGCAGAGCAGGGCCTGGTTAGTACCTGGATGGAAGACCGCCTGGGAATCCCAGGTGCCGTAAGCTTTTTCACTTCTCTCTCTGAAAGCCGCCCAGCGCCGTAGCTTGTACACCTACACAATTGTAAAAAGTTTATCACATTGTTGAAGAGATGCATGTTTAGTGTTGTTTTAACGTTGCATATGAAAGGAAATTAGACAATATTATCCAAAATGATTCCGTTTCATGATTGCTAAATTAGTGTTGATCAACATTTTACGATTGGCATACTATTGTTTGTAATTTAGCCGTTGAAATACAGGTGCTAACCAAACATGTTAGATTTACCAGTGAAGAAAAGTAAAGTTCCCTTCAGGTTTTAGGAACCTCTCTTGCCAATGCTAAGAACTGCTTCAATTTTAGAAAAAGAAACTTCTGATTATCTTTGACACGTTTTAAAGGATTAGGAAAAAGATGAAAAGCAGCTTACGGCCATACCTCTCTGGTTCCGCCCGATCTCGTCTGATCTCGGAAGCTAAGCAGAGCAGGGCCTGGTTAGTACCTGGATGGAAGACCGCCTGGGAATCCCAGGTGCCGTAAGCTTTTTCACTTCTCTCTCTGAAAGCCGCCCAGCGCCGTAAATTGTACACCTACACAATTGTAAAAAGTTTATCACATTGTAGAAGAGATGCAATAGGAAGAAGATGAAAGGTGGCTTACGTCCATACCATCATCAGGCCATTTGAGGTGGCGGGGACTGCAATGGCCATCCACCGATTGGCTGGGACTCCTGGGCGGGTCTTCTCTAGTCCATCCAATTTTCGCCATAGGATGTCACAGCCTTCTTTGCATACCCTTATTTAACCCACACAAAGATGCCAACGGCAGGCGTGACATAATTTTTTGACGCATTATAAAGGATTAGGAAAAAGATAAAAAGCAGCTTACGGCCATACCTCTCTGGTTCCGCCCGATCTCGTCTGATCTCGGAAGCTAAGCAGAGCAGGGCCTGGTTAGTACCTGGATGGAAGACCGCCTGGGAATCCCAGGTGCCGTAAGCTTTTTCACTTCTCTCTCCGAAAGCCGCCCACCGCCGCAGATTGTACACCTTCACAATTGTAAAAAGTATTTCACATTGTAGAAGAGATGCAATAGGAAGAAGATGAAAGGTGGCTTACGTCCATACCATCGTCAGGCCATTTGAGGTGGCGGGGACTGCAATGGCCATCCACCGATTGGCTGGGACTCCTGGGCGGGTCTTCTCTAGTCCATCCAATTTTCGCCATAGGATGTCACAGCCTTCTTTGCATACCCTTATTTAACCCACACAAAGATGCCAACGGCAGGCGTGACATAATTTTTTGACGCATTATAAAGGATTAGGAAAAAGATAAAAAGCAGCTTACGGCCATACCTCTCTGGTTCCGCCCGATCTCGTCTGATCTCGGAAGCTAAGCAGAGCAGGGCCTGGTTAGTACCTGGATGGAAGACCGCCTGGGAATCCCAGGTGCCGTAAGCTTTTTCACTTCTCTCTGAAAGCTGCAGAGCGCCGCAGATTGTACACCTACAAATTACAAAAAGTATATCACATTGTTGAAGAGATGCATGTTTATTGTTGTTTTAACGTTGGATATGAAAGGCATTTAGACAATATTATCAAACATGATTCCGTTTCATGGTTGCTAAATTAGTGTTGATCAACATTTAACAATTGGCATACTTTTGTTTGTAATTTAGCCGTTGAAATACAGGTGCTAACCAAACATGTTAGATTTACCAAAGAAGAAAAGTAAAGTTCCCTTTAGGTTTTAGGAACCTCTCTTGCCAATGCTAAGAACTGCTTCAATTTTAGAAAAAGAAACTTCTGATTATCTTTGACACGTTTTAAAGGATTAGGAAAAAGATGAAAAGCAGCTTACGGCCATACCTCTCTGGTTCCGCCCGATCTCGTCTGATCTCGGAAGCTAAGCAGAGCAGGGCCTGGTTAGTACCTGGATGGAAGACCGCCTGGGAATCCCAGGTGCCGTAAGCTTTTTCACTTCTCTCTCTGAAAGCCGCCCAGCGCCGTAGCTTGTACACCTACACAATTGTAAAAAGTTGATCACATTGTAGAAGAGATGCAATAGGAAGAAGATGAAAGGTGGCTTACGTCCATACCATCGTCAGGCCATTTGAGGTGGCGGGGACTGCAATGGCCATCCACCGATTGGCTGGGACTCCTGGGCGGGTCTTCTCTAGTCCATCCAATTTTCGCCATAGGATGTCACAGCCTTCTTTGCATACCCTTATTTAACCCACACAAAGATGCCAACGGCAGGCGTGACATAATTTTTTGACGCATTATAAAGGATTAGGAAAAAGATAAAAAGCAGCTTACGGCCATACCTCTCTGGTTCCGCCCGATCTCGTCTGATCTCGGAAGCTAAGCAGAGCAGGGCCTGGTTAGTACCTGGATGGAAGACCGCCTGGGAATCCCAGGTGCCGTAAGCTTTTTCACTTCTCTCTCTGAAAGCCGCCCAGCGCCGTAGCTTGTACACCTACACAATTGTAAAAAGTTGATCACATTGTAGAAGAGATGCAATAGGAAGAAGATGAAAGGTGGCTTACGTCCATACCATCGTCAGGCCATTTGAGGTGGCGGGGACTGCAATGGCCATCCACCGATTGGCTGGGACTCCTGGGCGGGTCTTCTCTAGTCCATCCAATTTTCGCCATAGGATGTCACAGCCTTCTTTGCATACCCTTATTTAACCCACACAAAGATGCCAACGGCAGGCGTGACATAATTTTTTGACGCATTATAAAGGATTAGGAAAAAGATAAAAAGCAGCTTACGGCCATACCTCTCTGGTTCCGCCCGATCTCGTCTGATCTCGGAAGCTAAGCAGAGCAGGGCCTGGTTAGTACCTGGATGGAAGACCGCCTGGGAATCCCAGGTGCCGTAAGCTTTTTCACTTCTCTCTCTGAAAGCCGCCCAGCGCCGTAGCTTGTACACCTACACAATTGTAAAAAGTTTATCACATTGTTGAAGAGATGCATGTTTAGTGTTGTTTTAACGTTGCATATGAAAGGAAATTAGACAATATTATCCAAAATGATTCCGTTTCATGATTGCTAAATTAGTGTTGATCAACATTTTACGATTGGCATACTATTGTTTGTAATTTAGCCGTTGAAATACAGGTGCTAACCAAACATGTTAGATTTACCAGTGAAGAAAAGTAAAGTTCCCTTCAGGTTTTAGGAACCTCTCTTGCCAATGCTAAGAACTGCTTCAATTTTAGAAAAAGAAACTTCTGATTATCTTTGACACGTTTTAAAGGATTAGGAAAAAGATGAAAAGCAGCTTACGGCCATACCTCTCTGGTTCCGCCCGATCTCGTCTGATCTCGGAAGCTAAGCAGAGCAGGGCCTGGTTAGTACCTGGATGGAAGACCGCCTGGGAATCCCAGGTGCCGTAAGCTTTTTCACTTCTCTCTCTGAAAGCCGCCCAGCGCCGTAAATTGTACACCTACACAATTGTAAAAAGTTTATCACATTGTAGAAGAGATGCAATAGGAAGAAGATGAAAGGTGGCTTACGTCCATACCATCATCAGGCCATTTGAGGTGGCGGGGACTGCAATGGCCATCCACCGATTGGCTGGGACTCCTGGGCGGGTCTTCTCTAGTCCATCCAATTTTCGCCATAGGATGTCACAGCCTTCTTTGCATACCCTTATTTAACCCACACAAAGATGCCAACGGCAGGCGTGACATAATTTTTTGACGCATTATAAAGGATTAGGAAAAAGATAAAAAGCAGCTTACGGCCATACCTCTCTGGTTCCGCCCGATCTCGTCTGATCTCGGAAGCTAAGCAGAGCAGGGCCTGGTTAGTACCTGGATGGAAGACCGCCTGGGAATCCCAGGTGCCGTAAGCTTTTTCACTTCTCTCTCTGAAAGCCGCCCAGCGCCGTAGCTTGTACACCTACACAATTGTAAAAAGTTGATCACATTGTAGAAGAGATGCAATAGGAAGAAGATGAAAGGTGGCTTACGTCCATACCATCGTCAGGCCATTTGAGGTGGCGGGGACTGCAATGGCCATCCACCGATTGGCTGGGACTCCTGGGCGGGTCTTCTCTAGTCCATCCAATTTTCGCCATAGGATGTCACAGCCTTCTTTGCATACCCTTATTTAACCCACACAAAGATGCCAACGGCAGGCGTGACATAATTTTTTGACGCATTATAAAGGATTAGGAAAAAGATAAAAAGCAGCTTACGGCCATACCTCTCTGGTTCCGCCCGATCTCGTCTGATCTCGGAAGCTAAGCAGAGCAGGGCCTGGTTAGTACCTGGATGGAAGACCGCCTGGGAATCCCAGGTGCCGTAAGCTTTTTCACTTCTCTCTGAAAGCTGCAGAGCGCCGCAGATTGTACACCTACAAATTACAAAAAGTATATCACATTGTTGAAGAGATGCATGTTTATTGTTGTTTTAACGTTGGATATGAAAGGCATTTAGACAATATTATCAAACATGATTCCGTTTCATGGTTGCTAAATTAGTGTTGATCAACATTTAACAATTGGCATACTTTTGTTTGTAATTTAGCCGTTGAAATACAGTTGCTAACCAAACATGTTAGATTTACCAGTGAAGAAAAGTAAAGTTCCCTTTAGGTTTTAGGAACCTCTCTTGCCAATGCTAAGAACTGCTTCAATTTTAGAAAAAGAAACTTCTGATTATCTTTGACACGTTTTAAAGGATTAGGAAAAAGATGAAAAGCAGCTTACGGCCATACCTCTCTGGTTCCGCCCGATCTCGTCTGATCTCGGAAGCTAAGCAGAGCAGGGCCTGGTTAGTACCTGGATGGAAGACCGCCTGGGAATCCCAGGTGCCGTAAGCTTTTTCACTTCTCTCTCTGAAAGCCGCCCAGCGCCGTAGCTTGTACACCTACACAATTGTAAAAAGTTGATCACATTGTAGAAGAGATGCAATAGGAAGAAGATGAAAGGTGGCTTACGTCCATACCATCGTCAGGCCATTTGAGGTGGCGGGGACTGCAATGGCCATCCACCGATTGGCTGGGACTCCTGGGCGGGTCTTCTCTAGTCCATCCAATTTTCGCCATAGGATGTCACAGCCTTCTTTGCATACCCTTATTTAACCCACACAAAGATGCCAACGGCAGGCGTGACATTATTTTTTGACGCATTATAAAGGATTAGGAAAAAGATAAAAAGCAGCTTACGGCCATACCTCTCTGGTTCCGCCCGATCTCGTCTGATCTCGGAAGCTAAGCAGAGCAGGGCCTGGTTAGTACCTGGATGGAAGACCGCCTGGGAATCCCAGGTGCCGTAAGCTTTTTCACTTCTCTCTGAAAGCTGCAGAGCGCCGCAGATTGTACACCTACAAATTACAAAAAGTATATCACATTGTTGAAGAGATGCATGTTTAGTGTTGTTTTAACGTTGGATATGAAAGGGAATTAGACAATATTATCCAAAATGATTCCGTTTCATGGTTGCTAAATTAGTGTTGATCAACATTTAACAATTGGCATACTTTTGTTTGTAATTTAGCCGTTGAAATACAGGTGCTAACCCAACATGTTAGAATTGCCAGTGAAGAAAAGTAAAGTTACCTTCAGGTTTTAGAAACCTCTCTTGCCAATCCTAAGAACTGCTTCAATTTTAGAAAAAGAAACTCTTCTGATTATCTTTGACGCATTATAAAGGATTAGGAAAAAGATAAAAAGCAGCTTACGGCCATACCTCTCTGGTTCCGCCCGATCTCGTCTGATCTCGGAAGCTAAGCAGAGCAGGGCCTGGTTAGTACCTGGATGGAAGACCGCCTGGGAATCCCAGGTGCCGTAAGCTTTTTCACTTCTCTCTCCGAAAGCCGCCCACCGCCGCAGATTGTACACCTTCACAATTGTAAAAAGTATTTCACATTGTAGAAGAGATGCAATAGGAAGAAGATGAAAGGTGGCTTACGTCCATACCATCGTCAGGCCATTTGAGGTGGCGGGGACTGCAATGGCCATCCACCGATTGGCTGGGACTCCTGGGCGGGTCTTCTCTAGTCCATCCAATTTTCGCCATAGGATGTCACAGCCTTCTTTGCATACCCTTATTTAACCCACACAAAGATGCCAACGGCAGGCGTGACATAATTTTTTGACGCATTATAAAGGATTAGGAAAAAGATAAAAAGCAGCTTACGGCCATACCTCTCTGGTTCCGCCCGATCTCGTCTGATCTCGGAAGCTAAGCAGAGCAGGGCCTGGTTAGTACCTGGATGGAAGACCGCCTGGGAATCCCAGGTGCCGTAAGCTTTTTCACTTCTCTCTGAAAGCTGCAGAGCGCCGCAGATTGTACACCTACAAATTACAAAAAGTATATCACATTGTTGAAGAGATGCATGTTTAGTGTTGTTTTAACGTTGCATATGAAAGGCATTTAGACAATATTATCAAACATGATTCCGTTTCATGGTTGCTAAATTAGTGTTGATCAACATTTAACAATTGGCATACTTTTGTTTGTAATTTAGCCGTTGAAATACAGGTGCTAACCAAACATGTTAGATTTACCAAAGAAGAAAAGTAAAGTTCCCTTTAGGTTTTAGGAACCTCTCTTGCCAATGCTAAGAACTGCTTCAATTTTAGAAAAAGAAACTTCTGATTATCTTTGACACGTTTTAAAGGATTAGGAAAAAGATGAAAAGCAGCTTACGGCCATACCTCTCTGGTTCCGCCCGATCTCGTCTGATCTCGGAAGCTAAGCAGAGCAGGGCCTGGTTCGTACCTGGATGGAAGACCGCCTGGGAATCCCAGGTGCCGTAAGCTTTTTCACTTCTCTCTCTGAAAGCCGCCCAGCGCCGTAGCTTGTACACCTACACAATTGTAAAAAGTTTATCACATTGTAGAAGAGATGCAATAGGAAGAAGATGAAAGGTGGCTTACGTCCATACCATCGTCAGGCCATTTGAGGTGGCGGGGACTGCAATGGCCATCCACCGATTGGCTGGGACTCCTGGGCGGGTCTTCTCTAGTCCATCCAATTTTCGCCATAGGATGTCACAGCCTTCTTTGCATACCCTTATTTAACCCACACAAAGATGCCAACGGCAGGCGTGACATTATTTTTTGACGCATTATAAAGGATTAGGAAAAAGATAAAAAGCAGCTTACGGCCATACCTCTCTGGTTCCGCCCGATCTCGTCTGATCTCGGAAGCTAAGCAGAGCAGGGCCTGGTTAGTACCTGGATGGAAGACCGCCTGGGAATCCCAGGTGCCGTAAGCTTTTTCACTTCTCTCTGAAAGCTGCAGAGCGCCGCAGATTGTACACCTACAAATTACAAAAAGTATATCACATTGTTGAAGAGATGCATGTTTAGTGTTGTTTTAACGTTGGATATGAAAGGGAATTAGACAATATTATCCAAAATGATTCCGTTTCATGGTTGCTAAATTAGTGTTGATCAACATTTAACAATTGGCATACTTTTGTTTGTAATTTAGCCGTTGAAATACAGTTGCTAACCAAACATGTTAGATTTACCAGTGAAGAAAAGTAAAGTTCCCTTTAGGTTTTAGGAACCTCTCTTGCCAATGCTAAGAACTGCTTCAATTTTAGAAAAAGAAACTTCTGATTATCTTTGACACGTTTTAAAGGATTAGGAAAAAGATGAAAAGCAGCTTACGGCCATACCTCTCTGGTTCCGCCCGATCTCGTCTGATCTCGGAAGCTAAGCAGAGCAGGGCCTGGTTAGTACCTGGATGGAAGACCGCCTGGGAATCCCAGGTGCCGTAAGCTTTTTCACTTCTCTCTCTGAAAGCCGCCCAGCGCCGTAGCTTGTACACCTACACAATTGTAAAAAGTTGATCACATTGTAGAAGAGATGCAATAGGAAGAAGATGAAAGGTGGCTTACGTCCATACCATCGTCAGGCCATTTGAGGTGGCGGGGACTGCAATGGCCATCCACCGATTGGCTGGGACTCCTGGGCGGGTCTTCTCTAGTCCATCCAATTTTCGCCATAGGATGTCACAGCCTTCTTTGCATACCCTTATTTAACCCACACAAAGATGCCAACGGCAGGCGTGACATTATTTTTTGACGCATTATAAAGGATTAGGAAAAAGATAAAAAGCAGCTTACGGCCATACCTCTCTGGTTCCGCCCGATCTCGTCTGATCTCGGAAGCTAAGCAGAGCAGGGCCTGGTTAGTACCTGGATGGAAGACCGCCTGGGAATCCCAGGTGCCGTAAGCTTTTTCACTTCTCTCTGAAAGCTGCAGAGCGCCGCAGATTGTACACCTACAAATTACAAAAAGTATATCACATTGTTGAAGAGATGCATGTTTAGTGTTGTTTTAACGTTGGATATGAAAGGGAATTAGACAATATTATCCAAAATGATTCCGTTTCATGGTTGCTAAATTAGTGTTGATCAACATTTAACAATTGGCATACTTTTGTTTGTAATTTAGCCGTTGAAATACAGGTGCTAACCCAACATGTTAGAATTGCCAGTGAAGAAAAGTAAAGTTACCTTCAGGTTTTAGAAACCTCTCTTGCCAATCCTAAGAACTGCTTCAATTTTAGAAAAAGAAACTCTTCTGATTATCTTTGACGCATTATAAAGGATTAGGAAAAAGATAAAAAGCAGCTTACGGCCATACCTCTCTGGTTCCGCCCGATCTCGTCTGATCTCGGAAGCTAAGCAGAGCAGGGCCTGGTTAGTACCTGGATGGAAGACCGCCTGGGAATCCCAGGTGCCGTAAGCTTTTTCACTTCTCTCTCCGAAAGCCGCCCACCGCCGCAGATTGTACACCTTCACAATTGTAAAAAGTATTTCACATTGTAGAAGAGATGCAATAGGAAGAAGATGAAAGGTGGCTTACGTCCATACCATCGTCAGGCCATTTGAGGTGGCGGGGACTGCAATGGCCATCCACCGATTGGCTGGGACTCCTGGGCGGGTCTTCTCTAGTCCATCCAATTTTCGCCATAGGATGTCACAGCCTTCTTTGCATACCCTTATTTAACCCACACAAAGATGCCAACGGCAGGCGTGACATAATTTTTTGACGCATTATAAAGGATTAGGAAAAAGATAAAAAGCAGCTTACGGCCATACCTCTCTGGTTCCGCCCGATCTCGTCTGATCTCGGAAGCTAAGCAGAGCAGGGCCTGGTTAGTACCTGGATGGAAGACCGCCTGGGAATCCCAGGTGCCGTAAGCTTTTTCACTTCTCTCTGAAAGCTGCAGAGCGCCGCAGATTGTACACCTACAAATTACAAAAAGTATATCACATTGTTGAAGAGATGCATGTTTAGTGTTGTTTTAACGTTGCATATGAAAGGCATTTAGACAATATTATCAAACATGATTCCGTTTCATGGTTGCTAAATTAGTGTTGATCAACATTTAACAATTGGCATACTTTTGTTTGTAATTTAGCCGTTGAAATACAGGTGCTAACCAAACATGTTAGATTTACCAAAGAAGAAAAGTAAAGTTCCCTTTAGGTTTTAGGAACCTCTCTTGCCAATGCTAAGAACTGCTTCAATTTTAGAAAAAGAAACTTCTGATTATCTTTGACACGTTTTAAAGGATTAGGAAAAAGATGAAAAGCAGCTTACGGCCATACCTCTCTGGTTCCGCCCGATCTCGTCTGATCTCGGAAGCTAAGCAGAGCAGGGCCTGGTTAGTACCTGGATGGAAGACCGCCTGGGAATCCCAGGTGCCGTAAGCTTTTTCACTTCTCTCTCTGAAAGCCGCCCAGCGCCGTAGCTTGTACACCTACACAATTGTAAAAAGTTGATCACATTGTAGAAGAGATGCAATAGGAAGAAGATGAAAGGTGGCTTACGTCCATACCATCGTCAGGCCATTTGAGGTGGCGGGGACTGCAATGGCCATCCACCGATTGGCTGGGACTCCTGGGCGGGTCTTCTCTAGTCCATCCAATTTTCGCCATAGGATGTCACAGCCTTCTTTGCATACCCTTATTTAACCCACACAAAGATGCCAACGGCAGGCGTGACATAATTTTTTGACGCATTATAAAGGATTAGGAAAAAGATAAAAAGCAGCTTACGGCCATACCTCTCTGGTTCCGCCCGATCTCGTCTGATCTCGGAAGCTAAGCAGAGCAGGGCCTGGTTAGTACCTGGATGGAAGACCGCCTGGGAATCCCAGGTGCCGTAAGCTTTTTCACTTCTCTCTGAAAGCTGCAGAGCGCCGCAGATTGTACACCTACAAATTACAAAAAGTATATCACATTGTTGAAGAGATGCATGTTTAGTGTTGTTTTAACGTTGGATATGAAAGGGAATTAGACAATATTATCCAAAATGATTCCGTTTCATGGTTGCTAAATTAGTGTTGATCAACATTTAACAATTGGCATACTTTTGTTTGTAATTTAGCCGTTGAAATACAGGTGCTAACCCAACATGTTAGAATTGCCAGTGAAGAAAAGTAAAGTTACCTTCAGGTTTTAGAAACCTCTCTTGCCAATCCTAAGAACTGCTTCAATTTTAGAAAAAGAAACTCTTCTGATTATCTTTGACGCATTATAAAGGATTAGGAAAAAGATAAAAAGCAGCTTACGGCCATACCTCTCTGGTTCCGCCCGATCTCGTCTGATCTCGGAAGCTAAGCAGAGCAGGGCCTGGTTAGTACCTGGATGGAAGACCGCCTGGGAATCCCAGGTGCCGTAAGCTTTTTCACTTCTCTCTCCGAAAGCCGCCCACCGCCGCAGATTGTACACCTTCACAATTGTAAAAAGTATTTCACATTGTAGAAGAGATGCAATAGGAAGAAGATGAAAGGTGGCTTACGTCCATACCATCGTCAGGCCATTTGAGGTGGCGGGGACTGCAATGGCCATCCACCGATTGGCTGGGACTCCTGGGCGGGTCTTCTCTAGTCCATCCAATTTTCGCCATAGGATGTCACAGCCTTCTTTGCATACCCTTATTTAACCCACACAAAGATGCCAACGGCAGGCGTGACATAATTTTTTGACGCATTATAAAGGATTAGGAAAAAGATAAAAAGCAGCTTACGGCCATACCTCTCTGGTTCCGCCCGATCTCGTCTGATCTCGGAAGCTAAGCAGAGCAGGGCCTGGTTAGTACCTGGATGGAAGACCGCCTGGGAATCCCAGGTGCCGTAAGCTTTTTCACTTCTCTCTGAAAGCTGCAGAGCGCCGCAGATTGTACACCTACAAATTACAAAAAGTATATCACATTGTTGAAGAGATGCATGTTTATTGTTGTTTTAACGTTGGATATGAAAGGCATTTAGACAATATTATCAAACATGATTCCGTTTCATGGTTGCTAAATTAGTGTTGATCAACATTTAACAATTGGCATACTTTTGTTTGTAATTTAGCCGTTGAAATACAGGTGCTAACCAAACATGTTAGATTTACCAAAGAAGAAAAGTAAAGTTCCCTTTAGGTTTTAGGAACCTCTCTTGCCAATGCTAAGAACTGCTTCAATTTTAGAAAAAGAAACTTCTGATTATCTTTGACACGTTTTAAAGGATTAGGAAAAAGATGAAAAGCAGCTTACGGCCATACCTCTCTGGTTCCGCCCGATCTCGTCTGATCTCGGAAGCTAAGCAGAGCAGGGCCTGGTTAGTACCTGGATGGAAGACCGCCTGGGAATCCCAGGTGCCGTAAGCTTTTTCACTTCTCTCTCTGAAAGCCGCCCAGCGCCGTAGCTTGTACACCTACACAATTGTAAAAAGTTGATCACATTGTAGAAGAGATGCAATAGGAAGAAGATGAAAGGTGGCTTACGTCCATACCATCGTCAGGCCATTTGAGGTGGCGGGGACTGCAATGGCCATCCACCGATTGGCTGGGACTCCTGGGCGGGTCTTCTCTAGTCCATCCAATTTTCGCCATAGGATGTCACAGCCTTCTTTGCATACCCTTATTTAACCCACACAAAGATGCCAACGGCAGGCGTGACATAATTTTTTGACGCATTATAAAGGATTAGGAAAAAGATAAAAAGCAGCTTACGGCCATACCTCTCTGGTTCCGCCCGATCTCGTCTGATCTCGGAAGCTAAGCAGAGCAGGGCCTGGTTAGTACCTGGATGGAAGACCGCCTGGGAATCCCAGGTGCCGTAAGCTTTTTCACTTCTCTCTCTGAAAGCCGCCCAGCGCCGTAGCTTGTACACCTACACAATTGTAAAAAGTTGATCACATTGTAGAAGAGATGCAATAGGAAGAAGATGAAAGGTGGCTTACGTCCATACCATCGTCAGGCCATTTGAGGTGGCGGGGACTGCAATGGCCATCCACCGATTGGCTGGGACTCCTGGGCGGGTCTTCTCTAGTCCATCCAATTTTCGCCATAGGATGTCACAGCCTTCTTTGCATACCCTTATTTAACCCACACAAAGATGCCAACGGCAGGCGTGACATAATTTTTTGACGCATTATAAAGGATTAGGAAAAAGATAAAAAGCAGCTTACGGCCATACCTCTCTGGTTCCGCCCGATCTCGTCTGATCTCGGAAGCTAAGCAGAGCAGGGCCTGGTTAGTACCTGGATGGAAGACCGCCTGGGAATCCCAGGTGCCGTAAGCTTTTTCACTTCTCTCTCTGAAAGCCGCCCAGCGCCGTAGCTTGTACACCTACACAATTGTAAAAAGTTTATCACATTGTTGAAGAGATGCATGTTTAGTGTTGTTTTAACGTTGCATATGAAAGGAAATTAGACAATATTATCCAAAATGATTCCGTTTCATGATTGCTAAATTAGTGTTGATCAACATTTTACGATTGGCATACTATTGTTTGTAATTTAGCCGTTGAAATACAGGTGCTAACCAAACATGTTAGATTTACCAGTGAAGAAAAGTAAAGTTCCCTTCAGGTTTTAGGAACCTCTCTTGCCAATGCTAAGAACTGCTTCAATTTTAGAAAAAGAAACTTCTGATTATCTTTGACACGTTTTAAAGGATTAGGAAAAAGATGAAAAGCAGCTTACGGCCATACCTCTCTGGTTCCGCCCGATCTCGTCTGATCTCGGAAGCTAAGCAGAGCAGGGCCTGGTTAGTACCTGGATGGAAGACCGCCTGGGAATCCCAGGTGCCGTAAGCTTTTTCACTTCTCTCTCTGAAAGCCGCCCAGCGCCGTAAATTGTACACCTACACAATTGTAAAAAGTTTATCACATTGTAGAAGAGATGCAATAGGAAGAAGATGAAAGGTGGCTTACGTCCATACCATCATCAGGCCATTTGAGGTGGCGGGGACTGCAATGGCCATCCACCGATTGGCTGGGACTCCTGGGCGGGTCTTCTCTAGTCCATCCAATTTTCGCCATAGGATGTCACAGCCTTCTTTGCATACCCTTATTTAACCCACACAAAGATGCCAACGGCAGGCGTGACATAATTTTTTGACGCATTATAAAGGATTAGGAAAAAGATAAAAAGCAGCTTACGGCCATACCTCTCTGGTTCCGCCCGATCTCGTCTGATCTCGGAAGCTAAGCAGAGCAGGGCCTGGTTAGTACCTGGATGGAAGACCGCCTGGGAATCCCAGGTGCCGTAAGCTTTTTCACTTCTCTCTCTGAAAGCCGCCCAGCGCCGTAGCTTGTACACCTACACAATTGTAAAAAGTTTATCACATTGTAGAAGAGATGCAATAGGAAGAAGATGAAAGGTGGCTTACGTCCATACCATCGTCAGGCCATTTGAGGTGGCGGGGACTGCAATGGCCATCCACCGATTGGCTGGGACTCCTGGGCGGGTCTTCTCTAGTCCATCCAATTTTCGCCATAGGATGTCACAGCCTTCTTTGCATACCCTTATTTAACCCACACAAAGATGCCAACGGCAGGCGTGACATAATTTTTTGACGCATTATAAAGGATTAGGAAAAAGATAAAAAGCAGCTTACGGCCATACCTCTCTGGTTCCGCCCGATCTCGTCTGATCTCGGAAGCTAAGCAGAGCAGGGCCTGGTTAGTACCTGGATGGAAGACCGCCTGGGAATCCCAGGTGCCGTAAGCTTTTTCACTTCTCTCTCTGAAAGCCGCCCAGCGCCGTAGCTTGTACACCTACACAATTGTAAAAAGTTGATCACATTGTAGAAGAGATGCAATAGGAAGAAGATGAAAGGTGGCTTACGTCCATACCATCGTCAGGCCATTTGAGGTGGCGGGGACTGCAATGGCCATCCACCGATTGGCTGGGACTCCTGGGCGGGTCTTCTCTAGTCCATCCAATTTTCGCCATAGGATGTCACAGCCTTCTTTGCATACCCTTATTTAACCCACACAAAGATGCCAACGGCAGGCGTGACATAATTTTTTGACGCATTATAAAGGATTAGGAAAAAGATAAAAAGCAGCTTACGGCCATACCTCTCTGGTTCCGCCCGATCTCGTCTGATCTCGGAAGCTAAGCAGAGCAGGGCCTGGTTAGTACCTGGATGGAAGACCGCCTGGGAATCCCAGGTGCCGTAAGCTTTTTCACTTCTCTCTGAAAGCTGCAGAGCGCCGCAGATTGTACACCTACAAATTACAAAAAGTATATCACATTGTTGAAGAGATGCATGTTTATTGTTGTTTTAACGTTGGATATGAAAGGCATTTAGACAATATTATCAAACATGATTCCGTTTCATGGTTGCTAAATTAGTGTTGATCAACATTTAACAATTGGCATACTTTTGTTTGTAATTTAGCCGTTGAAATACAGTTGCTAACCAAACATGTTAGATTTACCAGTGAAGAAAAGTAAAGTTCCCTTTAGGTTTTAGGAACCTCTCTTGCCAATGCTAAGAACTGCTTCAATTTTAGAAAAAGAAACTTCTGATTATCTTTGACACGTTTTAAAGGATTAGGAAAAAGATGAAAAGCAGCTTACGGCCATACCTCTCTGGTTCCGCCCGATCTCGTCTGATCTCGGAAGCTAAGCAGAGCAGGGCCTGGTTAGTACCTGGATGGAAGACCGCCTGGGAATCCCAGGTGCCGTAAGCTTTTTCACTTCTCTCTCTGAAAGCCGCCCAGCGCCGTAGCTTGTACACCTACACAATTGTAAAAAGTTGATCACATTGTAGAAGAGATGCAATAGGAAGAAGATGAAAGGTGGCTTACGTCCATACCATCGTCAGGCCATTTGAGGTGGCGGGGACTGCAATGGCCATCCACCGATTGGCTGGGACTCCTGGGCGGGTCTTCTCTAGTCCATCCAATTTTCGCCATAGGATGTCACAGCCTTCTTTGCATACCCTTATTTAACCCACACAAAGATGCCAACGGCAGGCGTGACATAATTTTTTGACGCATTATAAAGGATTAGGAAAAAGATAAAAAGCAGCTTACGGCCATACCTCTCTGGTTCCGCCCGATCTCGTCTGATCTCGGAAGCTAAGCAGAGCAGGGCCTGGTTAGTACCTGGATGGAAGACCGCCTGGGAATCCCAGGTGCCGTAAGCTTTTTCACTTCTCTCACCGAAAGCCGCCGAGCGCCGCAGATTGTACACCTACAAATTACAAAAAGTATATCACATTGTTGAAGAGATGCATGTTTAGTGTTGTTTTAACGTTGCATATGAAAGGCATTTAGACAATATTATCAAACATGATTCCGTTTCATGGTTGCTAAATTAGTGTTGATCAACATTTAACAATTGGCATACTTTTGTTTGTAATTTAGCCGTTGAAATACAGGTGCTAACCAAACATGTTAGATTTACCAAAGAAGAAAAGTAAAGTTCCCTTTAGGTTTTAGGAACCTCTCTTGCCAATGCTAAGAACTGCTTCAATTTTAGAAAAAGAAACTTCTGATTATCTTTGACACGTTTTAAAGGATTAGGAAAAAGATGAAAAGCAGCTTACGGCCATACCTCTCTGGTTCCGCCCGATCTCGTCTGATCTCGGAAGCTAAGCAGAGCAGGGCCTGGTTAGTACCTGGATGGAAGACCGCCTGGGAATCCCAGGTGCCGTAAGCTTTTTCACTTCTCTCTCTGAAAGCCGCCCAGCGCCGTAAATTGTACACCTACACAATTGTAAAAAGTTGATCACATTGTAGAAGAGATGCAATAGGAAGAAGATGAAAGGTGGCTTACGTCCATACCATCGTCAGGCCATTTGAGGTGGCGGGGACTGCAATGGCCATCCACCGATTGGCTGGGACTCCTGGGCGGGTCTTCTCTAGTCCATCCAATTTTCGCCATAGGATGTCACAGCCTTCTTTGCATACCCTTATTTAACCCACACAAAGATGCCAACGGCAGGCGTGACATAATTTTTTGACGCATTATAAAGGATTAGGAAAAAGATAAAAAGCAGCTTACGGCCATACCTCTCTGGTTCCGCCCGATCTCGTCTGATCTCGGAAGCTAAGCAGAGCAGGGCCTGGTTAGTACCTGGATGGAAGACCGCCTGGGAATCCCAGGTGCCGTAAGCTTTTTCACTTCTCTCTGAAAGCTGCAGAGCGCCGCAGATTGTACACCTACAAATTACAAAAAGTATATCACATTGTTGAAGAGATGCATGTTTATTGTTGTTTTAACGTTGGATATGAAAGGCATTTAGACAATATTATCAAACATGATTCCGTTTCATGGTTGCTAAATTAGTGTTGATCAACATTTAACAATTGGCATACTTTTGTTTGTAATTTAGCCGTTGAAATACAGGTGCTAACCAAACATGTTAGATTTACCAAAGAAGAAAAGTAAAGTTCCCTTTAGGTTTTAGGAACCTCTCTTGCCAATGCTAAGAACTGCTTCAATTTTAGAAAAAGAAACTTCTGATTATCTTTGACACGTTTTAAAGGATTAGGAAAAAGATGAAAAGCAGCTTACGGCCATACCTCTCTGGTTCCGCCCGATCTCGTCTGATCTCGGAAGCTAAGCAGAGCAGGGCCTGGTTAGTACCTGGATGGAAGACCGCCTGGGAATCCCAGGTGCCGTAAGCTTTTTCACTTCTCTCTCTGAAAGCCGCCCAGCGCCGTAGCTTGTACACCTACACAATTGTAAAAAGTTGATCACATTGTAGAAGAGATGCAATAGGAAGAAGATGAAAGGTGGCTTACGTCCATACCATCGTCAGGCCATTTGAGGTGGCGGGGACTGCAATGGCCATCCACCGATTGGCTGGGACTCCTGGGCGGGTCTTCTCTAGTCCATCCAATTTTCGCCATAGGATGTCACAGCCTTCTTTGCATACCCTTATTTAACCCACACAAAGATGCCAACGGCAGGCGTGACATAATTTTTTGACGCATTATAAAGGATTAGGAAAAAGATAAAAAGCAGCTTACGGCCATACCTCTCTGGTTCCGCCCGATCTCGTCTGATCTCGGAAGCTAAGCAGAGCAGGGCCTGGTTAGTACCTGGATGGAAGACCGCCTGGGAATCCCAGGTGCCGTAAGCTTTTTCACTTCTCTCTGAAAGCTGCAGAGCGCCTCAGATTGTACACCTACAAATTACAAAAAGTATATCACATTGTTGAAGAGATGCATGTTTATTGTTGTTTTAACGTTGGATATGAAAGGCATTTAGACAATATTATCAAACATGATTCCGTTTCATGGTTGCTAAATTAGTGTTGATCAACATTTAACAATTGGCATACTTTTGTTTGTAATTTAGCCGTTGAAATACAGTTGCTAACCAAACATGTTAGATTTACCAGTGAAGAAAAGTAAAGTTCCCTTTAGGTTTTAGGAACCTCTCTTGCCAATGCTAAGAACTGCTTCAATTTTAGAAAAAGAAACTTCTGATTATCTTTGACACGTTTTAAAGGATTAGGAAAAAGATGAAAAGCAGCTTACGGCCATACCTCTCTGGTTCCGCCCGATCTCGTCTGATCTCGGAAGCTAAGCAGAGCAGGGCCTGGTTAGTACCTGGATGGAAGACCGCCTGGGAATCCCAGGTGCCGTAAGCTTTTTCACTTCTCTCTCTGAAAGCCGCCCAGCGCCGTAGCTTGTACACCTACACAATTGTAAAAAGTTGATCACATTGTAGAAGAGATGCAATAGGAAGAAGATGAAAGGTGGCTTACGTCCATACCATCGTCAGGCCATTTGAGGTGGCGGGGACTGCAATGGCCATCCACCGATTGGCTGGGACTCCTGGGCGGGTCTTCTCTAGTCCATCCAATTTTCGCCATAGGATGTCACAGCCTTCTTTGCATACCCTTATTTAACCCACACAAAGATGCCAACGGCAGGCGTGACATAATTTTTTGACGCATTATAAAGGATTAGGAAAAAGATAAAAAGCAGCTTACGGCCATACCTCTCTGGTTCCGCCCGATCTCGTCTGATCTCGGAAGCTAAGCAGAGCAGGGCCTGGTTAGTACCTGGATGGAAGACCGCCTGGGAATCCCAGGTGCCGTAAGCTTTTTCACTTCTCTCTCTGAAAGCCGCCCAGCGCCGTAGCTTGTACACCTACACAATTGTAAAAAGTTGATCACATTGTAGAAGAGATGCAATAGGAAGAAGATGAAAGGTGGCTTACGTCCATACCATCGTCAGGCCATTTGAGGTGGCGGGGACTGCAATGGCCATCCACCGATTGGCTGGGACTCCTGGGCGGGTCTTCTCTAGTCCATCCAATTTTCGCCATAGGATGTCACAGCCTTCTTTGCATACCCTTATTTAACCCACACAAAGATGCCAACGGCAGGCGTGACATAATTTTTTGACGCATTATAAAGGATTAGGAAAAAGATAAAAAGCAGCTTACGGCCATACCTCTCTGGTTCCGCCCGATCTCGTCTGATCTCGGAAGCTAAGCAGAGCAGGGCCTGGTTAGTACCTGGATGGAAGACCGCCTGGGAATCCCAGGTGCCGTAAGCTTTTTCACTTCTCTCTCTGAAAGCCGCCCAGCGCCGTAGCTTGTACACCTACACAATTGTAAAAAGTTTATCACATTGTTGAAGAGATGCATGTTTAGTGTTGTTTTAACGTTGCATATGAAAGGAAATTAGACAATATTATCCAAAATGATTCCGTTTCATGATTGCTAAATTAGTGTTGATCAACATTTTACGATTGGCATACTATTGTTTGTAATTTAGCCGTTGAAATACAGGTGCTAACCAAACATGTTAGATTTACCAGTGAAGAAAAGTAAAGTTCCCTTCAGGTTTTAGGAACCTCTCTTGCCAATGCTAAGAACTGCTTCAATTTTAGAAAAAGAAACTTCTGATTATCTTTGACACGTTTTAAAGGATTAGGAAAAAGATGAAAAGCAGCTTACGGCCATACCTCTCTGGTTCCGCCCGATCTCGTCTGATCTCGGAAGCTAAGCAGAGCAGGGCCTGGTTAGTACCTGGATGGAAGACCGCCTGGGAATCCCAGGTGCCGTAAGCTTTTTCACTTCTCTCTCTGAAAGCCGCCCAGCGCCGTAAATTGTACACCTACACAATTGTAAAAAGTTTATCACATTGTAGAAGAGATGCAATAGGAAGAAGATGAAAGGTGGCTTACGTCCATACCATCATCAGGCCATTTGAGGTGGCGGGGACTGCAATGGCCATCCACCGATTGGCTGGGACTCCTGGGCGGGTCTTCTCTAGTCCATCCAATTTTCGCCATAGGATGTCACAGCCTTCTTTGCATACCCTTATTTAACCCACACAAAGATGCCAACGGCAGGCGTGACATAATTTTTTGACGCATTATAAAGGATTAGGAAAAAGATAAAAAGCAGCTTACGGCCATACCTCTCTGGTTCCGCCCGATCTCGTCTGATCTCGGAAGCTAAGCAGAGCAGGGCCTGGTTAGTACCTGGATGGAAGACCGCCTGGGAATCCCAGGTGCCGTAAGCTTTTTCACTTCTCTCTCTGAAAGCCGCCCAGCGCCGTAGCTTGTACACCTACACAATTGTAAAAAGTTTATCACATTGTAGAAGAGATGCAATAGGAAGAAGATGAAAGGTGGCTTACGTCCATACCATCGTCAGGCCATTTGAGGTGGCGGGGACTGCAATGGCCATCCACCGATTGGCTGGGACTCCTGGGCGGGTCTTCTCTAGTCCATCCAATTTTCGCCATAGGATGTCACAGCCTTCTTTGCATACCCTTATTTAACCCACACAAAGATGCCAACGGCAGGCGTGACATAATTTTTTGACGCATTATAAAGGATTAGGAAAAAGATAAAAAGCAGCTTACGGCCATACCTCTCTGGTTCCGCCCGATCTCGTCTGATCTCGGAAGCTAAGCAGAGCAGGGCCTGGTTAGTACCTGGATGGAAGACCGCCTGGGAATCCCAGGTGCCGTAAGCTTTTTCACTTCTCTCTCTGAAAGCCGCCCAGCGCCGTAGCTTGTACACCTACACAATTGTAAAAAGTTGATCACATTGTAGAAGAGATGCAATAGGAAGAAGATGAAAGGTGGCTTACGTCCATACCATCGTCAGGCCATTTGAGGTGGCGGGGACTGCAATGGCCATCCACCGATTGGCTGGGACTCCTGGGCGGGTCTTCTCTAGTCCATCCAATTTTCGCCATAGGATGTCACAGCCTTCTTTGCATACCCTTATTTAACCCACACAAAGATGCCAACGGCAGGCGTGACATAATTTTTTGACGCATTATAAAGGATTAGGAAAAAGATAAAAAGCAGCTTACGGCCATACCTCTCTGGTTCCGCCCGATCTCGTCTGATCTCGGAAGCTAAGCAGAGCAGGGCCTGGTTAGTACCTGGATGGAAGACCGCCTGGGAATCCCAGGTGCCGTAAGCTTTTTCACTTCTCTCTGAAAGCTGCAGAGCGCCGCAGATTGTACACCTACAAATTACAAAAAGTATATCACATTGTTGAAGAGATGCATGTTTAGTGTTGTTTTAACGTTGGATATGAAAGGGAATTAGACAATATTATCCAAAATGATTCCGTTTCATGGTTGCTAAATTAGTGTTGATCAACATTTAACAATTGGCATACTTTTGTTTGTAATTTAGCCGTTGAAATACAGGTGCTAACCCAACATGTTAGAATTGCCAGTGAAGAAAAGTAAAGTTACCTTCAGGTTTTAGAAACCTCTCTTGCCAATCCTAAGAACTGCTTCAATTTTAGAAAAAGAAACTCTTCTGATTATCTTTGACGCATTATAAAGGATTAGGAAAAAGATAAAAAGCAGCTTACGGCCATACCTCTCTGGTTCCGCCCGATCTCGTCTGATCTCGGAAGCTAAGCAGAGCAGGGCCTGGTTAGTACCTGGATGGAAGACCGCCTGGGAATCCCAGGTGCCGTAAGCTTTTTCACTTCTCTCTCCGAAAGCCGCCCACCGCCGCAGATTGTACACCTTCACAATTGTAAAAAGTATTTCACATTGTAGAAGAGATGCAATAGGAAGAAGATGAAAGGTGGCTTACGTCCATACCATCGTCAGGCCATTTGAGGTGGCGGGGACTGCAATGGCCATCCACCGATTGGCTGGGACTCCTGGGCGGGTCTTCTCTAGTCCATCCAATTTTCGCCATAGGATGTCACAGCCTTCTTTGCATACCCTTATTTAACCCACACAAAGATGCCAACGGCAGGCGTGACATAATTTTTTGACGCATTATAAAGGATTAGGAAAAGGATAAAAAGCAGCTTACGGCCATACCTCTCTGGTTCCGCCCGATCTCGTCTGATCTCGGAAGCTAAGCAGAGCTGGGCCTGGTTAGTACCTGGATGGAAGACCGCCTGGGAATCCCAGGTGCCGTAAGCTTTTTCACTTCTCTCACCGAAAGCCGCCGAGCGCCGCAGATTGTACACCTACAAATTACAAAAAGTATATCACATTGTTGAAGAGATGCATGTTTAGTGTTGTTTTAACGTTGCATATGAAAGGCATTTAGACAATATTATCAAACATGATTCCGTTTCATGGTTGCTAAATTAGTGTTGATCAACATTTAACAATTGGCATACTTTTGTTTGTAATTTAGCCGTTGAAATACAGGTGCTAACCAAACATGTTAGATTTACCAAAGAAGAAAAGTAAAGTTCCCTTTAGGTTTTAGGAACCTCTCTTGCCAATGCTAAGAACTGCTTCAATTTTAGAAAAAGAAACTTCTGATTATCTTTGACACGTTTTAAAGGATTAGGAAAAAGATGAAAAGCAGCTTACGGCCATACCTCTCTGGTTCCGCCCGATCTCGTCTGATCTCGGAAGCTAAGCAGAGCAGGGCCTGGTTAGTACCTGGATGGAAGACCGCCTGGGAATCCCAGGTGCCGTAAGCTTTTTCACTTCTCTCTCTGAAAGCCGCCCAGCGCCGTAGCTTGTACACCTACACAATTGTAAAAAGTTTATCACATTGTTGAAGAGATGCATGTTTAGTGTTGTTTTAACGTTGCATATGAAAGGAAATTAGACAATATTATCCAAAATGATTCCGTTTCATGATTGCTAAATTAGTGTTGATCAACATTTTACGATTGGCATACTATTGTTTGTAATTTAGCCGTTGAAATACAGGTGCTAACCAAACATGTTAGATTTACCAGTGAAGAAAAGTAAAGTTCCCTTCAGGTTTTAGGAACCTCTCTTGCCAATGCTAAGAACTGCTTCAATTTTAGAAAAAGAAACTTCTGATTATCTTTGACACGTTTTAAAGGATTAGGAAAAAGATGAAAAGCAGCTTACGGCCATACCTCTCTGGTTCCGCCCGATCTCGTCTGATCTCGGAAGCTAAGCAGAGCAGGGCCTGGTTAGTACCTGGATGGAAGACCGCCTGGGAATCCCAGGTGCCGTAAGCTTTTTCACTTCTCTCTCTGAAAGCCGCCCAGCGCCGTAAATTGTACACCTACACAATTGTAAAAAGTTGATCACATTGTAGAAGAGATGCAATAGGAAGAAGATGAAAGGTGGCTTACGTCCATACCATCGTCAGGCCATTTGAGGTGGCGGGGACTGCAATGGCCATCCACCGATTGGCTGGGACTCCTGGGCGGGTCTTCTCTAGTCCATCCAATTTTCGCCATAGGATGTCACAGCCTTCTTTGCATACCCTTATTTAACCCACACAAAGATGCCAACGGCAGGCGTGACATAATTTTTTGACGCATTATAAAGGATTAGGAAAAAGATAAAAAGCAGCTTACGGCCATACCTCTCTGGTTCCGCCCGATCTCGTCTGATCTCGGAAGCTAAGCAGAGCAGGGCCTGGTTAGTACCTGGATGGAAGACCGCCTGGGAATCCCAGGTGCCGTAAGCTTTTTCACTTCTCTCTGAAAGCTGCAGAGCGCCGCAGATTGTACACCTACAAATTACAAAAAGTATATCACATTGTTGAAGAGATGCATGTTTATTGTTGTTTTAACGTTGGATATGAAAGGCATTTAGACAATATTATCAAACATGATTCCGTTTCATGGTTGCTAAATTAGTGTTGATCAACATTTAACAATTGGCATACTTTTGTTTGTAATTTAGCCGTTGAAATACAGTTGCTAACCAAACATGTTAGATTTACCAGTGAAGAAAAGTAAAGTTCCCTTTAGGTTTTAGGAACCTCTCTTGCCAATGCTAAGAACTGCTTCAATTTTAGAAAAAGAAACTCTTCTGATTATCTTTGACGCATTATAAAGGATTAGGAAAAAGATAAAAAGCAGCTTACGGCCATACCTCTCTGGTTCCGCCCGATCTCGTCTGATCTCGGAAGCTAAGCAGAGCAGGGCCTGGTTAGTACCTGGATGGAAGACCGCCTGGGAATCCCAGGTGCCGTAAGCTTTTTCACTTCTCTCTCCGAAAGCCGCCCACCGCCGCAGATTGTACACCTTCACAATTGTAAAAAGTATTTCACATTGTAGAAGAGATGCAATAGGAAGAAGATGAAAGGTGGCTTACGTCCATACCATCGTCAGGCCATTTGAGGTGGCGGGGACTGCAATGGCCATCCACCGATTGGCTGGGACTCCTGGGCGGGTCTTCTCTAGTCCATCCAATTTTCGCCATAGGATGTCACAGCCTTCTTTGCATACCCTTATTTAACCCACACAAAGATGCCAACGGCAGGCGTGACATAATTTTTTGACGCATTATAAAGGATTAGGAAAAAGATAAAAAGCAGCTTACGGCCATACCTCTCTGGTTCCGCCCGATCTCGTCTGATCTCGGAAGCTAAGCAGAGCTGGGCCTGGTTAGTACCTGGATGGAAGACCGCCTGGGAATCCCAGGTGCCGTAAGCTTTTTCACTTCTCTCTCTGAAAGCCGCCCAGCGCCGTAGCTTGTACACCTACACAATTGTAAAAAGTTTATCACATTGTAGAAGAGATGCAATAGGAAGAAGATGAAAGGTGGCTTACGTCCATACCATCGTCAGGCCATTTGAGGTGGCGGGGACTGCAATGGCCATCCACCGATTGGCTGGGACTCCTGGGCGGGTCTTCTCTAGTCCATCCAATTTTCGCCATAGGATGTCACAGCCTTCTTTGCATACCCTTATTTAACCCACACAAAGATGCCAACGGCAGGCGTGACATAATTTTTTGACGCATTATAAAGGATTAGGAAAAAGATAAAAAGCAGCTTACGGCCATACCTCTCTGGTTCCGCCCGATCTCGTCTGATCTCGGAAGCTAAGCAGAGCAGGGCCTGGTTAGTACCTGGATGGAAGACCGCCTGGGAATCACAGGTGCCGTAAGCTTTTTCACTTCTCTCTCTGAAAGCCGCCCAGCGCCGTAGCTTGTACACCTACACAATTGTAAAAAGTTGATCACATTGTAGAAGAGATGCAATAGGAAGAAGATGAAAGGTGGCTTACGTCCATACCATCGTCAGGCCATTTGAGGTGGCGGGGACTGCAATGGCCATCCACCGATTGGCTGGGACTCCTGGGCGGGTCTTCTCTAGTCCATCCAATTTTCGCCATAGGATGTCACAGCCTTCTTTGCATACCCTTATTTAACCCACACAAAGATGCCAACGGCAGGCGTGACATAATTTTTTGACGCATTATAAAGGATTAGGAAAAAGATAAAAAGCAGCTTACGGCCATACCTCTCTGGTTCCGCCCGATCTCGTCTGATCTCGGAAGCTAAGCAGAGCAGGGCCTGGTTAGTACCTGGATGGAAGACCGCCTGGGAATCCCAGGTGCCGTAAGCTTTTTCACTTCTCTCTGAAAGCTGCAGAGCGCCGCAGATTGTACACCTACAAATTACAAAAAGTATATCACATTGTTGAAGAGATGCATGTTTATTGTTGTTTTAACGTTGGATATGAAAGGCATTTAGACAATATTATCAAACATGATTCCGTTTCATGGTTGCTAAATTAGTGTTGATCAACATTTAACAATTGGCATACTTTTGTTTGTAATTTAGCCGTTGAAATACAGTTGCTAACCAAACATGTTAGATTTACCAGTGAAGAAAAGTAAAGTTCCCTTTAGGTTTTAGGAACCTCTCTTGCCAATGCTAAGAACTGCTTCAATTTTAGAAAAAGAAACTTCTGATTATCTTTGACACGTTTTAAAGGATTAGGAAAAAGATGAAAAGCAGCTTACGGCCATACCTCTCTGGTTCCGCCCGATCTCGTCTGATCTCGGAAGCTAAGCAGAGCAGGGCCTGGTTAGTACCTGGATGGAAGACCGCCTGGGAATCCCAGGTGCCGTAAGCTTTTTCACTTCTCTCTGAAAGCTGCAGAGCGCCGCAGATTGTACACCTACAAATTACAAAAAGTATATCACATTGTTGAAGAGATGCATGTTTATTGTTGTTTTAACGTTGGATATGAAAGGCATTTAGACAATATTATCAAACATGATTCCGTTTCATGGTTGCTAAATTAGTGTTGATCAACATTTAACAATTGGCATACTTTTGTTTGTAATTTAGCCGTTGAAATACAGTTGCTAACCAAACATGTTAGATTTACCAGTGAAGAAAAGTAAAGTTCCCTTTAGGTTTTAGGAACCTCTCTTGCCAATGCTAAGAACTGCTTCAATTTTAAAAAAAGAAACTTCTGATTATCTTTGACACGTTTTAAAGGATTAGGAAAAAGATGAAAAGCAGCTTACGTCCATACCTCTCTGGTTCCGCCCGATCTCGTCTGATCTCGGAAGCTAAGCAGAGCAGGGCCTGGTTAGTACCTGGATGGAAGACCGCCTGGGAATCCCAGGTGCCGTAAGCTTTTTCACTTCTCTCTCTGAAAGCCGCCCAGCGCCGTAGCTTGTACACCTACACAATTGTAAAAAGTTGATCACATTGTAGAAGAGATGCAATAGGAAGAAGATGAAAGGTGGCTTACGTCCATACCATCGTCAGGCCATTTGAGGTGGCGGGGACTGCAATGGCCATCCACCGATTGGCTGGGACTCCTGGGCGGGTCTTCTCTAGTCCATCCAATTTTCGCCATAGGATGTCACAGCCTTCTTTGCATACCCTTATTTAACCCACACAAAGATGCCAACGGCAGGCGTGACATAATTTTTTGACGCATTATAAAGGATTAGGAAAAAGATAAAAAGCAGCTTACGGCCATACCTCTCTGGTTCCGCCCGATCTCGTCTGATCTCGGAAGCTAAGCAGAGCAGGGCCTGGTTAGTACCTGGATGGAAGACCGCCTGGGAATCCCAGGTGCCGTAAGCTTTTTCACTTCTCTCTGAAAGCTGCAGAGCGCCGCAGATTGTACACCTACAAATTACAAAAAGTATATCACATTGTTGAAGAGATGCATGTTTAGTGTTGTTTTAACGTTGGATATGAAAGGGAATTAGACAATATTATCCAAAATGATTCCGTTTCATGGTTGCTAAATTAGTGTTGATCAACATTTAACAATTGGCATACTTTTGTTTGTAATTTAGCCGTTGAAATACAGGTGCTAACCCAACATGTTAGAATTGCCAGTGAAGAAAAGTAAAGTTACCTTCAGGTTTTAGAAACCTCTCTTGCCAATCCTAAGAACTGCTTCAATTTTAGAAAAAGAAACTCTTCTGATTATCTTTGACGCATTATAAAGGATTAGGAAAAAGATAAAAAGCAGCTTACGGCCATACCTCTCTGGTTCCGCCCGATCTCGTCTGATCTCGGAAGCTAAGCAGAGCAGGGCCTGGTTAGTACCTGGATGGAAGACCGCCTGGGAATCCCAGGTGCCGTAAGCTTTTTCACTTCTCTCTCTGAAAGCCGCCCAGCGCCGTAGCTTGTACACCTACACAATTGTAAAAAGTTTATCACATTGTAGAAGAGATGCAATAGGAAGAAGATGAAAGGTGGCTTACGTCCATACCATCATCAGGCCATTTGAGGTGGCGGGGACTGCAATGGCCATCCACCGATTGGCTGGGACTCCTGGGCGGGTCTTCTCTAGTCCATCCAATTTTCGCCATAGGATGTCACAGCCTTCTTTGCATACCCTTATTTAACCCACACAAAGATGCCAACGGCAGGCGTGACATAATTTTTTGACGCATTATAAAGGATTAGGAAAAAGATAAAAAGCAGCTTACGGCCATACCTCTCTGGTTCCGCCCGATCTCGTCTGATCTCGGAAGCTAAGCAGAGCAGGGCCTGGTTAGTACCTGGATGGAAGACCGCCTGGGAATCCCAGGTGCCGTAAGCTTTTTCACTTCTCTCTGAAAGCTGCAGAGCGCCGCAGATTGTACACCTACAAATTACAAAAAGTATATCACATTGTTGAAGAGATGCATGTTTAGTGTTGTTTTAACGTTGGATATGAAAGGAAATTAGACAATATTATCCAAAATGATTCCGTTTCATGATTGCTAAATTGGTGTTGATCAACATTTTACGATTGGCATACTATTGTTTGTAATTTAGCCGTTGAAATACAGGTGCTAACCAAACATGTTAGATTTACCAGTGAAGAAAAGTAAAGTTACCTTCAGGTTTTAGGAACCTCTCTTGCCAATGCTAAGAACTGCTTCAATTTTAGAAAAAGAAACTTCTGATTATCTTTGACACGTTTTAAAGGATTAGGAAAAAGATAAAAAGCAGCTTACAGCCATACCTCTCTGGTTCCGCCCGATCTCGTCTGATCTCGGAAGCTAAGCAGAGCGGGTGCTGGTTAGTACCTGGATGGAAGACCGCCTGGGAATCCCAGGTGCCGTAAGCTTTTTCACTTCTCTCACCGAAAGCCGCCGAGCGCCGCAGATTGTACACCTACAAATTACAAAAAGTATATCACATTGTTGAAGAGATGCATGTTTAGTGTTGTTTTAACGTTGGATATGAAAGGCAATTAGACAATATAATCCAAAATGATTCCGTTTCATGGTTGCTAAATTAGTGTTGATCAACATTTAACAATTGGCATACTTTTGTTTGTAATTTAGCCGTTGAAATACAGGTGCTAACCCAACATGTTAGAATTGCCAGTGAAGAAAAGTAAAGTTACCTTCAGGTTTTAGAAACCTCTCTTGCCAATCCTAAGAACTGCTTCAATTTTAGAAAAAGAAACTCTTCTGATTATCTTTGACGCATTATAAAGGATTAGGAAAAAGATAAAAAGCAGCTTACGGCCATACCTCTCTGGTTCCGCCCGATCTCGTCTGATCTCGGAAGCTAAGCAGAGCAGGGCCTGGTTAGTACCTGGATGGAAGACCGCCTGGGAATCCCAGGTGCCGTAAGCTTTTTCACTTCTCTCTCCGAAAGCCGCCCACCGCCGCAGATTGTACACCTTCACAATTGTAAAAAGTATTTCACATTGTAGAAGAGATGCAATAGGAAGAAGATGAAAGGTGGCTTACTTCCATACCATCGTCAGGCCATTTGAGGTGGCGGGGACTGCAATGGCCATCCACCGATTGGCTGGGACTCCTGGGCGGGTCTTCTCTAGTCCATCCAATTTTCGCCATAGGATGTCACAGCCTTCTTTGCATACCCTTATTTAACCCACACAAAGATGCCAACGGCAGGCGTGACATAATTTTTTGACGCATTATAAAGGATTAGGAAAAAGATAAAAAGCAGCTTACGGCCATACCTCTCTGGTTCCGCCCGATCTCGTCTGATCTCGGAAGCTAAGCAGAGCAGGGCCTGGTTAGTACCTGGATGGAAGACCGCCTGGGAATCCCAGGTGCCGTAAGCTTTTTCACTTCTCTCTCTGAAAGCCGCCCAGCGACGTAGCTTGTACACCTACACAATTGTAAAAAGTTGATCACATTGTAGAAGAGATGCAATAGGAAGAAGATGAAAGGTGGCTTACGTCCATACCATCGTCAGGCCATTTGAGGTGGCGGGGACTGCAATGGCCATCCACCGATTGGCTGGGACTCCAGGGCGGGTCTTCTCTAGTCCATCCAATTTTCGCCATAGGATGTCACAGCCTTCTTTGCATACCCTTATTTAACCCACACAAAGATGCCAACGGCAGGCGTGACATAATTTTTTGACGCATTATAAAGGATTAGGAAAAAGATAAAAAGCAGCTTACGGCCATACCTCTCTGGTTCCGCCCGATCTCGTCTGATCTCGGAAGCTAAGCAGAGCAGGGCCTGGTTAGTACCTGGATGGAAGACCGCCTGGGAATCCCAGGTGCCGTAAGCTTTTTCACTTCTCTCTCTGAAAGCCGCCCAGCGACGTAGCTTGTACACCTACACAATTGTAAAAAGTTGATCACATTGTAGAAGAGATGCAATAGGAAGAAGATGAAAAGTGGCTTACGTCCATACCATCGTCAGGCCATTTGAGGTGGCGGGGACTGCAATGGCCATCCACCGATTGGCTGGGACTCCAGGGCGGGTCTTCTCTAGTCCATCCAATTTTCGCCATAGGATGTCACAGCCTTCTTTGCATACCCTTATTTAACCCACACAAAGATGCCAACGGCAGGCGTGACATAATTTTTTGACGCATTATAAAGGATTAGGAAAAAGATAAAAAGCAGCTTACGGCCATACCTCTCTGGTTCCGCCCGATCTCGTCTGATCTCGGAAGCTAAGCAGAGCAGGGCCTGGTTAGTACCTGGATGGAAGACCGCCTGGGAATCCCAGGTGCCGTAAGCTTTTTCACTTCTCTCTCTGAAAGCCGCCCAGCGCCGTAGCTTGTACACCTACACAATTGTAAAAAGTTTATCACATTGTAGAAGAGATGCAATAGGAAGAAGATGAAAGGTGGCTTACGTCCATACCATCATCAGGCCATTTGAGGTGGCGGGGACTGCAATGGCCATCCACCGATTGGCTGGGACTCCTGGGCGGGTCTTCTCTAGTCCATCCAATTTTCGCCATAGGATGTCACAGCCTTCTTTGCATACCCTTATTTAACCCACACAAAGATGCCAACGGCAGGCGTGACATAATTTTTTGACGCATTATAAAGGATTAGGAAAAAGATAAAAAGCAGCTTACGGCCATACCTCTCTGGTTCCGCCCGATCTCGTCTGATCTCGGAAGCTAAGCAGAGCAGGGCCTGGTTAGTACCTGGATGGAAGACCGCCTGGGAATCCCAGGTGCCGTAAGCTTTTTCACTTCTCTCTGAAAGCTGCAGAGCGCCGCAGATTGTACACCTACAAATTACAAAAAGTATATCACATTGTTGAAGAGATGCATGTTTAGTGTTGTTTTAACGTTGGATATGAAAGGAAATTAGACAATATTATCCAAAATGATTCCGTTTCATGATTGCTAAATTGGTGTTGATCAACATTTTACGATTGGCATACTATTGTTTGTAATTTAGCCGTTGAAATACAGGTGCTAACCAAACATGTTAGATTTACCAGTGAAGAAAAGTAAAGTTACCTTCAGGTTTTAGGAACCTCTCTTGCCAATGCTAAGAACTGCTTCAATTTTAGAAAAAGAAACTTCTGATTATCTTTGACACGTTTTAAAGGATTAGGAAAAAGATAAAAAGCAGCTTACAGCCATACCTCTCTGGTTCCGCCCGATCTCGTCTGATCTCGGAAGCTAAGCAGAGCGGGTGCTGGTTAGTACCTGGATGGAAGACCGCCTGGGAATCCCAGGTGCCGTAAGCTTTTTCACTTCTCTCACCGAAAGCCGCCGAGCGCCGCAGATTGTACACCTACAAATTACAAAAAGTATATCACATTGTTGAAGAGATGCATGTTTAGTGTTGTTTTAACGTTGGATATGAAAGGCAATTAGACAATATAATCCAAAATGATTCCGTTTCATGGTTGCTAAATTAGTGTTGATCAACATTTAACAATTGGCATACTTTTGTTTGTAATTTAGCCGTTGAAATACAGGTGCTAACCCAACATGTTAGAATTGCCAGTGAAGAAAAGTAAAGTTACCTTCAGGTTTTAGAAACCTCTCTTGCCAATCCTAAGAACTGCTTCAATTTTAGAAAAAGAAACTCTTCTGATTATCTTTGACGCATTATAAAGGATTAGGAAAAAGATAAAAAGCAGCTTACGGCCATACCTCTCTGGTTCCGCCCGATCTCGTCTGATCTCGGAAGCTAAGCAGAGCAGGGCCTGGTTAGTACCTGGATGGAAGACCGCCTGGGAATCCCAGGTGCCGTAAGCTTTTTCACTTCTCTCTCTGAAAGCCGCCCAGCGACGTAGCTTGTACACCTACACAATTGTAAAAAGTTGATCACATTGTAGAAGAGATGCAATAGGAAGAAGATGAAAGGTGGCTTACGTCCATACCATCGTCAGGCCATTTGAGGTGGCGGGGACTGCAATGGCCATCCACCGATTGGCTGGGACTCCAGGGCGGGTCTTCTCTAGTCCATCCAATTTTCGCCATAGGATGTCACAGCCTTCTTTGCATACCCTTATTTAACCCACACAAAGATGCCAACGGCAGGCGTGACATAATTTTTTGACGCATTATAAAGGATTAGGAAAAAGATAAAAAGCAGCTTACGGCCATACCTCTCTGGTTCCGCCCGATCTCGTCTGATCTCGGAAGCTAAGCAGAGCAGGGCCTGGTTAGTACCTGGATGGAAGACCGCCTGGGAATCCCAGGTGCCGTAAGCTTTTTCACTTCTCTCTCTGAAAGCCGCCCAGCGCCGTAGCTTGTACACCTACACAATTGTAAAAAGTTTATCACATTGTAGAAGAGATGCAATAGGAAGAAGATGAAAGGTGGCTTACGTCCATACCATCATCAGGCCATTTGAGGTGGCGGGGACTGCAATGGCCATCCACCGATTGGCTGGGACTCCTGGGCGGGTCTTCTCTAGTCCATCCAATTTTCGCCATAGGATGTCACAGCCTTCTTTGCATACCCTTATTTAACCCACACAAAGATGCCAACGGCAGGCGTGACATAATTTTTTGACGCATTATAAAGGATTAGGAAAAAGATAAAAAGCAGCTTACGGCCATACCTCTCTGGTTCCGCCCGATCTCGTCTGATCTCGGAAGCTAAGCAGAGCAGGGCCTGGTTAGTACCTGGATGGAAGACCGCCTGGGAATCCCAGGTGCCGTAAGCTTTTTCACTTCTCTCTGAAAGCTGCAGAGCGCCGCAGATTGTACACCTACAAATTACAAAAAGTATATCACATTGTTGAAGAGATGCATGTTTAGTGTTGTTTTAACGTTGGATATGAAAGGAAATTAGACAATATTATCCAAAATGATTCCGTTTCATGATTGCTAAATTGGTGTTGATCAACATTTTACGATTGGCATACTATTGTTTGTAATTTAGCCGTTGAAATACAGGTGCTAACCAAACATGTTAGATTTACCAGTGAAGAAAAGTAAAGTTACCTTCAGGTTTTAGGAACCTCTCTTGCCAATGCTAAGAACTGCTTCAATTTTAGAAAAAGAAACTTCTGATTATCTTTGACACGTTTTAAAGGATTAGGAAAAAGATAAAAAGCAGCTTACAGCCATACCTCTCTGGTTCCGCCCGATCTCGTCTGATCTCGGAAGCTAAGCAGAGCGGGTGCTGGTTAGTACCTGGATGGAAGACCGCCTGGGAATCCCAGGTGCCGTAAGCTTTTTCACTTCTCTCACCGAAAGCCGCCGAGCGCCGCAGATTGTACACCTACAAATTACAAAAAGTATATCACATTGTTGAAGAGATGCATGTTTAGTGTTGTTTTAACGTTGGATATGAAAGGCAATTAGACAATATAATCCAAAATGATTCCGTTTCATGGTTGCTAAATTAGTGTTGATCAACATTTAACAATTGGCATACTTTTGTTTGTAATTTAGCCGTTGAAATACAGGTGCTAACCCAACATGTTAGAATTGCCAGTGAAGAAAAGTAAAGTTACCTTCAGGTTTTAGAAACCTCTCTTGCCAATCCTAAGAACTGCTTCAATTTTAGAAAAAGAAACTCTTCTGATTATCTTTGACGCATTATAAAGGATTAGGAAAAAGATAAAAAGCAGCTTACGGCCATACCTCTCTGGTTCCGCCCGATCTCGTCTGATCTCGGAAGCTAAGCAGAGCAGGGCCTGGTTAGTACCTGGATGGAAGACCGCCTGGGAATCCCAGGTGCCGTAAGCTTTTTCACTTCTCTCTCTGAAAGCCGCCCAGCGACGTAGCTTGTACACCTACACAATTGTAAAAAGTTGATCACATTGTAGAAGAGATGCAATAGGAAGAAGATGAAAGGTGGCTTACGTCCATACCATCGTCAGGCCATTTGAGGTGGCGGGGACTGCAATGGCCATCCACCGATTGGCTGGGACTCCAGGGCGGGTCTTCTCTAGTCCATCCAATTTTCGCCATAGGATGTCACAGCCTTCTTTGCATACCCTTATTTAACCCACACAAAGATGCCAACGGCAGGCGTGACATAATTTTTTGACGCATTATAAAGGATTAGGAAAAAGATAAAAAGCAGCTTACGGCCATACCTCTCTGGTTCCGCCCGATCTCGTCTGATCTCGGAAGCTAAGCAGAGCAGGGCCTGGTTAGTACCTGGATGGAAGACCGCCTGGGAATCCCAGGTGCCGTAAGCTTTTTCACTTCTCTCTCTGAAAGCCGCCCAGCGCCGTAGCTTGTACACCTACACAATTGTAAAAAGTTTATCACATTGTAGAAGAGATGCAATAGGAAGAAGATGAAAGGTGGCTTACGTCCATACCATCATCAGGCCATTTGAGGTGGCGGGGACTGCAATGGCCATCCACCGATTGGCTGGGACTCCTGGGCGGGTCTTCTCTAGTCCATCCAATTTTCGCCATAGGATGTCACAGCCTTCTTTGCATACCCTTATTTAACCCACACAAAGATGCCAACGGCAGGCGTGACATAATTTTTTGACGCATTATAAAGGATTAGGAAAAAGATAAAAAGCAGCTTACGGCCATACCTCTCTGGTTCCGCCCGATCTCGTCTGATCTCGGAAGCTAAGCAGAGCAGGGCCTGGTTAGTACCTGGATGGAAGACCGCCTGGGAATCCCAGGTGCCGTAAGCTTTTTCACTTCTCTCTGAAAGCTGCAGAGCGCCGCAGATTGTACACCTACAAATTACAAAAAGTATATCACATTGTTGAAGAGATGCATGTTTAGTGTTGTTTTAACGTTGGATATGAAAGGAAATTAGACAATATTATCCAAAATGATTCCGTTTCATGATTGCTAAATTGGTGTTGATCAACATTTTACGATTGGCATACTATTGTTTGTAATTTAGCCGTTGAAATACAGGTGCTAACCAAACATGTTAGATTTACCAGTGAAGAAAAGTAAAGTTACCTTCAGGTTTTAGGAACCTCTCTTGCCAATGCTAAGAACTGCTTCAATTTTAGAAAAAGAAACTTCTGATTATCTTTGACACGTTTTAAAGGATTAGGAAAAAGATAAAAAGCAGCTTACAGCCATACCTCTCTGGTTCCGCCCGATCTCGTCTGATCTCGGAAGCTAAGCAGAGCGGGTGCTGGTTAGTACCTGGATGGAAGACCGCCTGGGAATCCCAGGTGCCGTAAGCTTTTTCACTTCTCTCACCGAAAGCCGCCGAGCGCCGCAGATTGTACACCTACAAATTACAAAAAGTATATCACATTGTTGAAGAGATGCATGTTTAGTGTTGTTTTAACGTTGGATATGAAAGGCAATTAGACAATATAATCCAAAATGATTCCGTTTCATGGTTGCTAAATTAGTGTTGATCAACATTTAACAATTGGCATACTTTTGTTTGTAATTTAGCCGTTGAAATACAGGTGCTAACCCAACATGTTAGAATTGCCAGTGAAGAAAAGTAAAGTTACCTTCAGGTTTTAGAAACCTCTCTTGCCAATCCTAAGAACTGCTTCAATTTTAGAAAAAGAAACTCTTCTGATTATCTTTGACGCATTATAAAGGATTAGGAAAAAGATAAAAAGCAGCTTACGGCCATACCTCTCTGGTTCTGCCCGATCTCGTCTGATCTCGGAAGCTAAGCAGAGCAGGGCCTGGTTAGTACCTGGATGGAAGACCGCCTGGGAATCCCAGGTGCCGTAAGCTTTTTCACTTCTCTCTCCGAAAGCCGCCCACCGCCGCAGATTGTACACCTTCACAATTGTAAAAAGTATTTCACATTGTAGAAGAGATGCAATAGGAAGAAGATGAAAGGTGGCTTACGTCCATACCATCGTCAGGCCATTTGAGGTGGCGGGGACTGCAATGGCCATCCACCGATTGGCTGGGACTCCTGGGCGGGTCTTCTCTAGTCCATCCAATTTTCGCCATAGGATGTCACAGCCTTCTTTGCATACCCTTATTTAACCCACACAAAGATGCCAACGGCAGGCGTGACATAATTTTTTGACGCATTATAAAGGATTAGGAAAAAGATAAAAAGCAGCTTACGGCCATACCTCTCTGGTTCCGCCCGATCTCGTCTGATCTCGGAAGCTAAGCAGAGCAGGGCCTGGTTAGTACCTGGATGGAAGACCGCCTGGGAATCCCAGGTGCCGTAAGCTTTTTCACTTCTCTCTGAAAGCTGCAGAGCGCCGCAGATTGTACACCTACAAATTACAAAAAGTATATCACATTGTTGAAGAGATGCATGTTTATTGTTGTTTTAACGTTGGATATGAAAGGCATTTAGACAATATTATCAAACATGATTCCGTTTCATGGTTGCTAAATTAGTGTTGATCAACATTTAACAATTGGCATACTTTTGTTTGTAATTTAGCCGTTGAAATACAGTTGCTAACCAAACATGTTAGATTTACCAGTGAAGAAAAGTAAAGTTCCCTTTAGGTTTTAGGAACCTCTCTTGCCAATGCTAAGAACTGCTTCAATTTTAGAAAAAGAAACTTCTGATTATCTTTGACACGTTTTAAAGGATTAGGAAAAAGATGAAAAGCAGCTTACGGCCATACCTCTCTGGTTCCGCCCGATCTCGTCTGATCTCGGAAGCTAAGCAGAGCAGGGCCTGGTTAGTACCTGGATGGAAGACCGCCTGGGAATCCCAGGTGCCGTAAGCTTTTTCACTTCTCTCTCTGAAAGCCGCCCAGCGCCGTAGCTTGTACACCTACACAATTGTAAAAAGTTGATCACATTGTAGAAGAGATGCAATAGGAAGAAGATGAAAGGTGGCTTACGTCCATACCATCGTCAGGCCATTTGAGGTGGCGGGGACTGCAATGGCCATCCACCGATTGGCTGGGACTCCTGGGCGGGTCTTCTCTAGTCCATCCAATTTTCGCCATAGGATGTCACAGCCTTCTTTGCATACCCTTATTTAACCCACACAAAGATGCCAACGGCAGGCGTGACATAATTTTTTGACGCATTATAAAGGATTAGGAAAAAGATAAAAAGCAGCTTACGGCCATACCTCTCTGGTTCCGCCCGATCTCGTCTGATCTCGGAAGCTAAGCAGAGCAGGGCCTGGTTAGTACCTGGATGGAAGACCGCCTGGGAATCCCAGGTGCCGTAAGCTTTTTCACTTCTCTCTGAAAGCTGCAGAGCGCCGCAGATTGTACACCTACAAATTACAAAAAGTATATCACATTGTTGAAGAGATGCATGTTTAGTGTTGTTTTAACGTTGGATATGAAAGGGAATTAGACAATATTATCCAAAATGATTCCGTTTCATGGTTGCTAAATTAGTGTTGATCAACATTTAACAATTGGCATACTTTTGTTTGTAATTTAGCCGTTGAAATACAGGTGCTAACCCAACATGTTAGAATTGCCAGTGAAGAAAAGTAAAGTTACCTTCAGGTTTTAGAAACCTCTCTTGCCAATCCTAAGAACTGCTTCAATTTTAGAAAAAGAAACTCTTCTGATTATCTTTGACGCATTATAAAGGATTAGGAAAAAGATAAAAAGCAGCTTACGGCCATACCTCTCTGGTTCCGCCCGATCTCGTCTGATCTCGGAAGCTAAGCAGAGCAGGGCCTGGTTAGTACCTGGATGGAAGACCGCCTGGGAATCCCAGGTGCCGTAAGCTTTTTCACTTCTCTCTCTGAAAGCCGCCCAGCGCCGTAGCTTGTACACCTACACAATTGTAAAAAGTTTATCACATTGTAGAAGAGATGCAATAGGAAGAAGATGAAAGGTGGCTTACGTCCATACCATCATCAGGCCATTTGAGGTGGCGGGGACTGCAATGGCCATCCACCGATTGGCTGGGACTCCTGGGCGGGTCTTCTCTAGTCCATCCAATTTTCGCCATAGGATGTCACAGCCTTCTTTGCATACCCTTATTTAACCCACACAAAGATGCCAACGGCAGGCGTGACATAATTTTTTGACGCATTATAAAGGATTAGGAAAAAGATAAAAAGCAGCTTACGGCCATACCTCTCTGGTTCCGCCCGATCTCGTCTGATCTCGGAAGCTAAGCAGAGCAGGGCCTGGTTAGTACCTGGATGGAAGACCGCCTGGGAATCCCAGGTGCCGTAAGCTTTTTCACTTCTCTCTGAAAGCTGCAGAGCGCCGCAGATTGTACACCTACAAATTACAAAAAGTATATCACATTGTTGAAGAGATGCATGTTTAGTGTTGTTTTAACGTTGGATATGAAAGGAAATTAGACAATATTATCCAAAATGATTCCGTTTCATGATTGCTAAATTGGTGTTGATCAACATTTTACGATTGGCATACTATTGTTTGTAATTTAGCCGTTGAAATACAGGTGCTAACCAAACATGTTAGATTTACCAGTGAAGAAAAGTAAAGTTACCTTCAGGTTTTAGGAACCTCTCTTGCCAATGCTAAGAACTGCTTCAATTTTAGAAAAAGAAACTTCTGATTATCTTTGACACGTTTTAAAGGATTAGGAAAAAGATAAAAAGCAGCTTACAGCCATACCTCTCTGGTTCCGCCCGATCTCGTCTGATCTCGGAAGCTAAGCAGAGCGGGTGCTGGTTAGTACCTGGATGGAAGACCGCCTGGGAATCCCAGGTGCCGTAAGCTTTTTCACTTCTCTCACCGAAAGCCGCCGAGCGCCGCAGATTGTACACCTACAAATTACAAAAAGTATATCACATTGTTGAAGAGATGCATGTTTAGTGTTGTTTTAACGTTGGATATGAAAGGCAATTAGACAATATAATCCAAAATGATTCCGTTTCATGGTTGCTAAATTAGTGTTGATCAACATTTAACAATTGGCATACTTTTGTTTGTAATTTAGCCGTTGAAATACAGGTGCTAACCCAACATGTTAGAATTGCCAGTGAAGAAAAGTAAAGTTACCTTCAGGTTTTAGAAACCTCTCTTGCCAATCCTAAGAACTGCTTCAATTTTAGAAAAAGAAACTCTTCTGATTATCTTTGACGCATTATAAAGGATTAGGAAAAAGATAAAAAGCAGCTTACGGCCATACCTCTCTGGTTCCGCCCGATCTCGTCTGATCTCGGAAGCTAAGCAGAGCAGGGCCTGGTTAGTACCTGGATGGAAGACCGCCTGGGAATCCCAGGTGCCGTAAGCTTTTTCACTTCTCTCTCCGAAAGCCGCCCACCGCCGCAGATTGTACACCTTCACAATTGTAAAAAGTATTTCACATTGTAGAAGAGATGCAATAGGAAGAAGATGAAAGGTGGCTTACTTCCATACCATCGTCAGGCCATTTGAGGTGGCGGGGACTGCAATGGCCATCCACCGATTGGCTGGGACTCCTGGGCGGGTCTTCTCTAGTCCATCCAATTTTCGCCATAGGATGTCACAGCCTTCTTTGCATACCCTTATTTAACCCACACAAAGATGCCAACGGCAGGCGTGACATAATTTTTTGACGCATTATAAAGGATTAGGAAAAAGATAAAAAGCAGCTTACGGCCATACCTCTCTGGTTCCGCCCGATCTCGTCTGATCTCGGAAGCTAAGCAGAGCAGGGCCTGGTTAGTACCTGGATGGAAGACCGCCTGGGAATCCCAGGTGCCGTAAGCTTTTTCACTTCTCTCTCTGAAAGCCGCCCAGCGACGTAGCTTGTACACCTACACAATTGTAAAAAGTTGATCACATTGTAGAAGAGATGCAATAGGAAGAAGATGAAAGGTGGCTTACGTCCATACCATCGTCAGGCCATTTGAGGTGGCGGGGACTGCAATGGCCATCCACCGATTGGCTGGGACTCCTGGGCGGGTCTTCTCTAGTCCATCCAATTTTCGCCATAGGATGTCACAGCCTTCTTTGCATACCCTTATTTAACCCACACAAAGATGCCAACGGCAGGCGTGACATAATTTTTTGACGCATTATAAAGGATTAGGAAAAAGATAAAAAGCAGCTTACGGCCATACCTCTCTGGTTCCGCCCGATCTCGTCTGATCTCGGAAGCTAAGCAGAGCAGGGCCTGGTTAGTACCTGGATGGAAGACCACCTGGGAATCCCAGGTGCCGTAAGCTTTTTCACTTCTCTCTCTGAAAGCCGCCCAGCGCCGTAGCTTGTACACCTACACAATTGTAAAAAGTTTATCACATTGTAGAAGAGATGCAATAGGAAGAAGATGAAAGGTGGCTTACGTCCATACCATCATCAGGCCATTTGAGGTGGCGGGGACTGCAATGGCCATCCACCGATTGGCTGGGACTCCTGGGCGGGTCTTCTCTAGTCCATCCAATTTTCGCCATAGGATGTCACAGCCTTCTTTGCATACCCTTATTTAACCCACACAAAGATGCCAACGGCAGGCGTGACATAATTTTTTGACGCATTATAAAGGATTAGGAAAAAGATAAAAAGCAGCTTACGGCCATACCTCTCTGGTTCCGCCCGATCTCGTCTGATCTCGGAAGCTAAGCAGAGCAGGGCCTGGTTAGTACCTGGATGGAAGACCGCCTGGGAATCCCAGGTGCCGTAAGCTTTTTCACTTCTCTCTGAAAGCTGCAGAGCGCCGCAGATTGTACACCTACAAATTACAAAAAGTATATCACATTGTTGAAGAGATGCATGTTTAGTGTTGTTTTAACGTTGGATATGAAAGGAAATTAGACAATATTATCCAAAATGATTCCGTTTCATGATTGCTAAATTGGTGTTGATCAACATTTTACGATTGGCATACTATTGTTTGTAATTTAGCCGTTGAAATACAGGTGCTAACCAAACATGTTAGATTTACCAGTGAAGAAAAGTAAAGTTACCTTCAGGTTTTAGGAACCTCTCTTGCCAATGCTAAGAACTGCTTCAATTTTAGAAAAAGAAACTTCTGATTATCTTTGACACGTTTTAAAGGATTAGGAAAAAGATAAAAAGCAGCTTACAGCCATACCTCTCTGGTTCCGCCCGATCTCGTCTGATCTCGGAAGCTAAGCAGAGCGGGTGCTGGTTAGTACCTGGATGGAAGACCGCCTGGGAATCCCAGGTGCCGTAAGCTTTTTCACTTCTCTCACCGAAAGCCGCCGAGCGCCGCAGATTGTACACCTACAAATTACAAAAAGTATATCACATTGTTGAAGAGATGCATGTTTAGTGTTGTTTTAACGTTGGATATGAAAGGCAATTAGACAATATAATCCAAAATGATTCCGTTTCATGGTTGCTAAATTAGTGTTGATCAACATTTAACAATTGGCATACTTTTGTTTGTAATTTAGCCGTTGAAATACAGGTGCTAACCCAACATGTTAGAATTGCCAGTGAAGAAAAGTAAAGTTACCTTCAGGTTTTAGAAACCTCTCTTGCCAATCCTAAGAACTGCTTCAATTTTAGAAAAAGAAACTCTTCTGATTATCTTTGACGCATTATAAAGGATTAGGAAAAAGATAAAAAGCAGCTTACGGCCATACCTCTCTGGTTCCGCCCGATCTCGTCTGATCTCGGAAGCTAAGCAGAGCAGGGCCTGGTTAGTACCTGGATGGAAGACCGCCTGGGAATCCCAGGTGCCGTAAGCTTTTTCACTTCTCTCTCCGAAAGCCGCCCACCGCCGCAGATTGTACACCTTCACAATTGTAAAAAGTATTTCACATTGTAGAAGAGATGCAATAGGAAGAAGATGAAAGGTGGCTTACGTCCATACCATCGTCAGGCCATTTGAGGTGGCGGGGACTGCAATGGCCATCCACCGATTGGCTGGGACTCCTGGGCGGGTCTTCTCTAGTCCATCCAATTTTCGCCATAGGATGTCACAGCCTTCTTTGCATACCCTTATTTAACCCACACAAAGATGCCAACGGCAGGCGTGACATAATTTTTTGACGCATTATAAAGGATTAGGAAAAAGATAAAAAGCAGCTTACGGCCATACCTCTCTGGTTCCGCCCGATCTCGTCTGATCTCGGAAGCTAAGCAGAGCAGGGCCTGGTTAGTACCTGGATGGAAGACCGCCTGGGAATCCCAGGTGCCGTAAGCTTTTTCACTTCTCTCTGAAAGCTGCAGAGCGCCGCAGATTGTACACCTACAAATTACAAAAAGTATATCACATTGTTGAAGAGATGCATGTTTAGTGTTGTTTTAACGTTGGATATGAAAGGAAATTAGACAATATTATCCAAAATGATTCCGTTTCATGATTGCTAAATTGGTGTTGATCAACATTTTACGATTGGCATACTATTGTTTGTAATTTAGCCGTTGAAATACAGGTGCTAACCAAACATGTTAGATTTACCAGTGAAGAAAAGTAAAGTTACCTTCAGGTTTTAGGAACCTCTCTTGCCAATGCTAAGAACTGCTTCAATTTTAGAAAAAGAAACTTCTGATTATCTTTGACACGTTTTAAAGGATTAGGAAAAAGATAAAAAGCAGCTTACAGCCATACCTCTCTGGTTCCGCCCGATCTCGTCTGATCTCGGAAGCTAAGCAGAGCGGGTGCTGGTTAGTACCTGGATGGAAGACCGCCTGGGAATCCCAGGTGCCGTAAGCTTTTTCACTTCTCTCACCGAAAGCCGCCGAGCGCCGCAGATTGTACACCTACAAATTACAAAAAGTATATCACATTGTTGAAGAGATGCATGTTTAGTGTTGTTTTAACGTTGGATATGAAAGGCAATTAGACAATATAATCCAAAATGATTCCGTTTCATGGTTGCTAAATTAGTGTTGATCAACATTTAACAATTGGCATACTTTTGTTTGTAATTTAGCCGTTGAAATACAGGTGCTAACCCAACATGTTAGAATTGCCAGTGAAGAAAAGTAAAGTTACCTTCAGGTTTTAGAAACCTCTCTTGCCAATCCTAAGAACTGCTTCAATTTTAGAAAAAGAAACTCTTCTGATTATCTTTGACGCATTATAAAGGATTAGGAAAAAGATAAAAAGCAGCTTACGGCCATACCTCTCTGGTTCCGCCCGATCTCGTCTGATCTCGGAAGCTAAGCAGAGCAGGGCCTGGTTAGTACCTGGATGGAAGACCGCCTGGGAATCCCAGGTGCCGTAAGCTTTTTCACTTCTCTCTCCGAAAGCCGCCCACCGCCGCAGATTGTACACCTTCACAATTGTAAAAAGTATTTCACATTGTAGAAGAGATGCAATAGGAAGAAGATGAAAGGTGGCTTACTTCCATACCATCGTCAGGCCATTTGAGGTGGCGGGGACTGCAATGGCCATCCACCGATTGGCTGGGACTCCTGGGCGGGTCTTCTCTAGTCCATCCAATTTTCGCCATAGGATGTCACAGCCTTCTTTGCATACCCTTATTTAACCCACACAAAGATGCCAACGGCAGGCGTGACATAATTTTTTGACGCATTATAAAGGATTAGGAAAAAGATAAAAAGCAGCTTACGGCCATACCTCTCTGGTTCCGCCCGATCTCGTCTGATCTCGGAAGCTAAGCAGAGCAGGGCCTGGTTAGTACCTGGATGGAAGACCGCCTGGGAATCCCAGGTGCCGTAAGCTTTTTCACTTCTCTCTCTGAAAGCCGCCCAGCGACGTAGCTTGTACACCTACACAATTGTAAAAAGTTGATCACATTGTAGAAGAGATGCAATAGGAAGAAGATGAAAGGTGGCTTACGTCCATACCATCGTCAGGCCATTTGAGGTGGCGGGGACTGCAATGGCCATCCACCGATTGGCTGGGACTCCTGGGCGGGTCTTCTCTAGTCCATCCAATTTTCGCCATAGGATGTCACAGCCTTCTTTGCATACCCTTATTTAACCCACACAAAGATGCCAACGGCAGGCGTGACATAATTTTTTGACGCATTATAAAGGATTAGGAAAAAGATAAAAAGCAGCTTACGGCCATACCTCTCTGGTTCCGCCCGATCTCGTCTGATCTCGGAAGCTAAGCAGAGCAGGGCCTGGTTAGTACCTGGATGGAAGACCACCTGGGAATCCCAGGTGCCGTAAGCTTTTTCACTTCTCTCTCTGAAAGCCGCCCAGCGCCGTAGCTTGTACACCTACACAATTGTAAAAAGTTTATCACATTGTAGAAGAGATGCAATAGGAAGAAGATGAAAGGTGGCTTACGTCCATACCATCATCAGGCCATTTGAGGTGGCGGGGACTGCAATGGCCATCCACCGATTGGCTGGGACTCCTGGGCGGGTCTTCTCTAGTCCATCCAATTTTCGCCATAGGATGTCACAGCCTTCTTTGCATACCCTTATTTAACCCACACAAAGATGCCAACGGCAGGCGTGACATAATTTTTTGACGCATTATAAAGGATTAGGAAAAAGATAAAAAGCAGCTTACGGCCATACCTCTCTGGTTCCGCCCGATCTCGTCTGATCTCGGAAGCTAAGCAGAGCAGGGCCTGGTTAGTACCTGGATGGAAGACCGCCTGGGAATCCCAGGTGCCGTAAGCTTTTTCACTTCTCTCTGAAAGCTGCAGAGCGCCGCAGATTGTACACCTACAAATTACAAAAAGTATATCACATTGTTGAAGAGATGCATGTTTAGTGTTGTTTTAACGTTGGATATGAAAGGAAATTAGACAATATTATCCAAAATGATTCCGTTTCATGATTGCTAAATTGGTGTTGATCAACATTTTACGATTGGCATACTATTGTTTGTAATTTAGCCGTTGAAATACAGGTGCTAACCAAACATGTTAGATTTACCAGTGAAGAAAAGTAAAGTTACCTTCAGGTTTTAGGAACCTCTCTTGCCAATGCTAAGAACTGCTTCAATTTTAGAAAAAGAAACTTCTGATTATCTTTGACACGTTTTAAAGGATTAGGAAAAAGATAAAAAGCAGCTTACAGCCATACCTCTCTGGTTCCGCCCGATCTCGTCTGATCTCGGAAGCTAAGCAGAGCGGGTGCTGGTTAGTACCTGGATGGAAGACCGCCTGGGAATCCCAGGTGCCGTAAGCTTTTTCACTTCTCTCACCGAAAGCCGCCGAGCGCCGCAGATTGTACACCTACAAATTACAAAAAGTATATCACATTGTTGAAGAGATGCATGTTTAGTGTTGTTTTAACGTTGGATATGAAAGGCAATTAGACAATATAATCCAAAATGATTCCGTTTCATGGTTGCTAAATTAGTGTTGATCAACATTTAACAATTGGCATACTTTTGTTTGTAATTTAGCCGTTGAAATACAGGTGCTAACCCAACATGTTAGAATTGCCAGTGAAGAAAAGTAAAGTTACCTTCAGGTTTTAGAAACCTCTCTTGCCAATCCTAAGAACTGCTTCAATTTTAGAAAAAGAAACTCTTCTGATTATCTTTGACGCATTATAAAGGATTAGGAAAAAGATAAAAAGCAGCTTACGGCCATACCTCTCTGGTTCCGCCCGATCTCGTCTGATCTCGGAAGCTAAGCAGAGCAGGGCCTGGTTAGTACCTGGATGGAAGACCGCCTGGGAATCCCAGGTGCCGTAAGCTTTTTCACTTCTCTCTCCGAAAGCCGCCCACCGCCGCAGATTGTACACCTTCACAATTGTAAAAAGTATTTCACATTGTAGAAGAGATGCAATAGGAAGAAGATGAAAGGTGGCTTACGTCCATACCATCGTCAGGCCATTTGAGGTGGCGGGGACTGCAATGGCCATCCACCGATTGGCTGGGACTCCTGGGCGGGTCTTCTCTAGTCCATCCAATTTTCGCCATAGGATGTCACAGCCTTCTTTGCATACCCTTATTTAACCCACACAAAGATGCCAACGGCAGGCGTGACATAATTTTTTGACGCATTATAAAGGATTAGGAAAAAGATAAAAAGCAGCTTACGGCCATACCTCTCTGGTTCCGCCCGATCTCGTCTGATCTCGGAAGCTAAGCAGAGCTGGGCCTGGTTAGTACCTGGATGGAAGACCGCCTGGGAATCCCAGGTGCCGTAAGCTTTTTCACTTCTCTCACCGAAAGCCGCCGAGCGCCGCAGATTGTACACCTACAAATTACAAAAAGTATATCACATTGTTGAAGAGATGCATGTTTAGTGTTTTTTTAACGTTGCATATGAAAGGCATTTAGACAATATTATCAAACATGATTCCGTTTCATGGTTGCTAAATTAGTGTTGATCAACATTTAACAATTGGCATACTTTTGTTTGTAATTTAGCCGTTGAAATACAGGTGCTAACCAAACATGTTAGATTTACCAAAGAAGAAAAGTAAAGTTCCCTTTAGGTTTTAGGAACCTCTCTTGCCAATGCTAAGAACTGCTTCAATTTTAGAAAAAGAAACTTCTGATTATCTTTGACACGTTTTAAAGGATTAGGAAAAAGATGAAAAGCAGCTTACGGCCATACCTCTCTGGTTCCGCCCGATCTCGTCTGATCTCGGAAGCTAAGCAGAGCAGGGCCTGGTTAGTACCTGGATGGAAGACCGCCTGGGAATCCCAGGTGCCGTAAGCTTTTTCACTTCTCTCTCTGAAAGCCGCCCAGCGCCGTAGCTTGTACACCTACACAATTGTAAAAAGTTGATCACATTGTAGAAGAGATGCAATAGGAAGAAGATGAAAGGTGGCTTACGTCCATACCATCGTCAGGCCATTTGAGGTGGCGGGGACTGCAATGGCCATCCACCGATTGGCTGGGACTCCTGGGCGGGTCTTCTCTAGTCCATCCAATTTTCGCCATAGGATGTCACAGCCTTCTTTGCATACCCTTATTTAACCCACACAAAGATGCCAACGGCAGGCGTGACATAATTTTTTGACGCATTATAAAGGATTAGGAAAAAGATAAAAAGCAGCTTACGGCCATACCTCTCTGGTTCCGCCCGATCTTGTCTGATCTCGGAAGCTAAGCAGAGCAGGGCCTGGTTAGTACCTGGATGGAAGACCGCCTGGGAATCCCAGGTGCCGTAAGCTTTTTCACTTCTCTCTGAAAGCTGCAGAGCGCCGCAGATTGTACACCTACAAATTACAAAAAGTATATCACATTGTTGAAGAGATGCATGTTTAGTGTTGTTTTAACGTTGCATATGAAAGGAAATTAGACAATATTATCCAAAATGATTCCGTTTCATGATTGCTAAATTAGTGTTGATCAACATTTAACAATTGGCATACTTTTGTTTGTAATTTAGCCGTTGAAATACAGGTGCTAACCAAACATGTTAGATTTACCAGTGAAGAAAAGTAAAGTTCCCTTTAGGTTTTAGGAACCTCTCTTGCCAATGCTAAGAACTGCTTCAATTTTAGAAAAAGAAACTTCTGATTATCTTTGACACGTTTTAAAGGATTAGGAAAAAGTTGAAAAGCAGCTTACGGCCATACCTCTCTGGTTCCGCCCGATCTCGTCTGATCTCGGAAGCTAAGCAGAGCAGGGCCTGGTTAGTACCTGGATGGAAGACCGCCTGGGAATCCCAGGTGCCGTAAGCTTTTTCACTTCTCTCTCTGAAAGCCGCCCAGCGACGTAGCTTGTACACCTACACAATTGTAAAAAGTTGATCACATTGTAGAAGAGATGCAATAGGAAGAAGATGAAAGGTGGCTTACGTCCATACCATCGTCAGGCCATTTGAGGTGGCGGGGACTGCAATGGCCATCCACCGATTGGCTGGGACTCCTGGGCGGGTCTTCTCTAGTCCATCCAATTTTCGCCATAGGATGTCACAGCCTTCTTTGCATACCCTTATTTAACCCACACAAAGATGCCAACGGCAGGCGTGACATAATTTTTTGACGCATTATAAAGGATTAGGAAAAAGATAAAAAGCAGCTTACGGCCATACCTCTCTGGTTCCGCCCGATCTCGTCTGATCTCGGAAGCTAAGCAGAGCAGGGCCTGGTTAGTACCTGGATGGAAGACCGCCTGGGAATCCCAGGTGCCGTAAGCTTTTTCACTTCTCTCTCTGAAAGCCGCCCAGCGCCGTAGCTTGTACACCTACACAATTGTAAAAAGTTGATCACATTGTAGAAGAGATGCAATAGGAAGAAGATGAAAGGTGGCTTACGTCCATACCATCATCAGGCCATTTGAGGTGGCGGGGACTGCAATGGCCATCCACCGATTGGCTGGGACTCCTGGGCGGGTCTTCTCTAGTCCATCCAATTTTCGCCATAGGATGTCACAGCCTTCTTTGCATACCCTTATTTAACCCACACAAAGATGCCAACGGCAGGCGTGACATAATTTTTTGACGCATTATAAAGGATTAGGAAAAAGATAAAAAGCAGCTTACGGCCATACCTCTCTGGTTCCGCCCGATCTCGTCTGATCTCGGAAGCTAAGCAGAGCAGGGCCTGGTTAGTACCTGGATGGAAGACCGCCTGGGAATCCCAGGTGCCGTAAGCTTTTTTACTTCTCTCTGAAAGCTGCAGAGCGCCGCAGATTGTACACCTACAAATTACAAAAAGTATATCACATTGTTGAAGAGATGCATGTTTATTGTTGTTTTAACGTTGGATATGAAAGGCATTTAGACAATATTATCAAACATAATTCCGTTTTTATGGTTGCTAAATTAGTGTTGATCAACATTTAACAATTGGCATACTTTTGTTTGTAATTTAGCCGTTGAAATACAGTTGCTAACCAAACATGTTAGATTTACCAGTGAAGAAAAGTAAAGTTCCCTTTAGGTTTTAGGAACCTCTCTTGCCAATGCTAAGAACTGCTTCAATTTTAGAAAAAGAAACTTCTGATTATCTTTGACACGTTTTAAAGGATTAGGAAAAAGATGAAAAGCAGCTTACGGCCATACCTCTCTGGTTCCGCCCGATCTCGTCTGATCTCGGAAGCTAAGCAGAGCAGGGCCTGGTTAGTACCTGGATGGAAGACCGCCTGGGAATCCCAGGTGCCGTAAGCTTTTTCACTTCTCTCTCTGAAAGCCGCCCAGCGCCGTAGCTTGTACACCTACACAATTGTAAAAAGTTGATCACATTGTAGAAGAGATGCAATAGGAAGAAGATGAAAGGTGGCTTACGTCCATACCATCGTCAGGCCATTTGAGGTGGCGGGGACTGCAATGGCCATCCACCGATTGGCTGGGACTCCTGGGCGGGTCTTCTCTAGTCCATCCAATTTTCGCCATAGGATGTCACAGCCTTCTTTGCATACCCTTATTTAACCCACACAAAGATGCCAACGGCAGGCGTGACATAATTTTTTGACGCATTATAAAGGATTAGGAAAAAGATAAAAAGCAGCTTACGGCCATACCTCTCTGGTTCCGCCCGATCTCGTCTGATCTCGGAAGCTAAGCAGAGCAGGGCCTGGTTAGTACCTGGATGGAAGACCGCCTGGGAATCCCAGGTGCCGTAAGCTTTTTCACTTCTCTCTGAAAGCTGCAGAGCGCCGCAGATTGTACACCTACAAATTACAAAAAGTATATCACATTGTTGAAGAGATGCATGTTTAGTGTTGTTTTAACGTTGCATATGAAAGGAAATTAGACAATATTATCCAAAATGATTCCGTTTCATGATTGCTAAATTAGTGTTGATCAACATTTAACAATTGGCATACTTTTGTTTGTAATTTAGCCGTTGAAATACAGGTGCTAACCAAACATGTTAGATTTACCAGTGAAGAAAAGTAAAGTTCCCTTTAGGTTTTAGGAACCTCTCTTGCCAATGCTAAGAACTGCTTCAATTTTAGAAAAAGAAACTTCTGATTATCTTTGACACGTTTTAAAGGATTAGGAAAAAGTTGAAAAGCAGCTTACGGCCATACCTCTCTGGTTCCGCCCGATCTCGTCTGATCTCGGAAGCTAAGCAGAGCAGGGCCTGGTTAGTACCTGGATGGAAGACCGCCTGGGAATCCCAGGTGCCGTAAGCTTTTTCACTTCTCTCTCTGAAAGCCGCCCAGCGACGTAGCTTGTACACCTACACAATTGTAAAAAGTTGATCACATTGTAGAAGAGATGCAATAGGAAGAAGATGAAAGGTGGCTTACGTCCATACCATCGTCAGGCCATTTGAGGTGGCGGGGACTGCAATGGCCATCCACCGATTTGCTGGGACTCCTGGGCGGGTCTTCTCTAGTCCATCCAATTTTCGCCATAGGATGTCACAGCCTTCTTTGCATACCCTTATTTAACCCACACAAAGATGCCAACGGCAGGCGTGACATAATTTTTTGACGCATTATAAAGGATTAGGAAAAAGATAAAAAGCAGCTTACGGCCATACCTCTCTGGTTCCGCCCGATCTCGTCTGATCTCGGAAGCTAAGCAGAGCAGGGCCTGGTTAGTACCTGGATGGAAGACCGCCTGGGAATCCCAGGTGCCGTAAGCTTTTTCACTTCTCTCTCTGAAAGCCGCCCAGCGCCGTAGCTTGTACACCTACACAATTGTAAAAAGTTGATCACATTGTAGAAGAGATGCAATAGGAAGAAGATGAAAGGTGGCTTACGTCCATACCATCGTCAGGCCATTTGAGGTGGCGGGGACTGCAATGGCCATCCACCGATTGGCTGGGACTCCTGGGCGGGTCTTCTCTAGTCCATCCAATTTTCGCCATAGGATGTCACAGCCTTCTTTGCATACCCTTATTTAACCCACACAAAGATGCCAACGGCAGGCGTGACATAATTTTTTGACGCATTATAAAGGATTAGGAAAAAGATAAAAAGCAGCTTACGGCCATACCTCTCTGGTTCCGCCCGATCTCGTCTGATCTCGGAAGCTAAGCAGAGCAGGGCCTGGTTAGTACCTGGATGGAAGACCGCCTGGGAATCCCAGGTGCCGTAAGCTTTTTCACTTCTCTCTCTGAAAGCCGCCCAGCGCCGTAGCTTGTACACCTACACAATTGTAAAAAGTTTATCACATTGTAGAAGAGATGCAATAGGAAGAAGATGAAAGGTGGCTTACGTCCATACCATCGTCAGGCCATTTGAGGTGGCGGGGACTGCAATGGCCATCCACCGATTGGCTGGGACTCCTGGGCGGGTCTTCTCTAGTCCATCCAATTTTCGCCATAGGATGTCACAGCCTTCTTTGCATACCCTTATTTAACCCACACAAAGATGCCAACGGCAGGCGTGACATAATTTTTTGACGCATTATAAAGGATTAGGAAAAAGATAAAAAGCAGCTTACGGCCATACCTCTCTGGTTCCGCCCGATCTCGTCTGATCTCGGAAGCTAAGCAGAGCAGGGCCTGGTTAGTACCTGGATGGAAGACCGCCTGGGAATCCCAGGTGCCGTAAGCTTTTTCACTTCTCTCTGAAAGCTGCAGAGCGCCGCAGATTGTACACCTACAAATTACAAAAAGTATATCACATTGTTGAAGAGATGCATGTTTATTGTTGTTTTAACGTTGGATATGAAAGGCATTTAGACAATATTATCAAACATGATTCCGTTTCATGGTTGCTAAATTAGTGTTGATCAACATTTAACAATTGGCATACTTTTGTTTGTAATTTAGCCGTTGAAATACAGTTGCTAACCAAACATGTTAGATTTACCAGTGAAGAAAAGTAAAGTTCCCTTTAGGTTTTAGGAACCTCTCTTGCCAATGCTAAGAACTGCTTCAATTTTAGAAAAAGAAACTTCTGATTATCTTTGACACGTTTTAAAGGATTAGGAAAAAGATGAAAAGCAGCTTACGGCCATACCTCTCTGGTTCCGCCCGATCTCGTCTGATCTCGGAAGCTAAGCAGAGCAGGGCCTGGTTAGTACCTGGATGGAAGACCGCCTGGGAATCCCAGGTGCCGTAAGCTTTTTCACTTCTCTCTCTGAAAGCCGCCCAGCGCCGTAGCTTGTACACCTACACAATTGTAAAAAGTTGATCACATTGTAGAAGAGATGCAATAGGAAGAAGATGAAAGGTGGCTTACGTCCATACCATCGTCAGGCCATTTGAGGTGGCGGGGACTGCAATGGCCATCCACCGATTGGCTGGGACTCCTGGGCGGGTCTTCTCTAGTCCATCCAATTTTCGCCATAGGATGTCACAGCCTTCTTTGCATACCCTTATTTAACCCACACAAAGATGCCAACGGCAGGCGTGACATAATTTTTTGACGCATTATAAAGGATTAGGAAAAAGATAAAAAGCAGCTTACGGCCATACCTCTCTGGTTCCGCCCGATCTCGTCTGATCTCGGAAGCTAAGCAGAGCAGGGCCTGGTTAGTACCTGGATGGAAGACCGCCTGGGAATCCCAGGTGCCGTAAGCTTTTTCACTTCTCTCTGAAAGCTGCAGAGCGCCGCAGATTGTACACCTACAAATTACAAAAAGTATATCACATTGTTGAAGAGATGCATGTTTAGTGTTGTTTTAACGTTGGATATGAAAGGGAATTAGACAATATTATCCAAAATGATTCCGTTTCATGGTTGCTAAATTAGTGTTGATCAACATTTAACAATTGGCATACTTTTGTTTGTAATTTAGCCGTTGAAATACAGGTGCTAACCCAACATGTTAGAATTGCCAGTGAAGAAAAGTAAAGTTACCTTCAGGTTTTAGAAACCTCTCTTGCCAATCCTAAGAACTGCTTCAATTTTAGAAAAAGAAACTCTTCTGATTATCTTTGACGCATTATAAAGGATTAGGAAAAAGATAAAAAGCAGCTTACGGCCATACCTCTCTGGTTCCGCCCGATCTCGTCTGATCTCGGAAGCTAAGCAGAGCAGGGCCTGGTTAGTACCTGGATGGAAGACCGCCTGGGAATCCCAGGTGCCGTAAGCTTTTTCACTTCTCTCTCCGAAAGCCGCCCACCGCCGCAGATTGTACACCTTCACAATTGTAAAAAGTATTTCACATTGTAGAAGAGATGCAATAGGAAGAAGATGAAAGGTGGCTTACGTCCATACCATCGTCAGGCCATTTGAGGTGGCGGGGACTGCAATGGCCATCCACCGATTGGCTGGGACTCCTGGGCGGGTCTTCTCTAGTCCATCCAATTTTCGCCATAGGATGTCACAGCCTTCTTTGCATACCCTTATTTAACCCACACAAAGATGCCAACGGCAGGCGTGACATAATTTTTTGACGCATTATAAAGGATTAGGAAAAAGATAAAAAGCCGCTTACGGCCATACCTCTCTGGTTCCGCCCGATCTCGTCTGATCTCGGAAGCTAAGCAGAGCAGGGCCTGGTTAGTACCTGGATGGAAGACCGCCTGGGAATCCCAGGTGCCGTAAGCTTTTTCACTTCTCTCTGAAAGCTGCAGAGCGCCGCAGATTGTACACCTACAAATTACAAAAAGTATATCACATTGTTGAAGAGATGCATGTTTATTGTTGTTTTAACGTTGGATATGAAAGGCATTTAGACAATATTATCAAACATGATTCCGTTTCATGGTTGCTAAATTAGTGTTGATCAACATTTAACAATTGGCATACTTTTGTTTGTAATTTAGCCGTTGAAATACAGTTGCTAACCAAACATGTTAGATTTACCAGTGAAGAAAAGTAAAGTTCCCTTTAGGTTTTAGGAACCTCTCTTGCCAATGCTAAGAACTGCTTCAATTTTAGAAAAAGAAACTTCTGATTATCTTTGACACGTTTTAAAGGATTAGGAAAAAGATGAAAAGCAGCTTACGGCCATACCTCTCTGGTTCCGCCCGATCTCGTCTGATCTCGGAAGCTAAGCAGAGCAGGGCCTGGTTAGTACCTGGATGGAAGACCGCCTGGGAATCCCAGGTGCCGTAAGCTTTTTCACTTCTCTCTCTGAAAGCCGCCCAGCGCCGTAGCTTGTACACCTACACAATTGTAAAAAGTTGATCACATTGTAGAAGAGATGCAATAGGAAGAAGATGAAAGGTGGCTTACGTCCATACCATCGTCAGGCCATTTGAGGTGGCGGGGACTGCAATGGCCATCCACCGATTGGCTGGGACTCCTGGGCGGGTCTTCTCTAGTCCATCCAATTTTCGCCATAGGATGTCACAGCCTTCTTTGCATACCCTTATTTAACCCACACAAAGATGCCAACGGCAGGCGTGACATAATTTTTTGACGCATTATAAAGGATTAGGAAAAAGATAAAAAGCAGCTTACGGCCATACCTCTCTGGTTCCGCCCGATCTCGTCTGATCTCGGAAGCTAAGCAGAGCAGGGCCTGGTTAGTACCTGGATGGAAGACCGCCTGGGAATCCCAGGTGCCGTAAGCTTTTTCACTTCTCTCTGAAAGCTGCAGAGCGCCGCAGATTGTACACCTACAAATTACAAAAAGTATATCACATTGTTGAAGAGATGCATGTTTAGTGTTGTTTTAACGTTGGATATGAAAGGGAATTAGACAATATTATCCAAAATGATTCCGTTTCATGGTTGCTAAATTAGTGTTGATCAACATTTAACAATTGGCATACTTTTGTTTGTAATTTAGCCGTTGAAATACAGGTGCTAACCCAACATGTTAGAATTGCCAGTGAAGAAAAGTAAAGTTACCTTCAGGTTTTAGAAACCTCTCTTGCCAATCCTAAGAACTGCTTCAATTTTAGAAAAAGAAACTCTTCTGATTATCTTTGACGCATTATAAAGGATTAGGAAAAAGATAAAAAGCAGCTTACGGCCATACCTCTCTGGTTCCGCCCGATCTCGTCTGATCTCGGAAGCTAAGCAGAGCAGGGCCTGGTTAGTACCTGGATGGAAGACCGCCTGGGAATCCCAGGTGCCGTAAGCTTTTTCACTTCTCTCTCCGAAAGCCGCCCACCGCCGCAGATTGTACACCTTCACAATTGTAAAAAGTATTTCACATTGTAGAAGAGATGCAATAGGAAGAAGATGAAAGGTGGCTTACGTCCATACCATCGTCAGGCCATTTGAGGTGGCGGGGACTGCAATGGCCATCCACCGATTGGCTGGGACTCCTGGGCGGGTCTTCTCTAGTCCATCCAATTTTCGCCATAGGATGTCACAGCCTTCTTTGCATACCCTTATTTAACCCACACAAAGATGCCAACGGCAGGCGTGACATAATTTTTTGACGCATTATAAAGGATTAGGAAAAAGATAAAAAGCAGCTTACGGCCATACCTCTCTGGTTCCGCCCGATCTCGTCTGATCTCGGAAGCTAAGCAGAGCTGGGCCTGGTTAGTACCTGGATGGAAGACCGCCTGGGAATCCCAGGTGCCGTAATCTTTTTCACTTCTCTCACCGAAAGCCGCCGAGCGCCGCAGATTGTACACCTACAAATTACAAAAAGTATATCACATTGTTGAAGAGATGCATGTTTAGTGTTGTTTTAACGTTGCATATGAAAGGCATTTAGACAATATTATCAAACATGATTCCGTTTCATGGTTGCTAAATTAGTGTTGATCAACATTTAACAATTGGCATACTTTTGTTTGTAATTTAGCCGTTGAAATACAGGTGCTAACCAAACATGTTAGATTTACCAAAGAAGAAAAGTAAAGTTCCCTTTAGGTTTTAGGAACCTCTCTTGCCAATGCTAAGAACTGCTTCAATTTTAGAAAAAGAAACTTCTGATTATCTTTGACACGTTTTAAAGGATTAGGAAAAAGATGAAAAGCAGCTTACGGCCATACCTCTCTGGTTCCACCCGATCTCGTCTGATCTCGGAAGCTAAGCAGAGCAGGGCCTGGTTAGTACCTGGATGGAAGACCGCCTGGGAATCCCAGGTGCCGTAAGCTTTTTCACTTCTCTCTCTGAAAGCCGCCCAGCGCCGTAGCTTGTACACCTACACAATTGTAAAAAGTTGATCACATTGTAGAAGAGATGCAATAGGAAGAAGATGAAAGGTGGCTTACGTCCATACCATCGTCAGGCCATTTGAGGTGGCGGGGACTGCAATGGCCATCCACCGATTGGCTGGGACTCCTGGGCGGGTCTTCTCTAGTCCATCCAATTTTCGCCATAGGATGTCACAGCCTTCTTTGCATACCCTTATTTAACCCACACAAAGATGCCAACGGCAGGCGTGACATAATTTTTTGACGCATTATAAAGGATTAGGAAAAAGATAAAAAGCAGCTTACGGCCATACCTCTCTGGTTCCGCCCGATCTCGTCTGATCTCGGAAGCTAAGCAGAGCAGGGCCTGGTTAGTACCTGGATGGAAGACCGCCTGGGAATCCCAGGTGCCGTAAGCTTTTTCACTTCTCTCTGAAAGCTGCAGAGCGCCGCAGATTGTACACCTACAAATTACAAAAAGTATATCACATTGTTGAAGAGATGCATGTTTAGTGTTGTTTTAACGTTGCATATGAAAGGAAATTAGACAATATTATCCAAAATGATTCCGTTTCATGATTGCTAAATTAGTGTTGATCAACATTTAACAATTGGCATACTTTTGTTTGTAATTTAGCCGTTGAAATACAGGTGCTAACCAAACATGTTAGATTTACCAGTGAAGAAAAGTAAAGTTCCCTTTAGGTTTTAGGAACCTCTCTTGCCAATGCTAAGAACTGCTTCAATTTTAGAAAAAGAAACTTCTGATTATCTTTGACACGTTTTAAAGGATTAGGAAAAAGTTGAAAAGCAGCTTACGGCCATACCTCTCTGGTTCCGCCCGATCTCGTCTGATCTCGGAAGCTAAGCAGAGCAGGGCCTGGTTAGTACCTGGATGGAAGACCGCCTGGGAATCCCAGGTGCCGTAAGCTTTTTCACTTCTCTCTCTGAAAGCCGCCCAGCGACGTAGCTTGTACACCTACACAATTGTAAAAAGTTGATCACATTGTAGAAGAGATGCAATAGGAAGAAGATGAAAGGTGGCTTACGTCCATACCATCGTCAGGCCATTTGAGGTGGCGGGGACTGCAATGGCCATCCACCGATTGGCTGGGACTCCTGGGCGGGTCTTCTCTAGTCCATCCAATTTTCGCCATAGGATGTCACAGCCTTCTTTGCATACCCTTATTTAACCCACACAAAGATGCCAACGGCAGGCGTGACATAATTTTTTGACGCATTATAAAGGATTAGGAAAAAGATAAAAAGCAGCTTACGGCCATACCTCTCTGGTTCCGCCCGATCTCGTCTGATCTCGGAAGCTAAGCAGAGCAGGGCCTGGTTAGTACCTGGATGGAAGACCGCCTGGGAATCCCAGGTGCCGTAAGCTTTTTCACTTCTCTCTCTGAAAGCCGCCCAGCGCCGTAGCTTGTACACCTACACAATTGTAAAAAGTTTATCACATTGTTGAAGAGATGCATGTTTAGTGTTGTTTTAACGTTGCATATGAAAGGAAATTAGACAATATTATCCAAAATGATTCCGTTTCATGATTGCTAAATTAGTGTTGATCAACATTTTACGATTGGCATACTATTGTTTGTAATTTAGCCGTTGAAATACAGGTGCTAACCAAACATGTTAGATTTACCAGTGAAGAAAAGTAAAGTTCCCTTTAGGTTTTAGGAACCTCTCTTGCCAATGCTAAGAACTGCTTCAATTTTAGAAAAAGAAACTTCTGATTATCTTTGACACGTTTTAAAGGATTAGGAAAAAGATGAAAAGCAGCTTACGGCCATACCTCTCTGGTTCCGCCCGATCTCGTCTGATCTCGGAAGCTAAGCAGAGCAGGGCCTGGTTAGTACCTGGATGGAAGACCGCCTGGGAATCCCAGGTGCCGTAAGCTTTTTCACTTCTCTCTCTGAAAGCCGCCCAGCGCCGTAGCTTGTACACCTACACAATTGTAAAAAGTTGATCACATTGTAGAAGAGATGCAATAGGAAGAAGATGAAAGGTGGCTTAAGTCCATACCATCGTCAGGCCATTTGAGGTGGCGGGGACTGCAATGGCCATCCACCGATTGGCTGGGACTCCTGGGCGGGTCTTCTCTAGTCCATCCAATTTTCGCCATAGGATGTCACAGCCTTCTTTGCATACCCTTATTTAACCCACACAAAGATGCCAACGGCAGGCGTGACATAATTTTTTGACGCATTATAAAGGATTAGGAAAAAGATAAAAAGCAGCTTACGGCCATACCTCTCTGGTTCCGCCCGATCTCGTCTGATCTCGGAAGCTAAGCAGAGCAGGGCCTGGTTAGTACCTGGATGGAAGACCGCCTGGGAATCCCAGGTGCCGTAAGCTTTTTCACTTCTCTCTGAAAGCTGCAGAGCGCCGCAGATTGTACACCTACAAATTACAAAAAGTATATCACATTGTTGAAGAGATGCATGTTTAGTGTTGTTTTAACGTTGGATATGAAAGGGAATTAGACAATATTATCCAAAATGATTCCGTTTCATGGTTGCTAAATTAGTGTTGATCAACATTTAACAATTGGCATACTTTTGTTTGTAATTTAGCCGTTGAAATACAGGTGCTAACCCAACATGTTAGAATTGCCAGTGAAGAAAAGTAAAGTTACCTTCAGGTTTTAGAAACCTCTCTTGCCAATCCTAAGAACTGCTTCAATTTTAGAAAAAGAAACTCTTCTGATTATCTTTGACGCATTATAAAGGATTAGGAAAAAGATAAAAAGCAGCTTACGGCCATACCTCTCTGGTTCCGCCCGATCTCGTCTGATCTCGGAAGCTAAGCAGAGCAGGGCCTGGTTAGTACCTGGATGGAAGACCGCCTGGGAATCCCAGGTGCCGTAAGCTTTTTCACTTCTCTCTCCGAAAGCCGCCCACCGCCGCAGATTGTACACCTTCACAATTGTAAAAAGTATTTCACATTGTAGAAGAGATGCAATAGGAAGAAGATGAAAGGTGGCTTACGTCCATACCATCGTCAGGCCATTTGAGGTGGCGGGGACTGCAATGGCCATCCACCGATTGGCTGGGACTCCTGGGCGGGTCTTCTCTAGTCCATCCAATTTTCGCCATAGGATGTCACAGCCTTCTTTGCATACCCTTATTTAACCCACACAAAGATGCCAACGGCAGGCGTGACATAATTTTTTGACGCATTATAAAGGATTAGGAAAAAGATAAAAAGCAGCTTACGGCCATACCTCTCTGGTTCCGCCCGATCTCGTCTGATCTCGGAAGCTAAGCAGAGCTGGGCCTGGTTAGTACCTGGATGGAAGACCGCCTGGGAATCCCAGGTGCCGTAAGCTTTTTCACTTCTCTCACCGAAAGCCGCCGAGCGCCGCAGATTGTACACCTACAAATTACAAAAAGTATATCACATTGTTGAAGAGATGCATGTTTAGTGTTGTTTTAACGTTGCATATGAAAGGCATTTAGACAATATTATCAAACATGATTCCGTTTCATGGTTGCTAAATTAGTGTTGATCAACATTTAACAATTGGCATACTTTTGTTTGTAATTTAGCCGTTGAAATACAGGTGCTAACCAAACATGTTAGATTTACCAAAGAAGAAAAGTAAAGTTCCCTTTAGGTTTTAGGAACCTCTCTTGCCAATGCTAAGAACTGCTTCAATTTTAGAAAAAGAAACTTCTGATTATCTTTGACACGTTTTAAAGGATTAGGAAAAAGATGAAAAGCAGCTTACGGCCATACCTCTCTGGTTCCGCCCGATCTCGTCTGATCTCGGAAGCTAAGCAGAGCAGGGCCTGGTTAGTACCTGGATGGAAGACCGCCTGGGAATCCCAGGTGCCGTAAGCTTTTTCACTTCTCTCTCTGAAAGCCGCCCAGCGCCGTAGCTTGTACACCTACACAATTGTAAAAAGTTGATCACATTGTAGAAGAGATGCAATAGGAAGAAGATGAAAGGTGGCTTACGTCCATACCATCGTCAGGCCATTTGAGGTGGCGGGGACTGCAATGGCCATCCACCGATTGGCTGGGACTCCTGGGCGGGTCTTCTCTAGTCCATCCAATTTTCGCCATAGGATGTCACAGCCTTCTTTGCATACCCTTATTTAACCCACACAAAGATGCCAACGGCAGGCGTGACATAATTTTTTGACGCATTATAAAGGATTAGGAAAAAGATAAAAAGCAGCTTACGGCCATACCTCTCTGGTTCCGCCCGATCTCGTCTGATCTCGGAAGCTAAGCAGAGCTGGGCCTGGTTAGTACCTGGATGGAAGACCGCCTGGGAATCCCAGGTGCCGTAAGCTTTTTCACTTCTCTCACCGAAAGCCGCCGAGCGCCGCAGATTGTACACCTACAAATTACAAAAAGTATATCACATTGTTGAAGAGATGCATGTTTAGTGTTGTTTTAACGTTGCATATGAAAGGCATTTAGACAATATTATCAAACATGATTCCGTTTCATGGTTGCTAAATTAGTGTTGATCAACATTTAACAATTGGCATACTTTTGTTTGTAATTTAGCCGTTGAAATACAGGTGCTAACCAAACATGTTAGATTTACCAAAGAAGAAAAGTAAAGTTCCCTTTAGGTTTTAGGAACCTCTCTTGCCAATGCTAAGAACTGCTTCAATTTTAGAAAAAGAAACTTCTGATTATCTTTGACACGTTTTAAAGGATTAGGAAAAAGATGAAAAGCAGCTTACGGCCATACCTCTCTGGTTCCGCCCGATCTCGTCTGATCTCGGAAGCTAAGCAGAGCAGGGCCTGGTTAGTACCTGGATGGAAGACCGCCTGGGAATCCCAGGTGCCGTAAGCTTTTTCACTTCTCTCTCTGAAAGCCGCCCAGCGCCGTAGCTTGTACACCTACACAATTGTAAAAAGTTGATCACATTGTAGAAGAGATGCAATAGGAAGAAGATGAAAGGTGGCTTACGTCCATACCATCGTCAGGCCATTTGAGGTGGCGGGGACTGCAATGGCCATCCACCGATTGGCTGGGACTCCTGGGCGGGTCTTCTCTAGTCCATCCAATTTTCGCCATAGGATGTCACAGCCTTCTTTGCATACCCTTATTTAACCCACACAAAGATGCCAACGGCAGGCGTGACATAATTTTTTGACGCATTATAAAGGATTAGGAAAAAGATAAAAAGCAGCTTACGGCCATACCTCTCTGGTTCCGCCCGATCTCGTCTGATCTCGGAAGCTAAGCAGAGCAGGGCCTGGTTAGTACCTGGATGGAAGACCGCCTGGGAATCCCAGGTGCCGTAAGCTTTTTCACTTCTCTCTGAAAGCTGCAGAGCGCCGCAGATTGTACACCTACAAATTACAAAAAGTATATCACATTGTTGAAGAGATGCATGTTTATTGTTGTTTTAACGTTGGATATGAAAGGCATTTAGACAATATTATCAAACATGATTCCGTTTCATGGTTGCTAAATTAGTGTTGATCAACATTTAACAATTGGCATACTTTTGTTTGTAATTTAGCCGTTGAAATACAGTTGCTAACCAAACATGTTAGATTTACCACTGAAGAAAAGTAAAGTTCCCTTTAGGTTTTAGGAACCTCTCTTGCCAATGCTAAGAACTGCTTCAATTTTAGAAAAAGAAACTTCTGATTATCTTTGACACGTTTTAAAGGATTAGGAAAAAGATGAAAAGCAGCTTACGGCCATACCTCTCTGGTTCCGCCCGATCTCGTCTGATCTCGGAAGCTAAGCAGAGCAGGGCCTGGTTAGTACCTGGATGGAAGACCGCCTGGGAATCCCAGGTGCCGTAAGCTTTTTCACTTCTCTCTCTGAAAGCCGCCCAGCGCCGTAGCTTGTACACCTACACAATTGTAAAAAGTTGATCACATTGTAGAAGAGATGCAATAGGAAGAAGATGAAAGGTGGCTTACGTCCATACCATCGTCAGGCCATTTGAGGTGGCGGGGACTGCAATGGCCATCCACCGATTGGCTGGGACTCCTGGGCGGGTCTTCTCTAGTCCATCCAATTTTCGCCATAGGATGTCACAGCCTTCTTTGCATACCCTTATTTAACCCACACAAAGATGCCAACGGCAGGCGTGACATAATTTTTTGACGCATTATAAAGGATTAGGAAAAAGATAAAAAGCAGCTTACGGCCATACCTCTCTGGTTCCGCCCGATCTCGTCTGATCTCGGAAGCTAAGCAGAGCAGGGCCTGGTTAGTACCTGGATGGAAGACCGCCTGGGAATCCCAGGTGCCGTAAGCTTTTTCACTTCTCTCTCTGAAAGCCGCCCAGCGCCGTAGCTTGTACACCTACACAATTGTAAAAAGTTGATCACATTGTAGAAGAGATGCAATAGGAAGAAGATGAAAGGTGGCTTACGTCCATACCATCGTCAGGCCATTTGAGGTGGCGGGGACTGCAATGGCCATCCACCGATTGGCTGGGACTCCTGGGCGGGTCTTCTCTAGTCCATCCAATTTTCGCCATAGGATGTCACAGCCTTCTTTGCATACCCTTATTTAACCCACACAAAGATGCCAACGGCAGGCGTGACATAATTTTTTGACGCATTATAAAGGATTAGGAAAAAGATAAAAAGCAGCTTACGGCCATACCTCTCTGGTTCCGCCCGATCTCGTCTGATCTCGGAAGCTAAGCAGAGCAGGGCCTGGTTAGTACCTGGATGGAAGACCGCCTGGGAATCCCAGGTGCCGTAAGCTTTTTCACTTCTCTCTCTGAAAGCCGCCCAGCGCCGTAGCTTGTACACCTACACAATTGTAAAAAGTTGATCACATTGTAGAAGAGATGCAATAGGAAGAAGATGAAAGGTGGCTTACGTCCATACCATCGTCAGGCCATTTGAGGTGGCGGGGACTGCAATGGCCATCCACCGATTGGCTGGGACTCCTGGGCGGGTCTTCTCTAGTCCATCCAATTTTCGCCATAGGATGTCACAGCCTTCTTTGCATACCCTTATTTAACCCACACAAAGATGCCAACGGCAGGCGTGACATAATTTTTTGACGCATTATAAAGGATTAGGAAAAAGATAAAAAGCAGCTTACGGCCATACCTCTCTGGTTCCGCCCGATCTCGTCTGATCTCGGAAGCTAAGCAGAGCAGGGCCTGGTTAGTACCTGGATGGAAGACCGCCTGGGAATCCCAGGTGCCGTAAGCTTTTTCACTTCTCTCTCTGAAAGCCGCCCAGCGCCGTAGCTTGTACACCTACACAATTGTAAAAAGTTTATCACATTGTTGAAGAGATGCATGTTTAGTGTTGTTTTAACGTTGCATATGAAAGGAAATTAGACAATATTATCCAAAATGATTCCGTTTCATGATTGCTAAATTAGTGTTGATCAACATTTTACGATTGGCATACTATTGTTTGTAATTTAGCCGTTGAAATACAGGTGCTAACCAAACATGTTAGATTTACCAGTGAAGAAAAGTAAAGTTCCCTTCAGGTTTTAGGAACCTCTCTTGCCAATGCTAAGAACTGCTTCAATTTTAGAAAAAGAAACTTCTGATTATCTTTGACACGTTTTAAAGGATTAGGAAAAAGATGAAAAGCAGCTTACGGCCATACCTCTCTGGTTCCGCCCGATCTCGTCTGATCTCGGAAGCTAAGCAGAGCAGGGCCTGGTTAGTACCTGGATGGAAGACCGCCTGGGAATCCCAGGTGCCGTAAGCTTTTTCACTTCTCTCTCTGAAAGCCGCCCAGCGCCGTAAATTGTACACCTACACAATTGTAAAAAGTTTATCAGATTGTAGAAGAGATGCAATAGGAAGAAGATGAAAGGTGGCTTACGTCCATACCATCATCAGGCCATTTGAGGTGGCGGGGACTGCAATGGCCATCCACCGATTGGCTGGGACTCCTGGGCGGGTCTTCTCTAGTCCATCCAATTTTCGCCATAGGATGTCACAGCCTTCTTTGCATACCCTTATTTAACCCACACAAAGATGCCAACGGCAGGCGTGACATAATTTTTTGACGCATTATAAAGGATTAGGAAAAAGATAAAAAGCAGCTTACGGCCATACCTCTCTGGTTCCGCCCGATCTCGTCTGATCTCGGAAGCTAAGCAGAGCAGGGCCTGGTTAGTACCTGGATGGAAGACCGCCTGGGAATCCCAGGTGCCGTAAGCTTTTTCACTTCTCTCTCTGAAAGCCGCCCAGCGCCGTAGCTTGTACACCTACACAATTGTAAAAAGTTTATCACATTGTAGAAGAGATGCAATAGGAAGAAGATGAAAGGTGGCTTACGTCCATACCATCGTCAGGCCATTTGAGGTGGCGGGGACTGCAATGGCCATCCACCGATTGGCTGGGACTCCTGGGCGGGTCTTCTCTAGTCCATCCAATTTTCGCCATAGGATGTCACAGCCTTCTTTGCATACCCTTATTTAACCCACACAAAGATGCCAACGGCAGGCGTGACATAATTTTTTGACGCATTATAAAGGATTAGGAAAAAGATAAAAAGCAGCTTACGGCCATACCTCTCTGGTTCCGCCCGATCTCGTCTGATCTCGGAAGCTAAGCAGAGCAGGGCCTGGTTAGTACCTGGATGGAAGACCGCCTGGGAATCCCAGGTGCCGTAAGCTTTTTCACTTCTCTCTCTGAAAGCCGCCCAGCGCCGTAGCTTGTACACCTACACAATTGTAAAAAGTTGATCACATTGTAGAAGAGATGCAATAGGAAGAAGATGAAAGGTGGCTTACGTCCATACCATCGTCAGGCCATTTGAGGTGGCGGGGACTGCAATGGCCATCCACCGATTGGCTGGGACTCCTGGGCGGGTCTTCTCTAGTCCATCCAATTTTCGCCATAGGATGTCACAGCCTTCTTTGCATACCCTTATTTAACCCACACAAAGATGCCAACGGCAGGCGTGACATAATTTTTTGACGCATTATAAAGGATTAGGAAAAAGATAAAAAGCAGCTTACGGCCATACCTCTCTGGTTCCGCCCGATCTCGTCTGATCTCGGAAGCTAAGCAGAGCAGGGCCTGGTTAGTACCTGGATGGAAGACCGCCTGGGAATCCCAGGTGCCGTAAGCTTTTTCACTTCTCTCTGAAAGCTGCAGAGCGCCGCAGATTGTACACCTACAAATTACAAAAAGTATATCACATTGTTGAAGAGATGCATGTTTATTGTTGTTTTAACGTTGGATATGAAAGGCATTTAGACAATATTATCAAACATGATTCCGTTTCATGGTTGCTAAATTAGTGTTGATCAACATTTAACAATTGGCATACTTTTGTTTGTAATTTAGCCGTTGAAATACAGTTGCTAACCAAACATGTTAGATTTACCAGTGAAGAAAAGTAAAGTTCCCTTTAGGTTTTAGGAACCTCTCTTGCCAATGCTAAGAACTGCTTCAATTTTAGAAAAAGAAACTTCTGATTATCTTTGACACGTTTTAAAGGATTAGGAAAAAGATGAAAAGCAGCTTACGGCCATACCTCTCTGGTTCCGCCCGATCTCGTCTGATCTCGGAAGCTAAGCAGAGCAGGGCCTGGTTAGTACCTGGATGGAAGACCGCCTGGGAATCCCAGGTGCCGTAAGCTTTTTCACTTCTCTCTCCGAAAGCCGCCCAGCGCCGTAAATTGTACACCTACACAATTGTAAAAAAAATTTCACATGGTAGAAGAGATGCAATAGGAAGAAGATGAAAGGTGGCTTACGTCCATACCATCATCAGGCCATTTGAGGTGGCGGGGACTGCAATGGCCATCCACCGATTGGCTGGGACTCCTGGGCGGGTCTTCTCTAGTCCATCCAATTTTCGCCATAGGATGTCACAGCCTTCTTTGCATACCCTTATTTAACCCACACAAAGATGCCAACGGCAGGCGTGACATAATTTTTTGACGCATTATAAAGGATTAGGAAAAAGATGAAAAGCAGCTTACGGCCATACCTCTCTGGTTCCGCCCGATCTCGTCTGATCTCGGAAGCTAAGCAGAGCAGGGCCTGGTTAGTACCTGGATGGAAGACCGCCTGGGAATCCCAGGTGCCGTAAGCTTTTTCACTTCTCTCTCTGAAAGCCGCCCAGCGCCGTAGCTTGTACACCTACACAATTGTAAAAAGTTTATCACATTGTTGAAGAGATGCATGTTTAGTGTTGTTTTAACGTTGCATATGAAAGGAAATTAGACAATATTATCCAAAATGATTCCGTTTCATGATTGCTAAATTAGTGTTGATCAACATTTTACGATTGGCATACTATTGTTTGTAATTTAGCCGTTGAAATACAGGTGCTAACCAAACATGTTAGATTTACCAGTGAAGAAAAGTAAAGTTCCCTTCAGGTTTTAGGAACCTCTCTTGCCAATGCTAAGAACTGCTTCAATTTTAGAAAAAGAAACTTCTGATTATCTTTGACACGTTTTAAAGGATTAGGAAAAAGATGAAAAGCAGCTTACGGCCATACCTCTCTGGTTCCGCCCGATCTCGTCTGATCTCGGAAGCTAAGCAGAGCAGGGCCTGGTTAGTACCTGGATGGAAGACCGCCTGGGAATCCCAGGTGCCGTAAGCTTTTTCACTTCTCTCTCTGAAAGCCGCCCAGCGCCGTAAATTGTACACCTACACAATTGTAAAAAGTTTATCACATTGTAGAAGAGATGCAATAGGAAGAAGATGAAAGGTGGCTTACGTCCATACCATCATCAGGCCATTTGAGGTGGCGGGGACTGCAATGGCCATCCACCGATTGGCTGGGACTCCTGGGCGGGTCTTCTCTAGTCCATCCAATTTTCGCCATAGGATGTCACAGCCTTCTTTGCATACCCTTATTTAACCCACACAAAGATGCCAACGGCAGGCGTGACATAATTTTTTGACGCATTATAAAGGATTAGGAAAAAGATAAAAAGCAGCTTACGGCCATACCTCTCTGGTTCCGCCCGATCTCGTCTGATCTCGGAAGCTAAGCAGAGCAGGGCCTGGTTAGTACCTGGATGGAAGACCGCCTGGGAATCCCAGGTGCCGTAAGCTTTTTCACTTCTCTCTCTGAAAGCCGCCCAGCGCCGTAGCTTGTACACCTACACAATTGTAAAAAGTTTATCACATTGTAGAAGAGATGCAATAGGAAGAAGATGAAAGGTGGCTTACGTCCATACCATCGTCAGGCCATTTGAGGTGGCGGGGACTGCAATGGCCATCCACCGATTGGCTGGGACTCCTGGGCGGGTCTTCTCTAGTCCATCCAATTTTCGCCATAGGATGTCACAGCCTTCTTTGCATACCCTTATTTAACCCACACAAAGATGCCAACGGCAGGCGTGACATAATTTTTTGACGCATTATAAAGGATTAGGAAAAAGATAAAAAGCAGCTTACGGCCATACCTCTCTGGTTCCGCCCGATCTCGTCTGATCTCGGAAGCTAAGCAGAGCAGGGCCTGGTTAGTACCTGGATGGAAGACCGCCTGGGAATCCCAGGTGCCGTAAGCTTTTTCACTTCTCTCTCTGAAAGCCGCCCAGCGCCGTAGCTTGTACACCTACACAATTGTAAAAAGTTGATCACATTGTAGAAGAGATGCAATAGGAAGAAGATGAAAGGTGGCTTACGTCCATACCATCGTCAGGCCATTTGAGGTGGCGGGGACTGCAATGGCCATCCACCGATTGGCTGGGACTCCTGGGCGGGTCTTCTCTAGTCCATCCAATTTTCGCCATAGGATGTCACAGCCTTCTTTGCATACCCTTATTTAACCCACACAAAGATGCCAACGGCAGGCGTGACATAATTTTTTGACGCATTATAAAGGATTAGGAAAAAGATAAAAAGCAGCTTACGGCCATACCTCTCTGGTTCCGCCCGATCTCGTCTGATCTCGGAAGCTAAGCAGAGCAGGGCCTGGTTAGTACCTGGATGGAAGACCGCCTGGGAATCCCAGGTGCCGTAAGCTTTTTCACTTCTCTCTGAAAGCTGCAGAGCGCCGCAGATTGTACACCTACAAATTACAAAAAGTATATCACATTGTTGAAGAGATGCATGTTTATTGTTGTTTTAACGTTGGATATGAAAGGCATTTAGACAATATTATCAAACATGATTCCGTTTCATGGTTGCTAAATTAGTGTTGATCAACATTTAACAATTGGCATACTTTTGTTTGTAATTTAGCCGTTGAAATACAGTTGCTAACCAAACATGTTAGATTTACCAGTGAAGAAAAGTAAAGTTCCCTTTAGGTTTTAGGAACCTCTCTTGCCAATGCTAAGAACTGCTTCAATTTTAGAAAAAGAAACTTCTGATTATCTTTGACACGTTTTAAAGGATTAGGAAAAAGATGAAAAGCAGCTTACGGCCATACCTCTCTGGTTCCGCCCGATCTCGTCTGATCTCGGAAGCTAAGCAGAGCAGGGCCTGGTTAGTACCTGGATGGAAGACCGCCTGGGAATCCCAGGTGCCGTAAGCTTTTTCACTTCTCTCTCCGAAAGCCGCCCAGCGCCGTAAATTGTACACCTACACAATTGTAAAAAAAATTTCACATGGTAGAAGAGATGCAATAGGAAGAAGATGAAAGGTGGCTTACGTCCATACCATCATCAGGCCATTTGAGGTGGCGGGGACTGCAATGGCCATCCACCGATTGGCTGGGACTCCTGGGCGGGTCTTCTCTAGTCCATCCAATTTTCGCCATAGGATGTCACAGCCTTCTTTGCATACCCTTATTTAACCCACACAAAGATGCCAACGGCAGGCGTGACATAATTTTTTGACGCATTATAAAGGATTAGGAAAAAGATGAAAAGCAGCTTACGGCCATACCTCTCTGGTTCCGCCCGATCTCGTCTGATCTCGGAAGCTAAGCAGAGCAGGGCCTGGTTAGTACCTGGATGGAAGACCGCCTGGGAATCCCAGGTGCCGTAAGCTTTTTCACTTCTCTCTCTGAAAGCCGCCCAGCGCCGTAGCTTGTACACCTACACAATTGTAAAAAGTTTATCACATTGTTGAAGAGATGCATGTTTAGTGTTGTTTTAACGTTGCATATGAAAGGAAATTAGACAATATTATCCAAAATGATTCCGTTTCATGATTGCTAAATTAGTGTTGATCAACATTTTACGATTGGCATACTATTGTTTGTAATTTAGCCGTTGAAATACAGGTGCTAACCAAACATGTTAGATTTACCAGTGAAGAAAAGTAAAGTTCCCTTCAGGTTTTAGGAACCTCTCTTGCCAATGCTAAGAACTGCTTCAATTTTAGAAAAAGAAACTTCTGATTATCTTTGACACGTTTTAAAGGATTAGGAAAAAGATGAAAAGCAGCTTACGGCCATACCTCTCTGGTTCCGCCCGATCTCGTCTGATCTCGGAAGCTAAGCAGAGCAGGGCCTGGTTAGTACCTGGATGGAAGACCGCCTGGGAATCCCAGGTGCCGTAAGCTTTTTCACTTCTCTCTCTGAAAGCCGCCCAGCGACGTAAATTGTACACCTACACAATTGTAAAAAGTTTATCACATTGTAGAAGAGATGCAATAGGAAGAAGATGAAAGGTGGCTTACGTCCATACCATCATCAGGCCATTTGAGGTGGCGGGGACTGCAATGGCCATCCACCGATTGGCTGGGACTCCTGGGCGGGTCTTCTCTAGTCCATCCAATTTTCGCCATAGGATGTCACAGCCTTCTTTGCATACCCTTATTTAACCCACACAAAGATGCCAACGGCAGGCGTGACATAATTTTTTGACGCATTATAAAGGATTAGGAAAAAGATAAAAAGCAGCTTACGGCCATACCTCTCTGGTTCCGCCCGATCTCGTCTGATCTCGGAAGCTAAGCAGAGCAGGGCCTGGTTAGTACCTGGATGGAAGACCGCCTGGGAATCCCAGGTGCCGTAAGCTTTTTCACTTCTCTCTCTGAAAGCCGCCCAGCGCCGTAGCTTGTACACCTACACAATTGTAAAAAGTTTATCACATTGTAGAAGAGATGCAATAGGAAGAAGATGAAAGGTGGCTTACGTCCATACCATCGTCAGGCCATTTGAGGTGGCGGGGACTGCAATGGCCATCCACCGATTGGCTGGGACTCCTGGGCGGGTCTTCTCTAGTCCATCCAATTTTCGCCATAGGATGTCACAGCCTTCTTTGCATACCCTTATTTAACCCACACAAAGATGCCAACGGCAGGCGTGACATAATTTTTTGACGCATTATAAAGGATTAGGAAAAAGATAAAAAGCAGCTTACGGCCATACCTCTCTGGTTCCGCCCGATCTCGTCTGATCTCGGAAGCTAAGCAGAGCAGGGCCTGGTTAGTACCTGGATGGAAGACCGCCTGGGAATCCCAGGTGCCGTAAGCTTTTTCACTTCTCTCTCTGAAAGCCGCCCAGCGCCGTAGCTTGTACACCTACACAATTGTAAAAAGTTGATCACATTGTAGAAGAGATGCAATAGGAAGAAGATGAAAGGTGGCTTACGTCCATACCATCGTCAGGCCATTTGAGGTGGCGGGGACTGCAATGGCCATCCACCGATTGGCTGGGACTCCTGGGCGGGTCTTCTCTAGTCCATCCAATTTTCGCCATAGGATGTCACAGCCTTCTTTGCATACCCTTATTTAACCCACACAAAGATGCCAACGGCAGGCGTGACATAATTTTTTGACGCATTATAAAGGATTAGGAAAAAGATAAAAAGCAGCTTACGGCCATACCTCTCTGGTTCCGCCCGATCTCGTCTGATCTCGGAAGCTAAGCAGAGCAGGGCCTGGTTAGTACCTGGATGGAAGACCGCCTGGGAATCCCAGGTGCCGTAAGCTTTTTCACTTCTCTCTGAAAGCTGCAGAGCGCCGCAGATTGTACACCTACAAATTACAAAAAGTATATCACATTGTTGAAGAGATGCATGTTTATTGTTGTTTTAACGTTGGATATGAAAGGCATTTAGACAATATTATCAAACATGATTCCGTTTCATGGTTGCTAAATTAGTGTTGATCAACATTTAACAATTGGCATACTTTTGTTTGTAATTTAGCCGTTGAAATACAGTTGCTAACCAAACATGTTAGATTTACCAGTGAAGAAAAGTAAAGTTCCCTTTAGGTTTTAGGAACCTCTCTTGCCAATGCTAAGAACTGCTTCAATTTTAGAAAAAGAAACTTCTGATTATCTTTGACACGTTTTAAAGGATTAGGAAAAAGATGAAAAGCAGCTTACGGCCATACCTCTCTGGTTCCGCCCGATCTCGTCTGATCTCGGAAGCTAAGCAGAGCAGGGCCTGGTTAGTACCTGGATGGAAGACCGCCTGGGAATCCCAGGTGCCGTAAGCTTTTTCACTTCTCTCTCCGAAAGCCGCCCAGCGCCGTAAATTGTACACCTACACAATTGTAAAAAAAATTTCACATGGTAGAAGAGATGCAATAGGAAGAAGATGAAAGGTGGCTTACGTCCGTACCATCGTCAGGCCATTTGAGGTGGCGGGGACTGCAATGGCCATTCACCGATTGGCTGGGACCCCTGGGCGGGTCTTCTCTAGTCCATCCAATTTTCGGCATGGGATGTCACAGCCTTCTTTGCATACCCTTATTTAACCCACACAAAGATGCCAACGGCAGGCGTGTCATAATTCATTGACGCATTATAAAGGATTAGGAAAAAGATAAAAAGCATCTTACGGCCATACCTCTCTGGTTCCGCCCGATCTCGTCTGATCTCGGAAGCTAAGCAGAGCAGGGCCTGGTTAGTACCTGGATGGAAGACCGCCTGGGAATCCCAGGTGCCGTAAGCTTTTTCACTTCTCTCTCCGAAAGCCGCCGAGCGCCGCAGATTGTACACCTGTTTTAACGTTGGATATGAAAGGAAATTAGACAATATTATCCAAAATGATTCCGTTTCATGATTGCTAAATTAGTGTTGGTCAACATTTACGATTGGCATACTGTTGTTTGTAATTTAGCCGTTGAAATACAGGTGCTAACCCAACATGTTAGAATTGCCAGTGAAGAAAAGTAAAGTTACCTTCAGGCTTTAGGAACCTCTCTTGCCAATGCTAAGAACTGCTTCAATTTTAGAAAAAGAAACTTCTGATTATCTTTGACACGTTTTAAAGGATTAGGAAAAAGATGAAAAGCAGCTTACGGCCATACCTCTCTGGTTCCGCCCGATCTCGTCTGATCTCGGAAGCTAAGCAGAGCAGGGCCTGGTTAGTACCTGGATGGAAGACCGCCTGGGAATCCCAGGTGCCGTAAGCTTTTTCACTTCTCTCTCTGAAAGCCGCCCAGCGACGTAGCTTGTACACCTACACAATTGTAAAAAGTTGATCACATTGTAGAAGAGATGCAATAGGAAGAAGATGAAAGGTGGCTTACGTCCATACCATCATCAGGCCATTTGAGGTGGCGGGGACTGCAATGGCCATCCACCGATTGGCTGGGACTCCTGGGCGGGTCTTCTCTAGTCCATCCAATTTTCGCCATAGGATGTCACAGCCTTCTTTGCATACCCTTATTTAACCCACACAAAGATGCCAACGGCAGGCGTGACATAATTTTTTGACGCATTATAAAGGATTAGGAAAAAGATAAAAAGCAGCTTACGGCCATACCTCTCTGGTTCCGCCCGATCTCGTCTGATCTCGGAAGCTAAGCAGAGCAGGGCCTGGTTAGTACCTGGATGGAAGACCGCCTGGGAATCCCAGGTGCCGTAAGCTTTTTCACTTCTCTCTCTGAAAGCCGCCCAGCGCCGTAGCTTGTACACCTACACAATTGTAAAAAGTTTATCACATTGTAGAAGAGATGCAATAGGAAGAAGATGAAAGGTGGCTTACGTCCATACCATCGTCAGGCCATTTGAGGTGGCGGGGACTGCAATGGCCATCCACCGATTGGCTGGGACTCCTGGGCGGGTCTTCTCTAGTCCATCCAATTTTCGCCATAGGATGTCACAGCCTTCTTTGCATACCCTTATTTAACCCACACAAAGATGCCAACGGCAGGCGTGACATAATTTTTTGACGCATTATAAAGGATTAGGAAAAAGATAAAAAGCAGCTTACGGCCATACCTCTCTGGTTCCGCCCGATCTCGTCTGATCTCGGAAGCTAAGCAGAGCAGGGCCTGGTTAGTACCTGGATGGAAGACCGCCTGGGAATCCCAGGTGCCGTAAGCTTTTTCACTTCTCTCTCTGAAAGCCGCCCAGCGCCGTAGCTTGTACACCTACACAATTGTAAAAAGTTGATCACATTGTAGAAGAGATGCAATAGGAAGAAGATGAAAGGTGGCTTACGTCCATACCATCGTCAGGCCATTTGAGGTGGCGGGGACTGCAATGGCCATCCACCGATTGGCTGGGACTCCTGGGCGGGTCTTCTCTAGTCCATCCAATTTTCGCCATAGGATGTCACAGCCTTCTTTGCATACCCTTATTTAACCCACACAAAGATGCCAACGGCAGGCGTGACATAATTTTTTGACGCATTATAAAGGATTAGGAAAAAGATAAAAAGCAGCTTACGGCCATACCTCTCTGGTTCCGCCCGATCTCGTCTGATCTCGGAAGCTAAGCAGAGCAGGGCCTGGTTAGTACCTGGATGGAAGACCGCCTGGGAATCCCAGGTGCCGTAAGCTTTTTCACTTCTCTCTCTGAAAGCCGCCCAGCGCCGTAGCTTGTACACCTACACAATTGTAAAAAGTTGATCACATTGTAGAAGAGATGCAATAGGAAGAAGATGAAAGGTGGCTTACGTCCATACCATCGTCAGGCCATTTGAGGTGGCGGGGACTGCAATGGCCATCCACCGATTGGCTGGGACTCCTGGGCGGGTCTTCTCTAGTCCATCCAATTTTCGCCATAGGATGTCACAGCCTTCTTTGCATACCCTTATTTAACCCACACAAAGATGCCAACGGCAGGCGTGACATAATTTTTTGACGCATTATAAAGGATTAGGAAAAAGATAAAAAGCAGCTTACGGCCATACCTCTCTGGTTCCGCCCGATCTCGTCTGATCTCGGAAGCTAAGCAGAGCAGGGCCTGGTTAGTACCTGGATGGAAGACCGCCTGGGAATCCCAGGTGCCGTAAGCTTTTTCACTTCTCTCTGAAAGCTGCAGAGCGCCGCAGATTGTACACCTACAAATTACAAAAAGTATATCACATTGTTGAAGAGATGCATGTTTATTGTTGTTTTAACGTTGGATATGAAAGGCATTTAGACAATATTATCAAACATGATTCCGTTTCATGGTTGCTAAATTAGTGTTGGTCAACATTTACGATTGGCATACTGTTGTTTGTAATTTAGCCGTTGAAATACAGGTGCTAACCCAACATGTTAGAATTGCCAGTGAAGAAAAGTAAAGTTCCCTTTAGGTTTTAGGAACCTCTCTTGCCAATGCTAAGAACTGCTTCAATTTTAGAAAAAGAAACTTCTGATTATCTTTGACACGTTTTAAAGGATTAGGAAAAAGATGAAAAGCAGCTTACGGCCATACCTCTCTGGTTCCGCCCGATCTCGTCTGATCTCAGAAGCTAAGCAGAGCAGGGCCTGGTTAGTACCTGGATGGAAGACCGCCTGGGAATCCCAGGTGCCGTAAGCTTTTTCACTTCTCTCTCCGAAAGCCGCCCAGCGCCGTAAATTGTACACCTACACAATTGTAAAAAAAATTTCACATGGTAGAAGAGATGCAATAGGAAGAAGATGAAAGGTGGCTTACGTCCGTACCATCGTCAGGCCATTTGAGGTGGCGGGGACTGCAATGGCCATTCACCGATTGGCTGGGACCCCTGGGCGGGTCTTCTCTAGTCCATCCAATTTTCGGCATGGGATGTCACAGCCTTCTTTGCATACCCTTATTTAACCCACACAAAGATGCCAACGGCAGGCGTGTCATAATTCATTGACGCATTATAAAGGATTAGGAAAAAGATAAAAAGCATCTTACGGCCATACCTCTCTGGTTCCGCCCGATCTCGTCTGATCTCGGAAGCTAAGCAGAGCAGGGCCTGGTTAGTACCTGGATGGAAGACCGCCTGGGAATCCCAGGTGCCGTAAGCTTTTTCACTTCTCTCTCCGAAAGCCGCCGAGCGCCGCAGATTGTACACCTGTTTTAACGTTGGATATGAAAGGAAATTAGACAATATTATCCAAAATGATTCCGTTTCATGATTGCTAAATTAGTGTTGGTCAACATTTACGATTGGCATACTGTTGTTTGTAATTTAGCCGTTGAAATACAGGTGCTAACCCAACATGTTAGAATTGCCAGTGAAGAAAAGTAAAGTTACCTTCAGGCTTTAGGAACCTCTCTTGCCAATGCTAAGAACTGCTTCAATTTTAGAAAAAGAAACTTCTGATTATCTTTGACACGTTTTAAAGGATTAGGAAAAAGATGAAAAGCAGCTTACGTCCATACCTCTCTGGTTCCGCCCGATCTCGTCTGATCTCGGAAGCTAAGCAGAGCAGGGCCTGGTTAGTACCTGGATGGAAGACCGCCTGGGAATCCCAGGTGCCGTAAGCTTTTTCACTTCTCTCTCCGAAAGCCGCCCAGCGCCGTAAATTGTACACCTACACAATTGTAAAAAAAATTTCACATGGTAGAAGAGATGCAATAGGAAGAAGATGAAAGGTGGCTTACGTCCGTACCATCGTCAGGCCATTTGAGGTGGCGGGGACTGCAATGGCCATTCACCGATTGGCTGGGACCCCTGGGCGGGTCTTCTCTAGTCCATCCAATTTTCGGCATGGGATGTCACAGCCTTCTTTGCATACCCTTATTTAACCCACACAAAGATGCCAACGGCTGGCGTGTCATAATTCATTGACGCATTATAAAGGATTAGGAAAAAGATAAAAAGCAGCTTACGGCCATACCTCTCTGGTTCCGCCCGATCTCGTCTGATCTCGGAAGCTAAGCAGAGCAGGGCCTGGTTAGTACCTGGATGGAAGACCGCCTGGGAATCCCAGGTGCCGTAAGCTTTTTCACTTCTCTCTCCGAAAGCCGCCGAGCGCCGCAGATTGTACACCTGTTTTAACGTTGGATATGAAAGGAAATTAGACAATATTATCCAAAATGATTCCGTTTCATGATTGCTAAATTAGTGTTGGTCAACATTTACGATTGGCATACTGTTGTTTGTAATTTAGCCGTTGAAATACAGGTGCTAACCCAACATGTTAGAATTGCCAGTGAAGAAAAGTAAAGTTACCTTCAGGCTTTAGGAACCTCTCTTGCCAATGCTAAGAACTGCTTCAATTTTAGAAAAAGAAACTTCTGATTATCTTTGACACGTTTTAAAGGATTAGGAAAAAGATGAAAAGCAGCTTACGTCCATACCTCTCTGGTTCCGCCCGATCTCGTCTGATCTCGGAAGCTAAGCAGAGCAGGGCCTGGTTAGTACCTGGATGGAAGACCGCCTGGGAATCCCAGGTGCCGTAAGCTTTTTCACTTCTCTCTCCGAAAGCCGCCCAGCGCCGTAAATTGTACACCTACACAATTGTAAAAAAAAATTCACATGGTAGAAGAGATGCAATAGGAAGAAGATGAAAGGTGGCTTACGTCCGTACCATCGTCAGGCCATTTGAGGTGGCGGGGACTGCAATGGCCATTCACCGATTGGCTGGGACCCCTGGGCGGGTCTTCTCTAGTCCATCCAATTTTCGGCATGGGATGTCACAGCCTTCTTTGCATACCCTTATTTAACCCACACAAAGATGCCAACGGCTGGCGTGTCATAATTCATTGACGCATTATAAAGGATTAGGAAAAAGATAAAAAGCAGCTTACGGCCATACCTCTCTGGTTCCGCCCGATCTCGTCTGATCTCGGAAGCTAAGCAGAGCAGGGCCTGGTTAGTACCTGGATGGAAGACCGCCTGGGAATCCCAGGTGCCGTAAGCTTTTTCACTTCTCTCTCCGAAAGCCGCCGAGCGCCGCAGATTGTACACCTGTTTTAACGTTGGATATGAAAGGAAATTAGACAATATTATCCAAAATGATTCCGTTTCATGATTGCTAAATTAGTGTTGGTCAACATTTACGATTGGCATACTGTTGTTTGTAATTTAGCCGTTGAAATACAGGTGCTAACCCAACATGTTAGAATTGCCAGTGAAGAAAAGTAAAGTTACCTTCAGGCTTTAGGAACCTCTCTTGCCAATGCTAACAACTGCTTCAATTTTAGAAAAAGAAACTTCTGATTATCTTTGACACGTTTTAAAGGATTAGGAAAAAGATGAAAAGCAGCTTACGTCCATACCTCTCTGGTTCCGCCCGATCTCGTCTGATCTCGGAAGCTAAGCAGAGCAGGGCCTGGTTAGTACCTGGATGGAAGACCGCCTGGGAATCCCAGGTGCCGTAAGCTTTTTCACTTCTCTCTCCGAAAGCCGCCCAGCGCCGTAAATTGTACACCTACACAATTGTAAAAAAAATTTCACATGGTAGAAGAGATGCAATAGGAAGAAGATGAAAGGTGGCTTACGTCCGTACCATCGTCAGGCCATTTGAGGTGGCGGGGACTGCAATGGCCATTCACCGATTGGCTGGGACCCCTGGGCGGGTCTTCTCTAGTCCATCCAATTTTCGGCATGGGATGTCACAGCCTTCTTTGCATACCCTTATTTAACCCACACAAAGATGCCAACGGCAGGCGTGTCATAATTCATTGACGCATTATAAAGGATTAGGAAAAAGATAAAAAGCATCTTACGGCCATACCTCTCTGGTTCCGCCCGATCTCGTCTGATCTCGGAAGCTAAGCAGAGCAGGGCCTGGTTAGTACCTGGATGGAAGACCGCCTGGGAATCCCAGGTGCCGTAAGCTTTTTCACTTCTCTCTCCGAAAGCCGCCGAGCGCCGCAGATTGTACACCTGTTTTAACGTTGGATATGAAAGGAAATTAGACAATATTATCCAAAATGATTCCGTTTCATGATTGCTAAATTAGTGTTGGTCAACATTTACGATTGGCATACTGTTGTTTGTAATTTAGCCGTTGAAATACAGGTGCTAACCCAACATGTTAGAATTGCCAGTGAAGAAAAGTAAAGTTACCTTCAGGCTTTAGGAACCTCTCTTGCCAATGCTAAGAACTGCTTCAATTTTAGAAAAAGAAACTTCTGATTATCTTTGACACGTTTTAAAGGATTAGGAAAAAGATGAAAAGCAGCTTACGTCCATACCTCTCTGGTTCCGCCCGATCTCGTCTGATCTCGGAAGCTAAGCAGAGCAGGGCCTGGTTAGTACCTGGATGGAAGACCGCCTGGGAATCCCAGGTGCCGTAAGCTTTTTCACTTCTCTCTCCGAAAGCCGCCCAGCGCCGTAAATTGTACACCTACACAATTGTAAAAAAAATTTCACATGGTAGAAGAGATGCAATAGGAAGAAGATGAAAGGTGGCTTACGTCCGTACCATCGTCAGGCCATTTGAGGTGGCGGGGACTGCAATGGCCATTCACCGATTGGCTGGGACCCCTGGGCGGGTCTTCTCTAGTCCATCCAATTTTCGGCATGGGATGTCACAGCCTTCTTTGCATACCCTTATTTAACCCACACAAAGATGCCAACGGCTGGCGTGTCATAATTCATTGACGCATTATAAAGGATTAGGAAAAAGATAAAAAGCAGCTTACGGCCATACCTCTCTGGTTCCGCCCGATCTCGTCTGATCTCGGAAGCTAAGCAGAGCAGGGCCTGGTTAGTACCTGGATGGAAGACCGCCTGGGAATCCCAGGTGCCGTAAGCTTTTTCACTTCTCTCTCCGAAAGCCGCCGAGCGCCGCAGATTGTACACCTGTTTTAACGTTGGATATGAAAGGAAATTAGACAATATTATCCAAAATGATTCCGTTTCATGATTGCTAAATTAGTGTTGGTCAACATTTACGATTGGCATACTGTTGTTTGTAATTTAGCCGTTGAAATACAGGTGCTAACCCAACATGTTAGAATTGCCAGTGAAGAAAAGTAAAGTTACCTTCAGGCTTTAGGAACCTCTCTTGCCAATGCTAAGAACTGCTTCAATTTTAGAAAAAGAAACTTCTGATTATCTTTGACACGTTTTAAAGGATTAGGAAAAAGATGAAAAGCAGCTTACGTCCATACCTCTCTGGTTCCGCCCGATCTCGTCTGATCTCGGAAGCTAAGCAGAGCAGGGCCTGGTTAGTACCTGGATGGAAGACCGCCTGGGAATCCCAGGTGCCGTAAGCTTTTTCACTTCTCTCTCCGAAAGCCGCCCAGCGCCGTAAATTGTACACCTACACAATTGTAAAAAAAAATTCACATGGTAGAAGAGATGCAATAGGAAGAAGATGAAAGGTGGCTTACGTCCGTACCATCGTCAGGCCATTTGAGGTGGCGGGGACTGCAATGGCCATTCACCGATTGGCTGGGACCCCTGGGCGGGTCTTCTCTAGTCCATCCAATTTTCGGCATGGGATGTCACAGCCTTCTTTGCATACCCTTATTTAACCCACACAAAGATGCCAACGGCTGGCGTGTCATAATTCATTGACGCATTATAAAGGATTAGGAAAAAGATAAAAAGCAGCTTACGGCCATACCTCTCTGGTTCCGCCCGATCTCGTCTGATCTCGGAAGCTAAGCAGAGCAGGGCCTGGTTAGTACCTGGATGGAAGACCGCCTGGGAATCCCAGGTGCCGTAAGCTTTTTCACTTCTCTCTCCGAAAGCCGCCGAGCGCCGCAGATTGTACACCTGTTTTAACGTTGGATATGAAAGGAAATTAGACAATATTATCCAAAATGATTCCGTTTCATGATTGCTAAATTAGTGTTGGTCAACATTTACGATTGGCATACTGTTGTTTGTAATTTAGCCGTTGAAATACAGGTGCTAACCCAACATGTTAGAATTGCCAGTGAAGAAAAGTAAAGTTACCTTCAGGCTTTAGGAACCTCTCTTGCCAATGCTAACAACTGCTTCAATTTTAGAAAAAGAAACTTCTGATTATCTTTGACACGTTTTAAAGGATTAGGAAAAAGATGAAAAGCAGCTTACGTCCATACCTCTCTGGTTCCGCCCGATCTCGTCTGATCTCGGAAGCTAAGCAGAGCAGGGCCTGGTTAGTACCTGGATGGAAGACCGCCTGGGAATCCCAGGTGCCGTAAGCTTTTTCACTTCTCTCTCCGAAAGCCGCCCAGCGCCGTAAATTGTACACCTACACAATTGTAAAAAAAATTTCACATGGTAGAAGAGATGCAATAGGAAGAAGATGAAAGGTGGCTTACGTCCGTACCATCGTCAGGCCATTTGAGGTGGCGGGGACTGCAATGGCCATTCACCGATTGGCTGGGACCCCTGGGCGGGTCTTCTCTAGTCCATCCAATTTTCGGCATGGGATGTCACAGCCTTCTTTGCATACCCTTATTTAACCCACACAAAGATGCCAACGGCAGGCGTGTCATAATTCATTGACGCATTATAAAGGATTAGGAAAAAGATAAAAAGCATCTTACGGCCATACCTCTCTGGTTCCGCCCGATCTCGTCTGATCTCGGAAGCTAAGCAGAGCAGGGCCTGGTTAGTACCTGGATGGAAGACCGCCTGGGAATCCCAGGTGCCGTAAGCTTTTTCACTTCTCTCTCCGAAAGCCGCCGAGCGCCGCAGATTGTACACCTGTTTTAACGTTGGATATGAAAGGAAATTAGACAATATTATCCAAAATGATTCCGTTTCATGATTGCTAAATTAGTGTTGGTCAACATTTACGATTGGCATACTGTTGTTTGTAATTTAGCCGTTGAAATACAGGTGCTAACCCAACATGTTAGAATTGCCAGTGAAGAAAAGTAAAGTTACCTTCAGGCTTTAGGAACCTCTCTTGCCAATGCTAAGAACTGCTTCAATTTTAGAAAAAGAAACTTCTGATTATCTTTGACACGTTTTAAAGGATTAGGAAAAAGATGAAAAGCAGCTTACGTCCATACCTCTCTGGTTCCGCCCGATCTCGTCTGATCTCGGAAGCTAAGCAGAGCAGGGCCTGGTTAGTACCTGGATGGAAGACCGCCTGGGAATCCCAGGTGCCGTAAGCTTTTTCACTTCTCTCTCCGAAAGCCGCCCAGCGCCGTAAATTGTACACCTACACAATTGTAAAAAAAATTTCACATGGTAGAAGAGATGCAATAGGAAGAAGATGAAAGGTGGCTTACGTCCGTACCATCGTCAGGCCATTTGAGGTGGCGGGGACTGCAATGGCCATTCACCGATTGGCTGGGACCCCTGGGCGGGTCTTCTCTAGTCCATCCAATTTTCGGCATGGGATGTCACAGCCTTCTTTGCATACCCTTATTTAACCCACACAAAGATGCCAACGGCAGGCGTGTCATAATTCATTGACGCATTATAAAGGATTAGGAAAAAGATAAAAAGCATCTTACGGCCATACCTCTCTGGTTCCGCCCGATCTCGTCTGATCTCGGAAGCTAAGCAGAGCAGGGCCTGGTTAGTACCTGGATGGAAGACCGCCTGGGAATCCCAGGTGCCGTAAGCTTTTTCACTTCTCTCTCCGAAAGCCGCCGAGCGCCGCAGATTGTACACCTGTTTTAACGTTGGATATGAAAGGAAATTAGACAATATTATCCAAAATGATTCCGTTTCATGATTGCTAAATTAGTGTTGGTCAACATTTACGATTGGCATACTGTTGTTTGTAATTTAGCCGTTGAAATACAGGTGCTAACCCAACATGTTAGAATTGCCAGTGAAGAAAAGTAAAGTTACCTTCAGGCTTTAGGAACCTCTCTTGCCAATGCTAAGAACTGCTTCAATTTTAGAAAAAGAAACTTCTGATTATCTTTGACACGTTTTAAAGGATTAGGAAAAAGATGAAAAGCAGCTTACGTCCATACCTCTCTGGTTCCGCCCGATCTCGTCTGATCTCGGAAGCTAAGCAGAGCAGGGCCTGGTTAGTACCTGGATGGAAGACCGCCTGGGAATCCCAGGTGCCGTAAGCTTTTTCACTTCTCTCTCCGAAAGCCGCCCAGCGCCGTAAATTGTACACCTACACAATTGTAAAAAAAAATTCACATGGTAGAAGAGATGCAATAGGAAGAAGATGAAAGGTGGCTTACGTCCGTACCATCGTCAGGCCATTTGAGGTGGCGGGGACTGCAATGGCCATTCACCGATTGGCTGGGACTCCTGGGCGGGTCTTCTCTAGTCCATCCAATTTTCGGCATGGGATGTCACAGCCTTCTTTGCATACCCTTATTTAACCCACACAAAGATGCCAACGGCTGGCGTGTCATAATTCATTGACGCATTATAAAGGATTAGGAAAAAGATAAAAAGCAGCTTACGGCCATACCTCTCTGGTTCCGCCCGATCTCGTCTGATCTCGGAAGCTAAGCAGAGCAGGGCCTGGTTAGTACCTGGATGGAAGACCGCCTGGGAATCCCAGGTGCCGTAAGCTTTTTCACTTCTCTCTCCGAAAGCCGCCGAGCGCCGCAGATTGTACACCTGTTTTAACGTTGGATATGAAAGGAAATTAGACAATATTATCCAAAATGATTCCGTTTCATGATTGCTAAATTAGTGTTGGTCAACATTTACGATTGGCATACTGTTGTTTGTAATTTAGCCGTTGAAATACAGGTGCTAACCCAACATGTTAGAATTGCCAGTGAAGAAAAGTAAAGTTACCTTCAGGCTTTAGGAACCTCTCTTGCCAATGCTAAGAACTGCTTCAATTTTAGAAAAAGAAACTTCTGATTATCTTTGACACGTTTTAAAGGATTAGGAAAAAGATGAAAAGCAGCTTACGTCCATACCTCTCTGGTTCCGCCCGATCTCGTCTGATCTCGGAAGCTAAGCAGAGCAGGGCCTGGTTAGTACCTGGATGGAAGACCGCCTGGGAATCCCAGGTGCCGTAAGCTTTTTCACTTCTCTCTCCGAAAGCCGCCCAGCGCCGTAAATTGTACACCTACACAATTGTAAAAAAAAATTCACATGGTAGAAGAGATGCAATAGGAAGAAGATGAAAGGTGGCTTACGTCCGTACCATCGTCAGGCCATTTGAGGTGGCGGGGACTGCAATGGCCATTCACCGATTGGCTGGGACTCCTGGGCGGGTCTTCTCTAGTCCATCCAATTTTCGGCATGGGATGTCACAGCCTTCTTTGCATACCCTTATTTAACCCACACAAAGATGCCAACGGCTGGCGTGTCATAATTCATTGACGCATTATAAAGGATTAGGAAAAAGATAAAAAGCAGCTTACGGCCATACCTCTCTGGTTCCGCCCGATCTCGTCTGATCTCGGAAGCTAAGCAGAGCAGGGCCTGGTTAGTACCTGGATGGAAGACCGCCTGGGAATCCCAGGTGCCGTAAGCTTTTTCACTTCTCTCTCCGAAAGCCGCCGAGCGCCGCAGATTGTACACCTGTTTTAACGTTGGATATGAAAGGAAATTAGACAATATTATCCAAAATGATTCCGTTTCATGATTGCTAAATTAGTGTTGGTCAACATTTACGATTGGCATACTGTTGTTTGTAATTTAGCCGTTGAAATACAGGTGCTAACCCAACATGTTAGAATTGCCAGTGAAGAAAAGTAAAGTTACCTTCAGGCTTTAGGAACCTCTCTTGCCAATGCTAAGAACTGCTTCAATTTTAGAAAAAGAAACTTCTGATTATCTTTGACACGTTTTAAAGGATTAGGAAAAAGATGAAAAGCAGCTTACGTCCATACCTCTCTGGTTCCGCCCGATCTCGTCTGATCTCGGAAGCTAAGCAGAGCAGGGCCTGGTTAGTACCTGGATGGAAGACCGCCTGGGAATCCCAGGTGCCGTAAGCTTTTTCACTTCTCTCTCCGAAAGCCGCCCAGCGCCGTAAATTGTACACCTACACAATTGTAAAAAAAATTTCACATGGTAGAAGAGATGCAATAGGAAGAAGATGAAAGGTGGCTTACGTCCGTACCATCGTCAGGCCATTTGAGGTGGCGGGGACTGCAATGGCCATTCACCGATTGGCTGGGACCCCTGGGCGGGTCTTCTCTAGTCCATCCAATTTTCGGCATGGGATGTCACAGCCTTCTTTGCATACCCTTATTTAACCCACACAAAGATGCCAACGGCAGGCGTGTCATAATTCATTGACGCATTATAAAGGATTAGGAAAAAGATAAAAAGCATCTTACGGCCATACCTCTCTGGTTCCGCCCGATCTCGTCTGATCTCGGAAGCTAAGCAGAGCAGGGCCTGGTTAGTACCTGGATGGAAGACCGCCTGGGAATCCCAGGTGCCGTAAGCTTTTTCACTTCTCTCTCCGAAAGCCGCCGAGCGCCGCAGATTGTACACCTGTTTTAACGTTGGATATGAAAGGAAATTAGACAATATTATCCAAAATGATTCCGTTTCATGATTGCTAAATTAGTGTTGGTCAACATTTACGATTGGCATACTGTTGTTTGTAATTTAGCCGTTGAAATACAGGTGCTAACCCAACATGTTAGAATTGCCAGTGAAGAAAAGTAAAGTTACCTTCAGGCTTTAGGAACCTCTCTTGCCAATGCTAAGAACTGCTTCAATTTTAGAAAAAGAAACTTCTGATTATCTTTGACACGTTTTAAAGGATTAGGAAAAAGATGAAAAGCAGCTTACGTCCATACCTCTCTGGTTCCGCCCGATCTCGTCTGATCTCGGAAGCTAAGCAGAGCAGGGCCTGGTTAGTACCTGGATGGAAGACCGCCTGGGAATCCCAGGTGCCGTAAGCTTTTTCACTTCTCTCTCCGAAAGCCGCCCAGCGCCGTAAATTGTACACCTACACAATTGTAAAAAAAATTTCACATGGTAGAAGAGATGCAATAGGAAGAAGATGAAAGGTGGCTTACGTCCGTACCATCGTCAGGCCATTTGAGGTGGCGGGGACTGCAATGGCCATTCACCGATTGGCTGGGACCCCTGGGCGGGTCTTCTCTAGTCCATCCAATTTTCGGCATGGGATGTCACAGCCTTCTTTGCATACCCTTATTTAACCCACACAAAGATGCCAACGGCTGGCGTGTCATAATTCATTGACGCATTATAAAGGATTAGGAAAAAGATAAAAAGCAGCTTACGGCCATACCTCTCTGGTTCCGCCCGATCTCGTCTGATCTCGGAAGCTAAGCAGAGCAGGGCCTGGTTAGTACCTGGATGGAAGACCGCCTGGGAATCCCAGGTGCCGTAAGCTTTTTCACTTCTCTCTCCGAAAGCCGCCGAGCGCCGCAGATTGTACACCTGTTTTAACGTTGGATATGAAAGGAAATTAGACAATATTATCCAAAATGATTCCGTTTCATGATTGCTAAATTAGTGTTGGTCAACATTTACGATTGGCATACTGTTGTTTGTAATTTAGCCGTTGAAATACAGGTGCTAACCCAACATGTTAGAATTGCCAGTGAAGAAAAGTAAAGTTACCTTCAGGCTTTAGGAACCTCTCTTGCCAATGCTAACAACTGCTTCAATTTTAGAAAAAGAAACTTCTGATTATCTTTGACACGTTTTAAAGGATTAGGAAAAAGATGAAAAGCAGCTTACGTCCATACCTCTCTGGTTCCGCCCGATCTCGTCTGATCTCGGAAGCTAAGCAGAGCAGGGCCTGGTTAGTACCTGGATGGAAGACCGCCTGGGAATCCCAGGTGCCGTAAGCTTTTTCACTTCTCTCTCTGAAAGCCGCCCAGCGCCGTAGATTGTACACCTACACAATTGTAAAAAAAATTTCACATTGTAGAAGAGATGCAATAGGAAGAAGATGAAAGGTGGCTTACGTCCGTACCATCGTCAGGCCATTTGAGGTGGCGGGGACTGCAATGGCCATTCACCGATTGGCTGGGACTCCTGGGCGGGTCTTCTCTAGTCCATCCAATTTTCGGCATGGGATGTCACAGCCTTCTTTGCATACCCTTATTTAACCCACACAAAGATGCCAACGGCAGGCGTGTCATAATTCATTGACGCATTATAAAGGATTAGGAAAAAGATAAAAAGCAGCTTACGGCCATACCTCTCTGGTTCCGCCCGATCTCGTCTGATCTCGGAAGCTAAGCAGAGCAGGGCCTGGTTAGTACCTGGATGGAAGACCGCCTGGGAATCCCAGGTGCCGTAAGCTTTTTCACTTCTCTCTCCGAAAGCCGCCGAGCGCCGCAGATTGTACACCTGTTTTAACGTTGGATATGAAAGGAAATTAGACAATATTATCCAAAATCATTCCGTTTCATGATTGCTAAATTAGTGTTGGTCAACATTTACGATTGGCATACTGTTGTTTGTAATTTAGCCGTTGAAATACAGGTGCTAACCCAACATGTTAGAATTGCCAGTGAAGAAAAGTAAAGTTACCTTCAGGCTTTAGGAACCTCTCTTGCCAATGCTAAGAACTGCTTCAATTTTAGAAAAAGAAACTTCTGATTATCTTTGACACGTTTTAAAGGATTAGGAAAAAGATGAAAAGCAGCTTACGTCCATACCTCTCTGGTTCCGCCCGATCTCGTCTGATCTTGGAAGCTAAGCAGAGCAGGGCCTGGTTAGTACCTGGATGGAAGACCGCCTGGGAATCCCAGGTGCCGTAAGCTTTTTCACTTCTCTCTCTGAAAGCCGCCCAGCGCCGTAGATTGTACACCTACACAATTGTAAAAAAAAATTCACATTGTAGAAGAGATGCAATAGGAAGAAGATGAAAGGTGGCTTACGTCCATACCATCGTCAGGCCATTTGAGGTGGCGGGGACTGCAATGGCCATTCACCGATTGGCTGGGACTCCTGGGCGGGTCTTCTCTAGTCCATCCAATTTTCGGCATGGGATGTCACAGCCTTCTTTGCATACCCTTATTTAACCCACACAAAGATGCCAACGGCAGGCGTGTCATAATTCATTGACGCATTATAAAGGATTAGGAAAAAGATAAAAAGCAGCTTACGGCCATACCTCTCTGGTTCCGCCCGATCTCGTCTGATCTCGGAAGCTAAGCAGAGCAGGGCCTGGTTAGTACCTGGATGGAAGACCGCCTGGGAATCCCAGGTGCCGTAAGCTTTTTCACTTCTCTCTCCGAAAGCCGCCGAGCGCCGCAGATTGTACACCTGTTTTAACGTTGGATATGAAAGGAAATTAGACAATATTATCCAAAATGATTCCGTTTCATGATTGCTAAATTAGTGTTGGTCAACATTTACGATTGGCATACTGTTGTTTGTAATTTAGCCGTTGAAATACAGGTGCTAACCCAACATGTTAGAATTGCCAGTGAAGAAAAGTAAAGTTACCTTCAGGCTTTAGGAACCTCTCTTGCCAATGCTAAGAACTGCTTCAATTTTAGAAAAAGAAACTTCTGATTATCTTTGACACGTTTTAAAGGATTAGGAAAAAGATGAAAAGCAGCTTACGTCCATACCTCTCTGGTTCCGCCCGATCTCGTCTGATCTCGGAAGCTAAGCAGAGCAGGGCCTGGTTAGTACCTGGATGGAAGACCGCCTGGGAATCCCAGGTGCCGTAAGCTTTTTCACTTCTCTCTCCGAAAGCCGCCGAGCGCCGCAGATTGTACACCTGTTTTAACGTTGGATATGAAAGGAAATTAGACAATATTATCCAAAATGATTCCGTTTCATGATTGCTAAATTAGTGTTGGTCAACATTTACGATTGGCATACTGTTGTTTGTAATTTAGCCGTTGAAATACAGGTGCTAACCCAACATGTTAGAATTGCCAGTGAAGAAAAGTAAAGTTACCTTCAGGCTTTAGGAACCTCTCTTGCCAATGCTAAGAACTGCTTCAATTTTAGAAAAAGAAACTTCTGATTATCTTTGACACGTTTTAAAGGATTAGGAAAAAGATGAAAAGCAGCTTACGTCCATACCTCTCTGGTTCCGCCCGATCTCGTCTGATCTCGAAAGCTAAGCAGAGCAGGGCCTGGTTAGTACCTGGATGGAAGACCGCCTGGGAATCCCAGGTGCCGTAAGCTTTTTCACTTCTCTCTCCGAAAGCCGCCGAGCGCCGCAGATTGTACACCTGTTTTAACGTTGGATATGAAAGGAAATTAGACAATATTATCCAAAATGATTCCGTTTCATGATTGCTAAATTAGTGTTGGTCAACATTTACGATTGGCATACTGTTGTTTGTAATTTAGCCGTTGAAATACAGGTGCTAACCCAACATGTTAGAATTGCCAGTGAAGAAAAGTAAAGTTACCTTCAGGCTTTAGGAACCTCTCTTGCCAATGCTAAGAACTGCTTCAATTTTAGAAAAAGAAACTTCTGATTATCTTTGACACGTTTTAAAGGATTAGGAAAAAGATGAAAAGCAGCTTACGTCCATACCTCTCTGGTTCCGCCCGATCTCGTCTGATCTCGGAAGCTAAGCAGAGCAGGGCCTGGTTAGTACCTGGATGGAAGACCGCCTGGGAATCCCAGGTGCCGTAAGCTTTTTCACTTCTCTCTCCGAAAGCCGCCCAGCGCCGTAAATTGTACACCTACACAATTGTAAAAAAAATTTCACATGGTAGAAGAGATGCAATAGGAAGAAGATGAAAGGTGGCTTACGTCCGTACCATCGTCAGGCCATTTGAGGTGGCGGGGACTGCAATGGCCATTCACCGATTGGCTGGGACCCCTGGGCGGGTCTTCTCTAGTCCATCCAATTTTCGGCATGGGATGTCACAGCCTTCTTTGCATACCCTTATTTAACCCACACAAAGATGCCAACGGCTGGCGTGTCATAATTCATTGACGCATTATAAAGGATTAGGAAAAAGATAAAAAGCAGCTTACGGCCATACCTCTCTGGTTCCGCCCGATCTCGTCTGATCTCGGAAGCTAAGCAGAGCAGGGCCTGGTTAGTACCTGGATGGAAGACCGCCTGGGAATCCCAGGTGCCGTAATCTTTTTCACTTCTCTCTCCGAAAGCCGCCGAGCGCCGCAGATTGTACACCTGTTTTAACGTTGGATATGAAAGGAAATTAGACAATATTATCCAAAATGATTCCGTTTCATGATTGCTAAATTAGTGTTGGTCAACATTTACGATTGGCATACTGTTGTTTGTAATTTAGCCGTTGAAATACAGGTGCTAACCCAACATGTTAGAATTGCCAGTGAAGAAAAGTAAAGTTACCTTCAGGCTTTAGGAACCTCTCTTGCCAATGCTAACAACTGCTTCAATTTTAGAAAAAGAAACTTCTGATTATCTTTGACACGTTTTAAAGGATTAGGAAAAAGATGAAAAGCAGCTTACGTCCATACCTCTCTGGTTCCGCCCGATCTCGTCTGATCTCGGAAGCTAAGCAGAGCAGGGCCTGGTTAGTACCTGGATGGAAGACCGCCTGGGAATCCCAGGTGCCGTAAGCTTTTTCACTTCTCTCTCCGAAAGCCGCCCAGCGCCGTAAATTGTACACCTACACAATTGTAAAAAAAATTTCACATGGTAGAAGAGATGCAATAGGAAGAAGATGAAAGGTGGCTTACGTCCGTACCATCGTCAGGCCATTTGAGGTGGCGGGGACTGCAATGGCCATTCACCGATTGGCTGGGACCCCTGGGCGGGTCTTCTCTAGTCCATCCAATTTTCGGCATGGGATGTCACAGCCTTCTTTGCATACCCTTATTTAACCCACACAAAGATGCCAACGGCAGGCGTGTCATAATTCATTGACGCATTATAAAGGATTAGGAAAAAGATAAAAAGCATCTTACGGCCATACCTCTCTGGTTCCGCCCGATCTCGTCTGATCTCGGAAGCTAAGCAGAGCAGGGCCTGGTTAGTACCTGGATGGAAGACCGCCTGGGAATCCCAGGTGCCGTAAGCTTTTTCACTTCTCTCTCCGAAAGCCGCCGAGCGCCGCAGATTGTACACCTGTTTTAACGTTGGATATGAAAGGAAATTAGACAATATTATCCAAAATCATTCCGTTTCATGATTGCTAAATTAGTGTTGGTCAACATTTACGATTGGCATACTGTTGTTTGTAATTTAGCCGTTGAAATACAGGTGCTAACCCAACATGTTAGAATTGCCAGTGAAGAAAAGTAAAGTTACCTTCAGGCTTTAGGAACCTCTCTTGCCAATGCTAAGAACTGCTTCAATTTTAGAAAAAGAAACTTCTGATTATCTTTGACACGTTTTAAAGGATTAGGAAAAAGATGAAAAGCAGCTTACGTCCATACCTCTCTGGTTCCGCCCGATCTCGTCTGATCTCGGAAGCTAAGCAGAGCAGGGCCTGGTTAGTACCTGGATGGAAGACCGCCTGGGAATCCCAGGTGCCGTAAGCTTTTTCACTTCTCTCTCCGAAAGCCGCCCAGCGCCGTAAATTGTACACCTACACAATTGTAAAAAAAATTTCACATGGTAGAAGAGATGCAATAGGAAGAAGATGAAAGGTGGCTTACGTCCGTACCATCGTCAGGCCATTTGAGGTGGCGGGGACTGCAATGGCCATTCACCGATTGGCTGGGACCCCTGGGCGGGTCTTCTCTAGTCCATCCAATTTTCGGCATGGGATGTCACAGCCTTCTTTGCATACCCTTATTTAACCCACACAAAGATGCCAACGGCTGGCGTGTCATAATTCATTGACGCATTATAAAGGATTAGGAAAAAGATAAAAAGCAGCTTACGGCCATACCTCTCTGGTTCCGCCCGATCTCGTCTGATCTCGGAAGCTAAGCAGAGCAGGGCCTGGTTAGTACCTCGATGGAAGACCGCCTGGGAATCCCAGGTGCCGTAAGCTTTTTCACTTCTCTCTCCGAAAGCCGCCGAGCGCCGCAGATTGTACACCTGTTTTAACGTTGGATATGAAAGGAAATTAGACAATATTATCCAAAATGATTCCGTTTCATGATTGCTAAATTAGTGTTGGTCAACATTTACGATTGGCATACTGTTGTTTGTAATTTAGCCGTTGAAATACAGGTGCTAACCCAACATGTTAGAATTGCCAGTGAAGAAAAGTAAAGTTACCTTCAGGCTTTAGGAACCTCTCTTGCCAATGCTAACAACTGCTTCAATTTTAGAAAAAGAAACTTCTGATTATCTTTGACACGTTTTAAAGGATTAGGAAAAAGATGAAAAGCAGCTTACGTCCATACCTCTCTGGTTCCGCCCGATCTCGTCTGATCTTGGAAGCTAAGCAGAGCAGGGCCTGGTTAGTACCTGGATGGAAGACCGCCTGGGAATCCCAGGTGCCGTAAGCTTTTTCACTTCTCTCTCTGAAAGCCGCCCAGCGCCGTAGATTGTACACCTACACAATTGTAAAAAAAAATTCACATTGTAGAAGAGATGCAATAGGAAGAAGATGAAAGGTGGCTTACGTCCATACCATCGTCAGGCCATTTGAGGTGGCGGGGACTGCAATGGCCATTCACCGATTGGCTGGGACTCCTGGGCGGGTCTTCTCTAGTCCATCCAATTTTCGGCATGGGATGTCACAGCCTTCTTTGCATACCCTTATTTAACCCACACAAAGATGCCAACGGCAGGCGTGTCATAATTCATTGACGCATTATAAAGGATTAGGAAAAAGATAAAAAGCAGCTTACGGCCATACCTCTCTGGTTCCGCCCGATCTCGTCTGATCTCGGAAGCTAAGCAGAGCAGGGCCTGGTTAGTACCTGGATGGAAGACCGCCTGGGAATCCCAGGTGCCGTAAGCTTTTTCACTTCTCTCTCCGAAAGCCGCCGAGCGCCGCAGATTGTACACCTGTTTTAACGTTGGATATGAAAGGAAATTAGACAATATTATCCAAAATGATTCCGTTTCATGATTGCTAAATTAGTGTTGGTCAACATTTACGATTGGCATACTGTTGTTTGTAATTTAGCCGTTGAAATACAGGTGCTAACCCAACATGTTAGAATTGCCAGTGAAGAAAAGTAAAGTTACCTTCAGGCTTTAGGAACCTCTCTTGCCAATGCTAAGAACTGCTTCAATTTTAGAAAAAGAAACTTCTGATTATCTTTGACACGTTTTAAAGGATTAGGAAAAAGATGATAAGCAGCTTACGTCCATACCTCTCTGGTTCCGCCCGATCTCGTCTGATCTCGGAAGCTAAGCAGAGCAGGGCCTGGTTAGTACCTGGATGGAAGACCGCCTGGGAATCCCAGGTGCCGTAAGCTTTTTCACTTCTCTCTCCGAAAGCCGCCCAGCGCCGTAAATTGTACACCTACACAATTGTAAAAAAAAATTCACATGGTAGAAGAGATGCAATAGGAAGAAGATGAAAGGTGGCTTACGTCCGTACCATCGTCAGGCCATTTGAGGTGGCGGGGACTGCAATGGCCATTCACCGATTGGCTGGGACTCCTGGGCGGGTCTTCTCTAGTCCATCCAATTTTCGGCATGGGATGTCACAGCCTTCTTTGCATACCCTTATTTAACCCACACAAAGATGCCAACGGCTGGCGTGTCATAATTCATTGACGCATTATAAAGGATTAGGAAAAAGATAAAAAGCAGCTTACGGCCATACCTCTCTGGTTCCGCCCGATCTCGTCTGATCTCGGAAGCTAAGCAGAGCAGGGCCTGGTTAGTACCTGGATGGAAGACCGCCTGGGAATCCCAGGTGCCGTAAGCTTTTTCACTTCTCTCTCCGAAAGCCGCCGAGCGCCGCAGATTGTACACCTGTTTTAACGTTGGATATGAAAGGAAATTAGACAATATTATCCAAAATGATTCCGTTTCATGATTGCTAAATTAGTGTTGGTCAACATTTACGATTGGCATACTGTTGTTTGTAATTTAGCCGTTGAAATACAGGTGCTAACCCAACATGTTAGAATTGCCAGTGAAGAAAAGTAAAGTTACCTTCAGGCTTTAGGAACCTCTCTTGCCAATGCTAAGAACTGCTTCAATTTTAGAAAAAGAAACTTCTGATTATCTTTGACACGTTTTAAAGGATTAGGAAAAAGATGAAAAGCAGCTTACGTCCATACCTCTCTGGTTCCGCCCGATCTCGTCTGATCTCGGAAGCTAAGCAGAGCAGGGCCTGGTTAGTACCTGGATGGAAGACCGCCTGGGAATCCCAGGTGCCGTAAGCTTTTTCACTTCTCTCTCTGAAAGCCGCCCAGCGCCGTAGATTGTACACCTACACAATTGTAAAAAAAAATTCACATTGTAGAAGAGATGCAATAGGAAGAAGATGAAAGGTGGCTTACGTCCATACCATCGTCAGGCCATTTGAGGTGGCGGGGACTGCAATGGCCATTCACCGATTGGCTGGGACTCCTGGGCGGGTCTTCTCTAGTCCATCCAATTTTCGGCATGGGATGTCACAGCCTTCTTTGCATACCCTTATTTAACCCACACAAAGATGCCAACGGCAGGCGTGTCATAATTCATTGACGCATTATAAAGGATTAGGAAAAAGATAAAAAGCAGCTTACGGCCATACCTCTCTGGTTCCGCCCGATCTCGTCTGATCTCGGAAGCTAAGCAGAGCAGGGCCTGGTTAGTACCTGGATGGAAGACCGCCTGGGAATCCCAGGTGCCGTAAGCTTTTTCACTTCTCTCTCCGAAAGCCGCCGAGCGCCGCAGATTGTACACCTGTTTTAACGTTGGATATGAAAGGAAATTAGACAATATTATCCAAAATGATTCCGTTTCATGATTGCTAAATTAGTGTTGGTCAACATTTACGATTGGCATACTGTTGTTTGTAATTTAGCCGTTGAAATACAGGTGCTAACCCAACATGTTAGAATTGCCAGTGAAGAAAAGTAAAGTTACCTTCAGGCTTTAGGAACCTCTCTTGCCAATGCTAAGAACTGCTTCAATTTTAGAAAAAGAAACTTCTGATTATCTTTGACACGTTTTAAAGGATTAGGAAAAAGATGAAAAGCAGCTTACGTCCATACCTCTCTGGTTCCGCCCGATCTCGTCTGATCTCGGAAGCTAAGCAGAGCAGGGCCTGGTTAGTACCTGGATGGAAGACCGCCTGGGAATCCCAGGTGCCGTAAGCTTTTTCACTTCTCTCTCCGAAAGCCGCCCAGCGCCGTAAATTGTACACCTACACAATTGTAAAAAAAATTTCACATGGTAGAAGAGATGCAATAGGAAGAAGATGAAAGGTGGCTTACGTCCGTACCATCGTCAGGCCATTTGAGGTGGCGGGGACTGCAATGGCCATTCACCGATTGGCTGGGACCCCTGGGCGGGTCTTCTCTAGTCCATCCAATTTTCGGCATGGGATGTCACAGCCTTCTTTGCATACCCTTATTTAACCCACACAAAGATGCCAACGGCAGGCGTGTCATAATTCATTGACGCATTATAAAGGATTAGGAAAAAGATAAAAAGCATCTTACGGCCATACCTCTCTGGTTCCGCCCGATCTCGTCTGATCTCGGAAGCTAAGCAGAGCAGGGCCTGGTTAGTACCTGGATGGAAGACCGCCTGGGAATCCCAGGTGCCGTAAGCTTTTTCACTTCTCTCTCCGAAAGCCGCCGAGCGCCGCAGATTGTACACCTGTTTTAACGTTGGATATGAAAGGAAATTAGACAATATTATCCAAAATGATTCCGTTTCATGATTGCTAAATTAGTGTTGGTCAACATTTACGATTGGCATACTGTTGTTTGTAATTTAGCCGTTGAAATACAGGTGCTAACCCAACATGTTAGAATTGCCAGTGAAGAAAAGTAAAGTTACCTTCAGGCTTTAGGAACCTCTCTTGCCAATGCTAAGAACTGCTTCAATTTTAGAAAAAGAAACTTCTGATTATCTTTGACACGTTTTAAAGGATTAGGAAAAAGATGAAAAGCAGCTTACGTCCATACCTCTCTGGTTCCGCCCGATCTCGTCTGATCTCGGAAGCTAAGCAGAGCAGGGCCTGGTTAGTACCTGGATGGAAGACCGCCTGGGAATCCCAGGTGCCGTAAGCTTTTTCACTTCTCTCTCCGAAAGCCGCCCAGCGCCGTAAATTGTACACCTACACAATTGTAAAAAAAATTTCACATGGTAGAAGAGATGCAATAGGAAGAAGATGAAAGGTGGCTTACGTCCGTACCATCGTCAGGCCATTTGAGGTGGCGGGGACTGCAATGGCCATTCACCGATTGGCTGGGACCCCTGGGCGGGTCTTCTCTAGTCCATCCAATTTTCGGCATGGGATGTCACAGCCTTCTTTGCATACCCTTATTTAACCCACACAAAGATGCCAACGGCTGGCGTGTCATAATTCATTGACGCATTATAAAGGATTAGGAAAAAGATAAAAAGCAGCTTACGGCCATACCTCTCTGGTTCCGCCCGATCTCGTCTGATCTCGGAAGCTAAGCAGAGCAGGGCCTGGTTAGTACCTGGATGGAAGACCGCCTGGGAATCCCAGGTGCCGTAAGCTTTTTCACTTCTCTCTCCGAAAGCCGCCGAGCGCCGCAGATTGTACACCTGTTTTAACGTTGGATATGAAAGGAAATTAGACAATATTATCCAAAATGATTCCGTTTCATGATTGCTAAATTAGTGTTGGTCAACATTTACGATTGGCATACTGTTGTTTGTAATTTAGCCGTTGAAATACAGGTGCTAACCCAACATGTTAGAATTGCCAGTGAAGAAAAGTAAAGTTACCTTCAGGCTTTAGGAACCTCTCTTGCCAATGCTAACAACTGCTTCAATTTTAGAAAAAGAAACTTCTGATTATCTTTGACACGTTTTAAAGGATTAGGAAAAAGATGAAAAGCAGCTTACGTCCATACCTCTCTGGTTCCGCCCGATCTCGTCTGATCTCGGAAGCTAAGCAGAGCAGGGCCTGGTTAGTACCTGGATGGAAGACCGCCTGGGAATCCCAGGTGCCGTAAGCTTTTTCACTTCTCTCTCTGAAAGCCGCCCAGCGCCGTAGATTGTACACCTACACAATTGTAAAAAAAATTTCACATTGTAGAAGAGATGCAATAGGAAGAAGATGAAAGGTGGCTTACGTCCGTACCATCGTCAGGCCATTTGAGGTGGCGGGGACTGCAATGGCCATTCACCGATTGGCTGGGACTCCTGGGCGGGTCTTCTCTAGTCCATCCAATTTTCGGCATGGGATGTCACAGCCTTCTTTGCATACCCTTATTTAACCCACACAAAGATGCCAACGGCTGGCGTGTCATAATTCATTGACGCATTATAAAGGATTAGGAAAAAGATAAAAAGCAGCTTACGGCCATACCTCTCTGGTTCCGCCCGATCTCGTCTGATCTCGGAAGCTAAGCAGAGCAGGGCCTGGTTAGTACCTGGATGGAAGACCGCCTGGGAATCCCAGGTGCCGTAAGCTTTTTCACTTCTCTCTCCGAAAGCCGCCGAGCGCCGCAGATTGTACACCTGTTTTAACGTTGGATATGAAAGGAAATTAGACAATATTATCCAAAATGATTCCGTTTCATGATTGCTAAATTAGTGTTGGTCAACATTTACGATTGGCATACTGTTGTTTGTAATTTAGCCGTTGAAATACAGGTGCTAACCCAACATGTTAGAATTGCCAGTGAAGAAAAGTAAAGTTACCTTCAGGCTTTAGGAACCTCTCTTGCCAATGCTAACAACTGCTTCAATTTTAGAAAAAGAAACTTCTGATTATCTTTGACACGTTTTAAAGGATTAGGAAAAAGATGAAAAGCAGCTTACGTCCATACCTCTCTGGTTCCGCCCGATCTCGTCTGATCTCGGAAGCTAAGCAGAGCAGGGCCTGGTTAGTACCTGGATGGAAGACCGCCTGGGAATCCCAGGTGCCGTAAGCTTTTTCACTTCTCTCTCTGAAAGCCGCCCAGCGCCGTAGATTGTACACCTACACAATTGTAAAAAAAAATTCACATTGTAGAAGAGATGCAATAGGAAGAAGATGAAAGGTGGCTTACGTCCATACCATCGTCAGGCCATTTGAGGTGGCGGGGACTGCAATGGCCATTCACCGATTGGCTGGGACTCCTGGGCGGGTCTTCTCTAGTCCATCCAATTTTCGGCATGGGATGTCACAGCCTTCTTTGCATACCCTTATTTAACCCACACAAAGATGCCAACGGCTGGCGTGTCATAATTCATTGACGCATTATAAAGGATTAGGAAAAAGATAAAAAGCAGCTTACGGCCATACCTCTCTGGTTCCGCCCGATCTCGTCTGATCTCGGAAGCTAAGCAGAGCAGGGCCTGGTTAGTACCTGGATGGAAGACCGCCTGGGAATCCCAGGTGCCGTAAGCTTTTTCACTTCTCTCTCCGAAAGCCGCCGAGCGCCGCAGATTGTACACCTGTTTTAACGTTGGATATGAAAGGAAATTAGACAATATTATCCAAAATGATTCCGTTTCATGATTGCTAAATTAGTGTTGGTCAACATTTACGATTGGCATACTGTTGTTTGTAATTTAGCCGTTGAAATACAGGTGCTAACCCAACATGTTAGAATTGCCAGTGAAGAAAAGTAAAGTTACCTTCAGGCTTTAGGAACCTCTCTTGCCAATGCTAAGAACTGCTTCAATTTTAGAAAAAGAAACTTCTGATTATCTTTGACACGTTTTAAAGGATTAGGAAAAAGATGAAAAACAGCTTACGTCCATACCTCTCTGGTTCCGCCCGATCTCGTCTGATCTCGGAAGCTAAGCAGAGCAGGGCCTGGTTAGTACCTGGATGGAAGACCGCCTGGGAATCCCAGGTGCCGTAAGCTTTTTCACTTCTCTCTCCGAAAGCCGCCCAGCGCCGTAAATTGTACACCTACACAATTGTAAAAAAAAATTCACATGGTAGAAGAGATGCAATAGGAAGAAGATGAAAGGTGGCTTACGTCCGTACCATCGTCAGGCCATTTGAGGTGGCGGGGACTGCAATGGCCATTCACCGATTGGCTGGGACCCCTGGGCGGGTCTTCTCTAGTCCATCCAATTTTCGGCATGGGATGTCACAGCCTTCTTTGCATACCCTTATTTAACCCACACAAAGATGCCAACGGCTGGTGTGTCATAATTCATTGACGCATTATAAAGGATTAGGAAAAAGATAAAAAGCAGCTTACGGCCATACCTCTCTGGTTCCGCCCGATCTCGTCTGATCTCGGAAGCTAAGCAGAGCAGGGCCTGGTTAGTACCTGGATGGAAGACCGCCTGGGAATCCCAGGTGCCGTAAGCTTTTTCACTTCTCTCTCCGAAAGCCGCCGAGCGCCGCAGATTGTACACCTGTTTTAACGTTGGATATGAAAGGAAATTAGACAATATTATCCAAAATGATTCCGTTTCATGATTGCTAAATTAGTGTTGGTCAACATTTACGATTGGCATACTGTTGTTTGTAATTTAGCCGTTGAAATACAGGTGCTAACCCAACATGTTAGAATTGCCAGTGAAGAAAAGTAAAGTTACCTTCAGGCTTTAGGAACCTCTCTTGCCAATGCTAAGAACTGCTTCAATTTTAGAAAAAGAAACTTCTGATTATCTTTGACACGTTTTAAAGGATTAGGAAAAAGATGAAAAACAGCTTACGTCCATACCTCTCTGGTTCCGCCCGATCTCGTCTGATCTCGGAAGCTAAGCAGAGCAGGGCCTGGTTAGTACCTGGATGGAAGACCGCCTGGGAATCCCAGGTGCCGTAAGCTTTTTCACTTCTCTCTCCGAAAGCCGCCCAGCGCCGTAAATTGTACACCTACACAATTGTAAAAAAAATTTCACATGGTAGAAGAGATGCAATAGGAAGAAGATGAAAGGTGGCTTACGTCCGTACCATCGTCAGGCCATTTGAGGTGGCGGGGACTGCAATGGCCATTCACCGATTGGCTGGGACCCCTGGGCGGGTCTTCTCTAGTCCATCCAATTTTCGGCATGGGATGTCACAGCCTTCTTTGCATACCCTTATTTAACCCACACAAAGATGCCAACGGCTGGCGTGTCATAATTCATTGACGCATTATAAAGGATTAGGAAAAAGATAAAAAGCAGCTTACGGCCATACCTCTCTGGTTCCGCCCGATCTCGTCTGATCTCGGAAGCTAAGCAGAGCAGGGCCTGGTTAGTACCTGGATGGAAGACCGCCTGGGAATCCCAGGTGCCGTAAGCTTTTTCACTTCTCTCTCCGAAAGCCGCCGAGCGCCGCAGATTGTACACCTGTTTTAACGTTGGATATGAAAGGAAATTAGACAATATTATCCAAAATGATTCCGTTTCATGATTGCTAAATTAGTGTTGGTCAACATTTACGATTGGCATACTGTTGTTTGTAATTTAGCCGTTGAAATACAGGTGCTAACCCAACATGTTAGAATTGCCAGTGAAGAAAAGTAAAGTTACCTTCAGGCTTTAGGAACCTCTCTTGCCAATGCTAACAACTGCTTCAATTTTAGAAAAAGAAACTTCTGATTATCTTTGACACGTTTTAAAGGATTAGGAAAAAGATGAAAAGCAGCTTACGTCCATACCTCTCTGGTTCCGCCCGATCTCGTCTGATCTCGGAAGCTAAGCAGAGCAGGGCCTGGTTAGTACCTGGATGGAAGACCGCCTGGGAATCCCAGGTGCCGTAAGCTTTTTCACTTCTCTCTCTGAAAGCCGCCCAGCGCCGTAGATTGTACACCTACACAATTGTAAAAAAAATTTCACATTGTAGAAGAGATGCAATAGGAAGAAGATGAAAGGTGGCTTACGTCCGTACCATCGTCAGGCCATTTGAGGTGGCGGGGACTGCAATGGCCATTCACCGATTGGCTGGGACTCCTGGGCGGGTCTTCTCTAGTCCATCCAATTTTCGGCATGGGATGTCACAGCCTTCTTTGCATACCCTTATTTAACCCACACAAAGATGCCAACGGCTGGCGTGTCATAATTCATTGACGCATTATAAAGGATTAGGAAAAAGATAAAAAGCAGCTTACGGCCATACCTCTCTGGTTCCGCCCGATCTCGTCTGATCTCGGAAGCTAAGCAGAGCAGGGCCTGGTTAGTACCTGGATGGAAGACCGCCTGGGAATCCCAGGTGCCGTAAGCTTTTTCACTTCTCTCTCCGAAAGCCGCCGAGCGCCGCAGATTGTACACCTGTTTTAACGTTGGATATGAAAGGAAATTAGACAATATTATCCAAAATGATTCCGTTTCATGATTGCTAAATTAGTGTTGGTCAACATTTACGATTGGCATACTGTTGTTTGTAATTTAGCCGTTGAAATACAGGTGCTAACCCAACATGTTAGAATTGCCAGTGAAGAAAAGTAAAGTTACCTTCAGGCTTTAGGAACCTCTCTTGCCAATGCTAACAACTGCTTCAATTTTAGAAAAAGAAACTTCTGATTATCTTTGACACGTTTTAAAGGATTAGGAAAAAGATGAAAAGCAGCTTACGTCCATACCTCTCTGGTTCCGCCCGATCTCGTCTGATCTCGGAAGCTAAGCAGAGCAGGGCCTGGTTAGTACCTGGATGGAAGACCGCCTGGGAATCCCAGGTGCCGTAAGCTTTTTCACTTCTCTCTCCGAAAGCCGCCGAGCGCCGCAGATTGTACACCTGTTTTAACGTTGGATATGAAAGGAAATTAGACAATATTATCCAAAATCATTCCGTTTCATGATTGCTAAATTAGTGTTGGTCAACATTTACGATTGGCATACTGTTGTTTGTAATTTAGCCGTTGAAATACAGGTGCTAACCCAACATGTTAGAATTGCCAGTGAAGAAAAGTAAAGTTACCTTCAGGCTTTAGGAACCTCTCTTGCCAATGCTAAGAACTGCTTCAATTTTAGAAAAAGAAACTTCTGATTATCTTTGACACGTTTTAAAGGATTAGGAAAAAGATGAAAAGCAGCTTACGTCCATACCTCTCTGGTTCCGCCCGATCTCGTCTGATCTCGGAAGCTAAGCAGAGCAGGGCCTGGTTAGTACCTGGATGGAAGACCGCCTGGGAATCCCAGGTGCCGTAAGCTTTTTCACTTCTCTCTCTGAAAGCCGCCCAGCGCCGTAGATTGTACACCTACACAATTGTAAAAAAAAATTCACATTGTAGAAGAGATGCAATAGGAAGAAGATGAAAGGTGGCTTACGTCCATACCATCGTCAGGCCATTTGAGGTGGCGGGGACTGCAATGGCCATTCACCGATTGGCTGGGACTCCTGGGCGGGTCTTCTCTAGTCCATCCAATTTTCGGCATGGGATGTCACAGCCTTCTTTGCATACCCTTATTTAACCCACACAAAGATGCCAACGGCTGGCGTGTCATAATTCATTGACGCATTATAAAGGATTAGGAAAAAGATAAAAAGCAGCTTACGGCCATACCTCTCTGGTTCCGCCCGATCTCGTCTGATCTCGGAAGCTAAGCAGAGCAGGGCCTGGTTAGTACCTGGATGGAAGACCGCCTGGGAATCCCAGGTGCCGTAAGCTTTTTCACTTCTCTCTCCGAAAGCCGCCGAGCGCCGCAGATTGTACACCTGTTTTAACGTTGGATATGAAAGGAAATTAGACAATATTATCCAAAATGATTCCGTTTCATGATTGCTAAATTAGTGTTGGTCAACATTTACGATTGGCATACTGTTGTTTGTAATTTAGCCGTTGAAATACAGGTGCTAACCCAACATGTTAGAATTGCCAGTGAAGAAAAGTAAAGTTACCTTCAGGCTTTAGGAACCTCTCTTGCCAATGCTAAGAACTGCTTCAATTTTAGAAAAAGAAACTTCTGATTATCTTTGACACGTTTTAAAGGATTAGGAAAAAGATGAAAAACAGCTTACGTCCATACCTCTCTGGTTCCGCCCGATCTCGTCTGATCTCGGAAGCTAAGCAGAGCAGGGCCTGGTTAGTACCTGGATGGAAGACCGCCTGGGAATCCCAGGTGCCGTAAGCTTTTTCACTTCTCTCTCCGAAAGCCGCCCAGCGCCGTAAATTGTACACCTACACAATTGTAAAAAAAATTTCACATGGTAGAAGAGATGCAATAGGAAGAAGATGAAAGGTGGCTTACGTCCGTACCATCGTCAGGCCATTTGAGGTGGCGGGGACTGCAATGGCCATTCACCGATTGGCTGGGACCCCTGGGCGGGTCTTCTCTAGTCCATCCAATTTTCGGCATGGGATGTCACAGCCTTCTTTGCATACCCTTATTTAACCCACACAAAGATGCCAACGGCTGGCGTGTCATAATTCATTGACGCATTATAAAGGATTAGGAAAAAGATAAAAAGCAGCTTACGGCCATACCTCTCTGGTTCCGCCCGATCTCGTCTGATCTCGGAAGCTAAGCAGAGCAGGGCCTGGTTAGTACCTGGATGGAAGACCGCCTGGGAATCCCAGGTGCCGTAAGCTTTTTCACTTCTCTCTCCGAAAGCCGCCGAGCGCCGCAGATTGTACACCTGTTTTAACGTTGGATATGAAAGGAAATTAGACAATATTATCCAAAATGATTCCGTTTCATGATTGCTAAATTAGTGTTGGTCAACATTTACGATTGGCATACTGTTGTTTGTAATTTAGCCGTTGAAATACAGGTGCTAACCCAACATGTTAGAATTGCCAGTGAAGAAAAGTAAAGTTACCTTCAGGCTTTAGGAACCTCTCTTGCCAATGCTAACAACTGCTTCAATTTTAGAAAAAGAAACTTCTGATTATCTTTGACACGTTTTAAAGGATTAGGAAAAAGATGAAAAGCAGCTTACGTCCATACCTCTCTGGTTCCGCCCGATCTCGTCTGATCTCGGAAGCTAAGCAGAGCAGGGCCTGGTTAGTACCTGGATGGAAGACCGCCTGGGAATCCCAGGTGCCGTAAGCTTTTTCACTTCTCTCTCTGAAAGCCGCCCAGCGCCGTAGATTGTACACCTACACAATTGTAAAAAAAATTTCACATTGTAGAAGAGATGCAATAGGAAGAAGATGAAAGGTGGCTTACGTCCGTACCATCGTCAGGCCATTTGAGGTGGCGGGGACTGCAATGGCCATTCACCGATTGGCTGGGACTCCTGGGCGGGTCTTCTCTAGTCCATCCAATTTTCGGCATGGGATGTCACAGCCTTCTTTGCATACCCTTATTTAACCCACACAAAGATGCCAACGGCTGGCGTGTCATAATTCATTGACGCATTATAAAGGATTAGGAAAAAGATAAAAAGCAGCTTACGGCCATACCTCTCTGGTTCCGCCCGATCTCGTCTGATCTCGGAAGCTAAGCAGAGCAGGGCCTGGTTAGTACCTGGATGGAAGACCGCCTGGGAATCCCAGGTGCCGTAAGCTTTTTCACTTCTCTCTCCGAAAGCCGCCGAGCGCCGCAGATTGTACACCTGTTTTAACGTTGGATATGAAAGGAAATTAGACAATATTATCCAAAATGATTCCGTTTCATGATTGCTAAATTAGTGTTGGTCAACATTTACGATTGGCATACTGTTGTTTGTAATTTAGCCGTTGAAATACAGGTGCTAACCCAACATGTTAGAATTGCCAGTGAAGAAAAGTAAAGTTACCTTCAGGCTTTAGGAACCTCTCTTGCCAATGCTAACAACTGCTTCAATTTTAGAAAAAGAAACTTCTGATTATCTTTGACACGTTTTAAAGGATTAGGAAAAAGATGAAAAGCAGCTTACGTCCATACCTCTCTGGTTCCGCCCGATCTCGTCTGATCTCGGAAGCTAAGCAGAGCAGGGCCTGGTTAGTACCTGGATGGAAGACCGCCTGGGAATCCCAGGTGCCGTAAGCTTTTTCACTTCTCTCTCTGAAAGCCGCCCAGCGCCGTAGATTGTACACCTACACAATTGTAAAAAAAAATTCACATTGTAGAAGAGATGCAATAGGAAGAAGATGAAAGGTGGCTTACGTCCATACCATCGTCAGGCCATTTGAGGTGGCGGGGACTGCAATGGCCATTCACCGATTGGCTGGGACTCCTGGGCGGGTCTTCTCTAGTCCATCCAATTTTCGGCATGGGATGTCACAGCCTTCTTTGCATACCCTTATTTAACCCACACAAAGATGCCAACGGCTGGCGTGTCATAATTCATTGACGCATTATAAAGGATTAGGAAAAAGATAAAAAGCAGCTTACGGCCATACCTCTCTGGTTCCGCCCGATCTCGTCTGATCTCGGAAGCTAAGCAGAGCAGGGCCTGGTTAGTACCTGGATGGAAGACCGCCTGGGAATCCCAGGTGCCGTAAGCTTTTTCACTTCTCTCTCCGAAAGCCGCCGAGCGCCGCAGATTGTACACCTGTTTTAACGTTGGATATGAAAGGAAATTAGACAATATTATCCAAAATGATTCCGTTTCATGATTGCTAAATTAGTGTTGGTCAACATTTACGATTGGCATACTGTTGTTTGTAATTTAGCCGTTGAAATACAGGTGCTAACCCAACATGTTAGAATTGCCAGTGAAGAAAAGTAAAGTTACCTTCAGGCTTTAGGAACCTCTCTTGCCAATGCTAAGAACTGCTTCAATTTTAGAAAAAGAAACTTCTGATTATCTTTGACACGTTTTAAAGGATTAGGAAAAAGATGAAAAACAGCTTACGTCCATACCTCTCTGGTTCCGCCCGATCTCGTCTGATCTCGGAAGCTAAGCAGAGCAGGGCCTGGTTAGTACCTGGATGGAAGACCGCCTGGGAATCCCAGGTGCCGTAAGCTTTTTCACTTCTCTCTCCGAAAGCCGCCCAGCGCCGTAAATTGTACACCTACACAATTGTAAAAAAAATTTCACATGGTAGAAGAGATGCAATAGGAAGAAGATGAAAGGTGGCTTACGTCCGTACCATCGTCAGGCCATTTGAGGTGGCGGGGACTGCAATGGCCATTCACCGATTGGCTGGGACCCCTGGGCGGGTCTTCTCTAGTCCATCCAATTTTCGGCATGGGATGTCACAGCCTTCTTTGCATACCCTTATTTAACCCACACAAAGATGCCAACGGCTGGCGTGTCATAATTCATTGACGCATTATAAAGGATTAGGAAAAAGATAAAAAGCAGCTTACGGCCATACCTCTCTGGTTCCGCCCGATCTCGTCTGATCTCGGAAGCTAAGCAGAGCAGGGCCTGGTTAGTACCTGGATGGAAGACCGCCTGGGAATCCCAGGTGCCGTAAGCTTTTTCACTTCTCTCTCCGAAAGCCGCCGAGCGCCGCAGATTGTACACCTGTTTTAACGTTGGATATGAAAGGAAATTAGACAATATTATCCAAAATGATTCCGTTTCATGATTGCTAAATTAGTGTTGGTCAACATTTACGATTGGCATACTGTTGTTTGTAATTTAGCCGTTGAAATACAGGTGCTAACCCAACATGTTAGAATTGCCAGTGAAGAAAAGTAAAGTTACCTTCAGGCTTTAGGAACCTCTCTTGCCAATGCTAACAACTGCTTCAATTTTAGAAAAAGAAACTTCTGATTATCTTTGACACGTTTTAAAGGATTAGGAAAAAGATGAAAAGCAGCTTACGTCCATACCTCTCTGGTTCCGCCCGATCTCGTCTGATCTCGGAAGCTAAGCAGAGCAGGGCCTGGTTAGTACCTGGATGGAAGACCGCCTGGGAATCCCAGGTGCCGTAAGCTTTTTCACTTCTCTCTCTGAAAGCCGCCCAGCGCCGTAGATTGTACACCTACACAATTGTAAAAAAAAATTCACATTGTAGAAGAGATGCAATAGGAAGAAGATGAAAGGTGGCTTACGTCCGTACCATCGTCAGGCCATTTGAGGTGGCGGGGACTGCAATGGCCATTCACCGATTGGCTGGGACTCCTGGGCGGGTCTTCTCTAGTCCATCCAATTTTCGGCATGGGATGTCACAGCCTTCTTTGCATACCCTTATTTAACCCACACAAAGATGCCAACGGCTGGCGTGTCATAATTCATTGACGCATTATAAAGGATTAGGAAAAAGATAAAAAGCAGCTTACGGCCATACCTCTCTGGTTCCGCCCGATCTCGTCTGATCTCGGAAGCTAAGCAGAGCAGGGCCTGGTTAGTACCTGGATGGAAGACCGCCTGGGAATCCCAGGTGCCGTAAGCTTTTTCACTTCTCTCTCCGAAAGCCGCCGAGCGCCGCAGATTGTACACCTGTTTTAACGTTGGATATGAAAGGAAATTAGACAATATTATCCAAAATGATTCCGTTTCATGATTGCTAAATTAGTGTTGGTCAACATTTACGATTGGCATACTGTTGTTTGTAATTTAGCCGTTGAAATACAGGTGCTAACCCAACATGTTAGAATTGCCAGTGAAGAAAAGTAAAGTTACCTTCAGGCTTTAGGAACCTCTCTTGCCAATGCTAACAACTGCTTCAATTTTAGAAAAAGAAACTTCTGATTATCTTTGACACGTTTTAAAGGATTAGGAAAAAGATGAAAAGCAGCTTACGTCCATACCTCTCTGGTTCCGCCCGATCTCGTCTGATCTCAGAAGCTAAGCAGAGCAGGGCCTGGTTAGTACCTGGATGGAAGACCGCCTGGGAATCCCAGGTGCCGTAAGCTTTTTCACTTCTCTCTCCGAAAGCCGCCGAGCGCCGCAGATTGTACACCTGTTTTAACGTTGGATATGAAAGGAAATTAGACAATATTATCCAAAATCATTCCGTTTCATGATTGCTAAATTAGTGTTGGTCAACATTTACGATTGGCATACTGTTGTTTGTAATTTAGCCGTTGAAATACAGGTGCTAACCCAACATGTTAGAATTGCCAGTGAAGAAAAGTAAAGTTACCTTCAGGCTTTAGGAACCTCTCTTGCCAATGCTAAGAACTGCTTCAATTTTAGAAAAAGAAACTTCTGATTATCTTTGACACGTTTTAAAGGATTAGGAAAAAGATGAAAAGCAGCTTACGTCCATACCTCTCTGGTTCCGCCCAAACTCGTCTGATCTCGGAAGCTAAGCAGAGCAGGGCCTGGTTAGTACCTGGATGGAAGACCGCCTGGGAATCCCAGGTGCCGTAAGCTTTTTCACTTCTCTCTCTGAAAGCCGCCCAGCGCCGTAGATTGTACACCTACACAATTGTAAAAAAAAATTCACATTGTAGAAGAGATGCAATAGGAAGAAGATGAAAGGTGGCTTACGTCCATACCATCGTCAGGCCATTTGAGGTGGCGGGGACTGCAATGGCCATTCACCGATTGGCTGGGACTCCTGGGCGGGTCTTCTCTAGTCCATCCAATTTTCGGCATGGGATGTCACAGCCTTCTTTGCATACCCTTATTTAACCCACACAAAGATGCCAACGGCTGGCGTGTCATAATTCATTGACGCATTATAAAGGATTAGGAAAAAGATAAAAAGCAGCTTACGGCCATACCTCTCTGGTTCCGCCCGATCTCGTCTGATCTCGGAAGCTAAGCAGAGCAGGGCCTGGTTAGTACCTGGATGGAAGACCGCCTGGGAATCCCAGGTGCCGTAAGCTTTTTCACTTCTCTCTCCGAAAGCCGCCGAGCGCCGCAGATTGTACACCTGTTTTAACGTTGGATATGAAAGGAAATTAGACAATATTATCCAAAATGATTCCGTTTCATGATTGCTAAATTAGTGTTGGTCAACATTTACGATTGGCATACTGTTGTTTGTAATTTAGCCGTTGAAATACAGGTGCTAACCCAACATGTTAGAATTGCAAGTGAAGAAAAGTAAAGTTACCTTCAGGCTTTAGGAACCTCTCTTGCCAATGCTAAGAACTGCTTCAATTTTAGAAAAAGAAACTTCTGATTATCTTTGACACGTTTTAAAGGATTAGGAAAAAGATGAAAAGCAGCTTACGTCCATACCTCTCTGGTTCCGCCCAAACTCGTCTGATCTCGGAAGCTAAGCAGAGCAGGGCCTGGTTAGTACCTGGATGGAAGACCGCCTGGGAATCCCAGGTGCCGTAAGCTTTTTCACTTCTCTCTCTGAAAGCCGCCCAGCGCCGTAGATTGTACACCTACACAATTGTAAAAAAAAATTCACATTGTAGAAGAGATGCAATAGGAAGAAGATGAAAGGTGGCTTACGTCCATACCATCGTCAGGCCATTTGAGGTGGCGGGGACTGCAATGGCCATTCACCGATTGGCTGGGACTCCTGGGCGGGTCTTCTCTAGTCCATCCAATTTTCGGCATGGGATGTCACAGCCTTCTTTGCATACCCTTATTTAACCCACACAAAGATGCCAACGGCTGGCGTGTCATAATTCATTGACGCATTATAAAGGATTAGGAAAAAGATAAAAAGCAGCTTACGGCCATACCTCTCTGGTTCCGCCCGATCTCGTCTGATCTCGGAAGCTAAGCAGAGCAGGGCCTGGTTAGTACCTGGATGGAAGACCGCCTGGGAATCCCAGGTGCCGTAAGCTTTTTCACTTCTCTCTCCGAAAGCCGCCGAGCGCCGCAGATTGTACACCTGTTTTAACGTTGGATATGAAAGGAAATTAGACAATATTATCCAAAATGATTCCGTTTCATGATTGCTAAATTAGTGTTGGTCAACATTTACGATTGGCATACTGTTGTTTGTAATTTAGCCGTTGAAATACAGGTGCTAACCCAACATGTTAGAATTGCCAGTGAAGAAAAGTAAAGTTACCTTCAGGCTTTAGGAACCTCTCTTGCCAATGCTAACAACTGCTTCAATTTTAGAAAAAGAAACTTCTGATTATCTTTGACACGTTTTAAAGGATTAGGAAAAAGATGAAAAGCAGCTTACGTCCATACCTCTCTGGTTCCGCCCGATCTCGTCTGATCTCGGAAGCTAAGCAGAGCAGGGCCTGGTTAGTACCTGGATGGAAGACCGCCTGGGAATCCCAGGTGCCGTAAGCTTTTTCACTTCTCTCTCTGAAAGCCGCCCAGCGCCGTAGATTGTACACCTACACAATTGTAAAAAAAATTTCACATTGTAGAAGAGATGCAATAGGAAGAAGATGAAAGGTGGCTTACGTCCGTACCATCGTCAGGCCATTTGAGGTGGCGGGGACTGCAATGGCCATTCACCGATTGGCTGAGACTCCTGGGCGGGTCTTCTCTAGTCCATCCAATTTTCGGCATGGGATGTCACAGCCTTCTTTGCATACCCTTATTTAACCCACACAAAGATGCCAACGGCTGGCGTGTCATAATTCATTGACGCATTATAAAGGATTAGGAAAAAGATAAAAAGCAGCTTACGGCCATACCTCTCTGGTTCCGCCCGATCTCGTCTGATCTCGGAAGCTAAGCAGAGCAGGGCCTGGTTAGTACCTGGATGGAAGACCGCCTGGGAATCCCAGGTGCCGTAAGCTTTTTCACTTCTCTCTCCGAAAGCCGCCGAGCGCCGCAGATTGTACACCTGTTTTAACGTTGGATATGAAAGGAAATTAGACAATATTATCCAAAATGATTCCGTTTCATGATTGCTAAATTAGTGTTGGTCAACATTTACGATTGGCATACTGTTGTTTGTAATTTAGCCGTTGAAATACAGGTGCTAACCCAACATGTTAGAATTGCCAGTGAAGAAAAGTAAAGTTACCTTCAGGCTTTAGGAACCTCTCTTGCCAATGCTAACAACTGCTTCAATTTTAGAAAAAGAAACTTCTGATTATCTTTGACACGTTTTAAAGGATTAGGAAAAAGATGAAAAGCAGCTTACGTCCATACCTCTCTGGTTCCGCCCGATCTCGTCTGATCTCGGAAGCTAAGCAGAGCAGGGCCTGGTTAGTACCTGGATGGAAGACCGCCTGGGAATCCCAGGTGCCGTAAGCTTTTTCACTTCTCTCTCCGAAAGCCGCCGAGCGCCGCAGATTGTACACCTGTTTTAACGTTGGATATGAAAGGAAATTAGACAATATTATCCAAAATCATTCCGTTTCATGATTGCTAAATTAGTGTTGGTCAACATTTACGATTGGCATACTGTTGTTTGTAATTTAGCCGTTGAAATACAGGTGCTAACCCAACATGTTAGAATTGCCAGTGAAGAAAAGTAAAGTTACCTTCAGGCTTTAGGAACCTCTCTTGCCAATGCTAAGAACTGCTTCAATTTTAGAAAAAGAAACTTCTGATTATCTTTGACACGTTTTAAAGGATTAGGAAAAAGATGAAAAGCAGCTTACGTCCATACCTCTCTGGTTCCGCCCGATCTCGTCTGATCTCGGAAGCTAAGCAGAGCAGGGCCTGGTTAGTACCTGGATGGAAGACCGCCTGGGAATCCCAGGTGCCGTAAGCTTTTTCACTTCTCTCTCTGAAAGCCGCCCAGCGCCGTAGATTGTACACCTACACAATTGTAAAAAAAAATTCACATTGTAGAAGAGATGCAATAGGAAGAAGATGAAAGGTGGCTTACGTCCATACCATCGTCAGGCCATTTGAGGTGGCGGGGACTGCAATGGCCATTCACCGATTGGCTGGGACCCCTGGGCGGGTCTTCTCTAGTCCATCCAATTTTCGGCATGGGATGTCACAGCCTTCTTTGCATACCCTTATTTAACCCACACAAAGATGCCAACGGCTGGCGTGTCATAATTCATTGACGCATTATAAAGGATTAGGAAAAAGATAAAAAGCAGCTTACGGCCATACCTCTCTGGTTCCGCCCGATCTCGTCTGATCTCGGAAGCTAAGCAGAGCAGGGCCTGGTTAGTACCTGGATGGAAGACCGCCTGGGAATCCCAGGTGCCGTAAGCTTTTTCACTTCTCTCTCCGAAAGCCGCCGAGCGCCGCAGATTGTACACCTGTTTTAACGTTGGATATGAAAGGAAATTAGACAATATTATCCAAAATGATTCCGTTTCATGATTGCTAAATTAGTGTTGGTCAACATTTACGATTGGCATACTGTTGTTTGTAATTTAGCCGTTGAAATACAGGTGCTAACCCAACATGTTAGAATTGCCAGTGAAGAAAAGTAAAGTTACCTTCAGGCTTTAGGAACCTCTCTTGCCAATGCTAACAACTGCTTCAATTTTAGAAAAAGAAACTTCTGATTATCTTTGACACGTTTTAAAGGATTAGGAAAAAGATGAAAAGCAGCTTACGTCCATACCTCTCTGGTTCCGCCCGATCTCGTCTGATCTCGGAAGCTAAGCAGAGCAGGGCCTGGTTAGTACCTGGATGGAAGACCGCCTGGGAATCCCAGGTGCCGTAAGCTTTTTCACTTCTCTCTCTGAAAGCCGCCCAGCGCCGTAGATTGTACACCTACACAATTGTAAAAAAAAATTCACATTGTAGAAGAGATGCAATAGGAAGAAGATGAAAGGTGGCTTACGTCCGTACCATCGTCAGGCCATTTGAGGTGGCGGGGACTGCAATGGCCATTCACCGATTGGCTGGGACTCCTGGGCGGGTCTTCTCTAGTCCATCCAATTTTCGGCATGGGATGTCACAGCCTTCTTTGCATACCCTTATTTAACCCACACAAAGATGCCAACGGCTGGCGTGTCATAATTCATTGACGCATTATAAAGGATTAGGAAAAAGATAAAAAGCAGCTTACGGCCATACCTCTCTGGTTCCGCCCGATCTCGTCTGATCTCGGAAGCTAAGCAGAGCAGGGCCTGGTTAGTACCTGGATGGAAGACCGCCTGGGAATCCCAGGTGCCGTAAGCTTTTTCACTTCTCTCTCCGAAAGCCGCCGAGCGCCGCAGATTGTACACCTGTTTTAACGTTGGATATGAAAGGAAATTAGACAATATTATCCAAAATGATTCCGTTTCATGATTGCTAAATTAGTGTTGGTCAACATTTACGATTGGCATACTGTTGTTTGTAATTTAGCCGTTGAAATACAGGTGCTAACCCAACATGTTAGAATTGCCAGTGAAGAAAAGTAAAGTTACCTTCAGGCTTTAGGAACCTCTCTTGCCAATGCTAAGAACTGCTTCAATTTTAGAAAAAGAAACTTCTGATTATCTTTGACACGTTTTAAAGGATTAGGAAAAAGATGAAAAGCAGCTTACGTCCATACCTCTCTGGTTCCGCCCAAACTCGTCTGATCTCGGAAGCTAAGCAGAGCAGGGCCTGGTTAGTACCTGGATGGAAGACCGCCTGGGAATCCCAGGTGCCGTAAGCTTTTTCACTTCTCTCTCTGAAAGCCGCCCAGCGCCGTAGATTGTACACCTACACAATTGTAAAAAAAAATTCACATTGTAGAAGAGATGCAATAGGAAGAAGATGAAAGGTGGCTTACGTCCATACCATCGTCAGGCCATTTGAGGTGGCGGGGACTGCAATGGCCATTCACCGATTGGCTGGGACTCCTGGGCGGGTCTTCTCTAGTCCATCCAATTTTCGGCATGGGATGTCACAGCCTTCTTTGCATACCCTTATTTAACCCACACAAAGATGCCAACGGCTGGCGTGTCATAATTCATTGACGCATTATAAAGGATTAGGAAAAAGATAAAAAGCAGCTTACGGCCATACCTCTCTGGTTCCGCCCGATCTCGTCTGATCTCGGAAGCTAAGCAGAGCAGGGCCTGGTTAGTACCTGGATGGAAGACCGCCTGGGAATCCCAGGTGCCGTAAGCTTTTTCACTTCTCTCTCCGAAAGCCGCCGAGCGCCGCAGATTGTACACCTGTTTTAACGTTGGATATGAAAGGAAATTAGACAATATTATCCAAAATGATTCCGTTTCATGATTGCTAAATTAGTGTTGGTCAACATTTACGATTGGCATACTGTTGTTTGTAATTTAGCCGTTGAAATACAGGTGCTAACCCAACATGTTAGAATTGCCAGTGAAGAAAAGTAAAGTTACCTTCAGGCTTTAGGAACCTCTCTTGCCAATGCTAACAACTGCTTCAATTTTAGAAAAAGAAACTTCTGATTATCTTTGACACGTTTTAAAGGATTAGGAAAAAGATGAAAAGCAGCTTACGTCCATACCTCTCTGGTTCCGCCCGATCTCGTCTGATCTCAGAAGCTAAGCAGAGCAGGGCCTGGTTAGTACCTGGATGGAAGACCGCCTGGGAATCCCAGGTGCCGTAAGCTTTTTCACTTCTCTCTCCGAAAGCCGCCGAGCGCCGCAGATTGTACACCTGTTTTAACGTTGGATATGAAAGGAAATTAGACAATATTATCCAAAATCATTCCGTTTCATGATTGCTAAATTAGTGTTGGTCAACATTTACGATTGGCATACTGTTGTTTGTAATTTAGCCGTTGAAATACAGGTGCTAACCCAACATGTTAGAATTGCCAGTGAAGAAAAGTAAAGTTACCTTCAGGCTTTAGGAACCTCTCTTGCCAATGCTAAGAACTGCTTCAATTTTAGAAAAAGAAACTTCTGATTATCTTTGACACGTTTTAAAGGATTAGGAAAAAGATGAAAAGCAGCTTACGTCCATACCTCTCTGGTTCCGCCCAAACTCGTCTGATCTCGGAAGCTAAGCAGAGCAGGGCCTGGTTAGTACCTGGATGGAAGACCGCCTGGGAATCCCAGGTGCCGTAAGCTTTTTCACTTCTCTCTCTGAAAGCCGCCCAGCGCCGTAGATTGTACACCTACACAATTGTAAAAAAAAATTCACATTGTAGAAGAGATGCAATAGGAAGAAGATGAAAGGTGGCTTACGTCCATACCATCGTCAGGCCATTTGAGGTGGCGGGGACTGCAATGGCCATTCACCGATTGGCTGGGACTCCTGGGCGGGTCTTCTCTAGTCCATCCAATTTTCGGCATGGGATGTCACAGCCTTCTTTGCATACCCTTATTTAACCCACACAAAGATGCCAACGGCTGGCGTGTCATAATTCATTGACGCATTATAAAGGATTAGGAAAAAGATAAAAAGCAGCTTACGGCCATACCTCTCTGGTTCCGCCCGATCTCGTCTGATCTCGGAAGCTAAGCAGAGCAGGGCCTGGTTAGTACCTGGATGGAAGACCGCCTGGGAATCCCAGGTGCCGTAAGCTTTTTCACTTCTCTCTCCGAAAGCCGCCGAGCGCCGCAGATTGTACACCTGTTTTAACGTTGGATATGAAAGGAAATTAGACAATATTATCCAAAATGATTCCGTTTCATGATTGCTAAATTAGTGTTGGTCAACATTTACGATTGGCATACTGTTGTTTGTAATTTAGCCGTTGAAATACAGGTGCTAACCCAACATGTTAGAATTGCAAGTGAAGAAAAGTAAAGTTACCTTCAGGCTTTAGGAACCTCTCTTGCCAATGCTAAGAACTGCTTCAATTTTAGAAAAAGAAACTTCTGATTATCTTTGACACGTTTTAAAGGATTAGGAAAAAGATGAAAAGCAGCTTACGTCCATACCTCTCTGGTTCCGCCCAAACTCGTCTGATCTCGGAAGCTAAGCAGAGCAGGGCCTGGTTAGTACCTGGATGGAAGACCGCCTGGGAATCCCAGGTGCCGTAAGCTTTTTCACTTCTCTCTCTGAAAGCCGCCCAGCGCCGTAGATTGTACACCTACACAATTGTAAAAAAAAATTCACATTGTAGAAGAGATGCAATAGGAAGAAGATGAAAGGTGGCTTACGTCCATACCATCGTCAGGCCATTTGAGGTGGCGGGGACTGCAATGGCCATTCACCGATTGGCTGGGACTCCTGGGCGGGTCTTCTCTAGTCCATCCAATTTTCGGCATGGGATGTCACAGCCTTCTTTGCATACCCTTATTTAACCCACACAAAGATGCCAACGGCTGGCGTGTCATAATTCATTGACGCATTATAAAGGATTAGGAAAAAGATAAAAAGCAGCTTACGGCCATACCTCTCTGGTTCCGCCCGATCTCGTCTGATCTCGGAAGCTAAGCAGAGCAGGGCCTGGTTAGTACCTGGATGGAAGACCGCCTGGGAATCCCAGGTGCCGTAAGCTTTTTCACTTCTCTCTCCGAAAGCCGCCGAGCGCCGCAGATTGTACACCTGTTTTAACGTTGGATATGAAAGGAAATTAGACAATATTATCCAAAATGATTCCGTTTCATGATTGCTAAATTAGTGTTGGTCAACATTTACGATTGGCATACTGTTGTTTGTAATTTAGCCGTTGAAATACAGGTGCTAACCCAACATGTTAGAATTGCCAGTGAAGAAAAGTAAAGTTACCTTCAGGCTTTAGGAACCTCTCTTGCCAATGCTAACAACTGCTTCAATTTTAGAAAAAGAAACTTCTGATTATCTTTGACACGTTTTAAAGGATTAGGAAAAAGATGAAAAGCAGCTTACGTCCATACCTCTCTGGTTCCGCCCGATCTCGTCTGATCTCGGAAGCTAAGCAGAGCAGGGCCTGGTTAGTACCTGGATGGAAGACCGCCTGGGAATCCCAGGTGCCGTAAGCTTTTTCACTTCTCTCTCTGAAAGCCGCCCAGCGCCGTAGATTGTACACCTACACAATTGTAAAAAAAATTTCACATTGTAGAAGAGATGCAATAGGAAGAAGATGAAAGGTGGCTTACGTCCGTACCATCGTCAGGCCATTTGAGGTGGCGGGGACTGCAATGGCCATTCACCGATTGGCTGAGACTCCTGGGCGGGTCTTCTCTAGTCCATCCAATTTTCGGCATGGGATGTCACAGCCTTCTTTGCATACCCTTATTTAACCCACACAAAGATGCCAACGGCTGGCGTGTCATAATTCATTGACGCATTATAAAGGATTAGGAAAAAGATAAAAAGCAGCTTACGGCCATACCTCTCTGGTTCCGCCCGATCTCGTCTGATCTCGGAAGCTAAGCAGAGCAGGGCCTGGTTAGTACCTGGATGGAAGACCGCCTGGGAATCCCAGGTGCCGTAAGCTTTTTCACTTCTCTCTCCGAAAGCCGCCGAGCGCCGCAGATTGTACACCTGTTTTAACGTTGGATATGAAAGGAAATTAGACAATATTATCCAAAATGATTCCGTTTCATGATTGCTAAATTAGTGTTGGTCAACATTTACGATTGGCATACTGTTGTTTGTAATTTAGCCGTTGAAATACAGGTGCTAACCCAACATGTTAGAATTGCCAGTGAAGAAAAGTAAAGTTACCTTCAGGCTTTAGGAACCTCTCTTGCCAATGCTAACAACTGCTTCAATTTTAGAAAAAGAAACTTCTGATTATCTTTGACACGTTTTAAAGGATTAGGAAAAAGATGAAAAGCAGCTTACGTCCATACCTCTCTGGTTCCGCCCGATCTCGTCTGATCTCGGAAGCTAAGCAGAGCAGGGCCTGGTTAGTACCTGGATGGAAGACCGCCTGGGAATCCCAGGTGCCGTAAGCTTTTTCACTTCTCTCTCCGAAAGCCGCCGAGCGCCGCAGATTGTACACCTGTTTTAACGTTGGATATGAAAGGAAATTAGACAATATTATCCAAAATCATTCCGTTTCATGATTGCTAAATTAGTGTTGGTCAACATTTACGATTGGCATACTGTTGTTTGTAATTTAGCCGTTGAAATACAGGTGCTAACCCAACATGTTAGAATTGCCAGTGAAGAAAAGTAAAGTTACCTTCAGGCTTTAGGAACCTCTCTTGCCAATGCTAAGAACTGCTTCAATTTTAGAAAAAGAAACTTCTGATTATCTTTGACACGTTTTAAAGGATTAGGAAAAAGATGAAAAGCAGCTTACGTCCATACCTCTCTGGTTCCGCCCGATCTCGTCTGATCTCGGAAGCTAAGCAGAGCAGGGCCTGGTTAGTACCTGGATGGAAGACCGCCTGGGAATCCCAGGTGCCGTAAGCTTTTTCACTTCTCTCTCTGAAAGCCGCCCAGCGCCGTAGATTGTACACCTACACAATTGTAAAAAAAAATTCACATTGTAGAAGAGATGCAATAGGAAGAAGATGAAAGGTGGCTTACGTCCATACCATCGTCAGGCCATTTGAGGTGGCGGGGACTGCAATGGCCATTCACCGATTGGCTGGGACCCCTGGGCGGGTCTTCTCTAGTCCATCCAATTTTCGGCATGGGATGTCACAGCCTTCTTTGCATACCCTTATTTAACCCACACAAAGATGCCAACGGCTGGCGTGTCATAATTCATTGACGCATTATAAAGGATTAGGAAAAAGATAAAAAGCAGCTTACGGCCATACCTCTCTGGTTCCGCCCGATCTCGTCTGATCTCGGAAGCTAAGCAGAGCAGGGCCTGGTTAGTACCTGGATGGAAGACCGCCTGGGAATCCCAGGTGCCGTAAGCTTTTTCACTTCTCTCTCCGAAAGCCGCCGAGCGCCGCAGATTGTACACCTGTTTTAACGTTGGATATGAAAGGAAATTAGACAATATTATCCAAAATGATTCCGTTTCATGATTGCTAAATTAGTGTTGGTCAACATTTACGATTGGCATACTGTTGTTTGTAATTTAGCCGTTGAAATACAGGTGCTAACCCAACATGTTAGAATTGCCAGTGAAGAAAAGTAAAGTTACCTTCAGGCTTTAGGAACCTCTCTTGCCAATGCTAACAACTGCTTCAATTTTAGAAAAAGAAACTTCTGATTATCTTTGACACGTTTTAAAGGATTAGGAAAAAGATGAAAAGCAGCTTACGTCCATACCTCTCTGGTTCCGCCCGATCTCGTCTGATCTCGGAAGCTAAGCAGAGCAGGGCCTGGTTAGTACCTGGATGGAAGACCGCCTGGGAATCCCAGGTGCCGTAAGCTTTTTCACTTCTCTCTCTGAAAGCCGCCCAGCGCCGTAGATTGTACACCTACACAATTGTAAAAAAAAATTCACATTGTAGAAGAGATGCAATAGGAAGAAGATGAAAGGTGGCTTACGTCCGTACCATCGTCAGGCCATTTGAGGTGGCGGGGACTGCAATGGCCATTCACCGATTGGCTGGGACTCCTGGGCGGGTCTTCTCTAGTCCATCCAATTTTCGGCATGGGATGTCACAGCCTTCTTTGCATACCCTTATTTAACCCACACAAAGATGCCAACGGCTGGCGTGTCATAATTCATTGACGCATTATAAAGGATTAGGAAAAAGATAAAAAGCAGCTTACGGCCATACCTCTCTGGTTCCGCCCGATCTCGTCTGATCTCGGAAGCTAAGCAGAGCAGGGCCTGGTTAGTACCTGGATGGAAGACCGCCTGGGAATCCCAGGTGCCGTAAGCTTTTTCACTTCTCTCTCCGAAAGCCGCCGAGCGCCGCAGATTGTACACCTGTTTTAACGTTGGATATGAAAGGAAATTAGACAATATTATCCAAAATGATTCCGTTTCATGATTGCTAAATTAGTGTTGGTCAACATTTACGATTGGCATACTGTTGTTTGTAATTTAGCCGTTGAAATACAGGTGCTAACCCAACATGTTAGAATTGCCAGTGAAGAAAAGTAAAGTTACCTTCAGGCTTTAGGAACCTCTCTTGCCAATGCTAAGAACTGCTTCAATTTTAGAAAAAGAAACTTCTGATTATCTTTGACACGTTTTAAAGGATTAGGAAAAAGATGAAAAGCAGCTTACGTCCATACCTCTCTGGTTCCGCCCAAACTCGTCTGATCTCGGAAGCTAAGCAGAGCAGGGCCTGGTTAGTACCTGGATGGAAGACCGCCTGGGAATCCCAGGTGCCGTAAGCTTTTTCACTTCTCTCTCTGAAAGCCGCCCAGCGCCGTAGATTGTACACCTACACAATTGTAAAAAAAAATTCACATTGTAGAAGAGATGCAATAGGAAGAAGATGAAAGGTGGCTTACGTCCATACCATCGTCAGGCCATTTGAGGTGGCGGGGACTGCAATGGCCATTCACCGATTGGCTGGGACTCCTGGGCGGGTCTTCTCTAGTCCATCCAATTTTCGGCATGGGATGTCACAGCCTTCTTTGCATACCCTTATTTAACCCACACAAAGATGCCAACGGCTGGCGTGTCATAATTCATTGACGCATTATAAAGGATTAGGAAAAAGATAAAAAGCAGCTTACGGCCATACCTCTCTGGTTCCGCCCGATCTCGTCTGATCTCGGAAGCTAAGCAGAGCAGGGCCTGGTTAGTACCTGGATGGAAGACCGCCTGGGAATCCCAGGTGCCGTAAGCTTTTTCACTTCTCTCTCCGAAAGCCGCCGAGCGCCGCAGATTGTACACCTGTTTTAACGTTGGATATGAAAGGAAATTAGACAATATTATCCAAAATGATTCCGTTTCATGATTGCTAAATTAGTGTTGGTCAACATTTACGATTGGCATACTGTTGTTTGTAATTTAGCCGTTGAAATACAGGTGCTAACCCAACATGTTAGAATTGCCAGTGAAGAAAAGTAAAGTTACCTTCAGGCTTTAGGAACCTCTCTTGCCAATGCTAACAACTGCTTCAATTTTAGAAAAAGAAACTTCTGATTATCTTTGACACGTTTTAAAGGATTAGGAAAAAGATGAAAAGCAGCTTACGTCCATACCTCTCTGGTTCCGCCCGATCTCGTCTGATCTCGGAAGCTAAGCAGAGCAGGGCCTGGTTAGTACCTGGATGGAAGACCGCCTGGGAATCCCAGGTGCCGTAAGCTTTTTCACTTCTCTCTCTGAAAGCCGCCCAGCGCCGTAGATTGTACACCTACACAATTGTAAAAAAAATTTCACATTGTAGAAGAGATGCAATAGGAAGAAGATGAAAGGTGGCTTACGTCCGTACCATCGTCAGGCCATTTGAGGTGGCGGGGACTGCAATGGCCATTCACCGATTGGCTGAGACTCCTGGGCGGGTCTTCTCTAGTCCATCCAATTTTCGGCATGGGATGTCACAGCCTTCTTTGCATACCCTTATTTAACCCACACAAAGATGCCAACGGCTGGCGTGTCATAATTCATTGACGCATTATAAAGGATTAGGAAAAAGATAAAAAGCAGCTTACGGCCATACCTCTCTGGTTCCGCCCGATCTCGTCTGATCTCGGAAGCTAAGCAGAGCAGGGCCTGGTTAGTACCTGGATGGAAGACCGCCTGGGAATCCCAGGTGCCGTAAGCTTTTTCACTTCTCTCTCCGAAAGCCGCCGAGCGCCGCAGATTGTACACCTGTTTTAACGTTGGATATGAAAGGAAATTAGACAATATTATCCAAAATGATTCCGTTTCATGATTGCTAAATTAGTGTTGGTCAACATTTACGATTGGCATACTGTTGTTTGTAATTTAGCCGTTGAAATACAGGTGCTAACCCAACATGTTAGAATTGCCAGTGAAGAAAAGTAAAGTTACCTTCAGGCTTTAGGAACCTCTCTTGCCAATGCTAACAACTGCTTCAATTTTAGAAAAAGAAACTTCTGATTATCTTTGACACGTTTTAAAGGATTAGGAAAAAGATGAAAAGCAGCTTACGTCCATACCTCTCTGGTTCCGCCCGATCTCGTCTGATCTCGGAAGCTAAGCAGAGCAGGGCCTGGTTAGTACCTGGATGGAAGACCGCCTGGGAATCCCAGGTGCCGTAAGCTTTTTCACTTCTCTCTCCGAAAGCCGCCGAGCGCCGCAGATTGTACACCTGTTTTAACGTTGGATATGAAAGGAAATTAGACAATATTATCCAAAATCATTCCGTTTCATGATTGCTAAATTAGTGTTGGTCAACATTTACGATTGGCATACTGTTGTTTGTAATTTAGCCGTTGAAATACAGGTGCTAACCCAACATGTTAGAATTGCCAGTGAAGAAAAGTAAAGTTACCTTCAGGCTTTAGGAACCTCTCTTGCCAATGCTAAGAACTGCTTCAATTTTAGAAAAAGAAACTTCTGATTATCTTTGACACGTTTTAAAGGATTAGGAAAAAGATGAAAAGCAGCTTACGTCCATACCTCTCTGGTTCCGCCCGATCTCGTCTGATCTCGGAAGCTAAGCAGAGCAGGGCCTGGTTAGTACCTGGATGGAAGACCGCCTGGGAATCCCAGGTGCCGTAAGCTTTTTCACTTCTCTCTCTGAAAGCCGCCCAGCGCCGTAGATTGTACACCTACACAATTGTAAAAAAAAATTCACATTGTAGAAGAGATGCAATAGGAAGAAGATGAAAGGTGGCTTACGTCCATACCATCGTCAGGCCATTTGAGGTGGCGGGGACTGCAATGGCCATTCACCGATTGGCTGGGACTCCTGGGCGGGTCTTCTCTAGTCCATCCAATTTTCGGCATGGGATGTCACAGCCTTCTTTGCATACCCTTATTTAACCCACACAAAGATGCCAACGGCTGGCGTGTCATAATTCATTGACGCATTATAAAGGATTAGGAAAAAGATAAAAAGCAGCTTACGGCCATACCTCTCTGGTTCCGCCCGATCTCGTCTGATCTCGGAAGCTAAGCAGAGCAGGGCCTGGTTAGTACCTGGATGGAAGACCGCCTGGGAATCCCAGGTGCCGTAAGCTTTTTCACTTCTCTCTCCGAAAGCCGCCGAGCGCCGCAGATTGTACACCTGTTTTAACGTTGGATATGAAAGGAAATTAGACAATATTATCCAAAATGATTCCGTTTCATGATTGCTAAATTAGTGTTGGTCAACATTTACGATTGGCATACTGTTGTTTGTAATTTAGCCGTTGAAATACAGGTGCTAACCCAACATGTTAGAATTGCCAGTGAAGAAAAGTAAAGTTACCTTCAGGCTTTAGGAACCTCTCTTGCCAATGCTAACAACTGCTTCAATTTTAGAAAAAGAAACTTCTGATTATCTTTGACACGTTTTAAAGGATTAGGAAAAAGATGAAAAGCAGCTTACGTCCATACCTCTCTGGTTCCGCCCGATCTCGTCTGATCTCGGAAGCTAAGCAGAGCAGGGCCTGGTTAGTACCTGGATGGAAGACCGCCTGGGAATCCCAGGTGCCGTAAGCTTTTTCACTTCTCTCTCTGAAAGCCGCCCAGCGCCGTAGATTGTACACCTACACAATTGTAAAAAAAATTTCACATTGTAGAAGAGATGCAATAGGAAGAAGATGAAAGGTGGCTTACGTCCGTACCATCGTCAGGCCATTTGAGGTGGCGGGGACTGCAATGGCCATTCACCGATTGGCTGGGACTCCTGGGCGGGTCTTCTCTAGTCCATCCAATTTTCGGCATGGGATGTCACAGCCTTCTTTGCATACCCTTATTTAACCCACACAAAGATGCCAACGGCTGGCGTGTCATAATTCATTGACGCATTATAAAGGATTAGGAAAAAGATAAAAAGCAGCTTACGGCCATACCTCTCTGGTTCCGCCCGATCTCGTCTGATCTCGGAAGCTAAGCAGAGCAGGGCCTGGTTAGTACCTGGATGGAAGACCGCCTGGGAATCCCAGGTGCCGTAAGCTTTTTCACTTCTCTCTCCGAAAGCCGCCGAGCGCCGCAGATTGTACACCTGTTTTAACGTTGGATATGAAAGGAAATTAGACAATATTATCCAAAATCATTCCGTTTCATGATTGCTAAATTAGTGTTGGTCAACATTTACGATTGGCATACTGTTGTTTGTAATTTAGCCGTTGAAATACAGGTGCTAACCCAACATGTTAGAATTGCCAGTGAAGAAAAGTAAAGTTACCTTCAGGCTTTAGGAACCTCTCTTGCCAATGCTAACAACTGCTTCAATTTTAGAAAAAGAAACTTCTGATTATCTTTGACACGTTTTAAAGGATTAGGAAAAAGATGAAAAACAGCTTACGTCCATACCTCTCTGGTTCCGCCCGATCTCGTCTGATCTCGGAAGCTAAGCAGAGCAGGGCCTGGTTAGTACCTGGATGGAAGACCGCCTGGGAATCCCAGGTGCCGTAAGCTTTTTCACTTCTCTCTCCGAAAGCCGCCCAGCGCCGTAAATTGTACACCTACACAATTGTAAAAAAAATTTCACATGGTAGAAGAGATGCAATAGGAAGAAGATGAAAGGTGGCTTACGTCCGTACCATCGTCAGGCCATTTGAGGTGGCGGGGACTGCAATGGCCATTCACCGATTGGCTGGGACCCCTGGGCGGGTCTTCTCTAGTCCATCCAATTTTCGGCATGGGATGTCACAGCCTTCTTTGCATACCCTTATTTAACCCACACAAAGATGCCAACGGCTGGCGTGTCATAATTCATTGACGCATTATAAAGGATTAGGAAAAAGATAAAAAGCAGCTTACGGCCATACCTCTCTGGTTCCGCCCGATCTCGTCTGATCTCGGAAGCTAAGCAGAGCAGGGCCTGGTTAGTACCTGGATGGAAGACCGCCTGGGAATCCCAGGTGCCGTAAGCTTTTTCACTTCTCTCTCCGAAAGCCGCCGAGCGCCGCAGATTGTACACCTGTTTTAACGTTGGATATGAAAGGAAATTAGACAATATTATCCAAAATGATTCCGTTTCATGATTGCTAAATTAGTGTTGGTCAACATTTACGATTGGCATACTGTTGTTTGTAATTTAGCCGTTGAAATACAGGTGCTAACCCAACATGTTAGAATTGCCAGTGAAGAAAAGTAAAGTTACCTTCAGGCTTTAGGAACCTCTCTTGCCAATGCTAACAACTGCTTCAATTTTAGAAAAAGAAACTTCTGATTATCTTTGACACGTTTTAAAGGATTAGGAAAAAGATGAAAAGCAGCTTACGTCCATACCTCTCTGGTTCCGCCCGATCTCGTCTGATCTCGGAAGCTAAGCAGAGCAGGGCCTGGTTAGTACCTGGATGGAAGACCGCCTGGGAATCCCAGGTGCCGTAAGCTTTTTCACTTCTCTCTCCGAAAGCCGCCGAGCGCCGCAGATTGTACACCTGTTTTAACGTTGGATATGAAAGGAAATTAGACAATATTATCCAAAATCATTCCGTTTCATGATTGCTAAATTAGTGTTGGTCAACATTTACGATTGGCATACTGTTGTTTGTAATTTAGCCGTTGAAATACAGGTGCTAACCCAACATGTTAGAATTGCCAGTGAAGAAAAGTAAAGTTACCTTCAGGCTTTAGGAACCTCTCTTGCCAATGCTAAGAACTGCTTCAATTTTAGAAAAAGAAACTTCTGATTATCTTTGACACGTTTTAAAGGATTAGGAAAAAGATGAAAAGCAGCTTACGTCCATACCTCTCTGGTTCCGCCCGATCTCGTCTGATCTCGGAAGCTAAGCAGAGCAGGGCCTGGTTAGTACCTGGATGGAAGACCGCCTGGGAATCCCAGGTGCCGTAAGCTTTTTCACTTCTCTCTCTGAAAGCCGCCCAGCGCCGTAGATTGTACACCTACACAATTGTAAAAAAAAATTCACATTGTAGAAGAGATGCAATAGGAAGAAGATGAAAGGTGGCTTACGTCCATACCATCGTCAGGCCATTTGAGGTGGCGGGGACTGCAATGGCCATTCACCGATTGGCTGGGACTCCTGGGCGGGTCTTCTCTAGTCCATCCAATTTTCGGCATGGGATGTCACAGCCTTCTTTGCATACCCTTATTTAACCCACACAAAGATGCCAACGGCTGGCGTGTCATAATTCATTGACGCATTATAAAGGATTAGGAAAAAGATAAAAAGCAGCTTACGGCCATACCTCTCTGGTTCCGCCCGATCTCGTCTGATCTCGGAAGCTAAGCAGAGCAGGGCCTGGTTAGTACCTGGATGGAAGACCGCCTGGGAATCCCAGGTGCCGTAAGCTTTTTCACTTCTCTCTCCGAAAGCCGCCGAGCGCCGCAGATTGTACACCTGTTTTAACGTTGGATATGAAAGGAAATTAGACAATATTATCCAAAATGATTCCGTTTCATGATTGCTAAATTAGTGTTGGTCAACATTTACGATTGGCATACTGTTGTTTGTAATTTAGCCGTTGAAATACAGGTGCTAACCCAACATGTTAGAATTGCCAGTGAAGAAAAGTAAAGTTACCTTCAGGCTTTAGGAACCTCTCTTGCCAATGCTAACAACTGCTTCAATTTTAGAAAAAGAAACTTCTGATTATCTTTGACACGTTTTAAAGGATTAGGAAAAAGATGAAAAGCAGCTTACGTCCATACCTCTCTGGTTCCGCCCGATCTCGTCTGATCTCGGAAGCTAAGCAGAGCAGGGCCTGGTTAGTACCTGGATGGAAGACCGCCTGGGAATCCCAGGTGCCGTAAGCTTTTTCACTTCTCTCTCTGAAAGCCGCCCAGCGCCGTAGATTGTACACCTACACAATTGTAAAAAAAATTTCACATTGTAGAAGAGATGCAATAGGAAGAAGATGAAAGGTGGCTTACGTCCGTACCATCGTCAGGCCATTTGAGGTGGCGGGGACTGCAATGGCCATTCACCGATTGGCTGGGACTCCTGGGCGGGTCTTCTCTAGTCCATCCAATTTTCGGCATGGGATGTCACAGCCTTCTTTGCATACCCTTATTTAACCCACACAAAGATGCCAACGGCTGGCGTGTCATAATTCATTGACGCATTATAAAGGATTAGGAAAAAGATAAAAAGCAGCTTACGGCCATACCTCTCTGGTTCCGCCCGATCTCGTCTGATCTCGGAAGCTAAGCAGAGCAGGGCCTGGTTAGTACCTGGATGGAAGACCGCCTGGGAATCCCAGGTGCCGTAAGCTTTTTCACTTCTCTCTCCGAAAGCCGCCGAGCGCCGCAGATTGTACACCTGTTTTAACGTTGGATATGAAAGGAAATTAGACAATATTATCCAAAATGATTCCGTTTCATGATTGCTAAATTAGTGTTGGTCAACATTTACGATTGGCATACTGTTGTTTGTAATTTAGCCGTTGAAATACAGGTGCTAACCCAACATGTTAGAATTGCCAGTGAAGAAAAGTAAAGTTACCTTCAGGCTTTAGGAACCTCTCTTGCCAATGCTAACAACTGCTTCAATTTTAGAAAAAGAAACTTCTGATTATCTTTGACACGTTTTAAAGGATTAGGAAAAAGATGAAAAGCAGCTTACGTCCATACCTCTCTGGTTCCGCCCGATCTCGTCTGATCTCGGAAGCTAAGCAGAGCAGGGCCTGGTTAGTACCTGGATGGAAGACCGCCTGGGAATCCCAGGTGCCGTAAGCTTTTTCACTTCTCTCTCCGAAAGCCGCCGAGCGCCGCAGATTGTACACCTGTTTTAACGTTGGATATGAAAGGAAATTAGACAATATTATCCAAAATCATTCCGTTTCATGATTGCTAAATTAGTGTTGGTCAACATTTACGATTGGCATACTGTTGTTTGTAATTTAGCCGTTGAAATACAGGTGCTAACCCAACATGTTAGAATTGCCAGTGAAGAAAAGTAAAGTTACCTTCAGGCTTTAGGAACCTCTCTTGCCAATGCTAAGAACTGCTTCAATTTTAGAAAAAGAAACTTCTGATTATCTTTGACACGTTTTAAAGGATTAGGAAAAAGATGAAAAGCAGCTTACGTCCATACCTCTCTGGTTCCGCCCGATCTCGTCTGATCTCGGAAGCTAAGCAGAGCAGGGCCTGGTTAGTACCTGGATGGAAGACCGCCTGGGAATCCCAGGTGCCGTAAGCTTTTTCACTTCTCTCTCTGAAAGCCGCCCAGCGCCGTAGATTGTACACCTACACAATTGTAAAAAAAAATTCACATTGTAGAAGAGATGCAATAGGAAGAAGATGAAAGGTGGCTTACGTCCATACCATCGTCAGGCCATTTGAGGTGGCGGGGACTGCAATGGCCATTCACCGATTGGCTGGGACTCCTGGGCGGGTCTTCTCTAGTCCATCCAATTTTCGGCATGGGATGTCACAGCCTTCTTTGCATACCCTTATTTAACCCACACAAAGATGCCAACGGCTGGCGTGTCATAATTCATTGACGCATTATAAAGGATTAGGAAAAAGATAAAAAGCAGCTTACGGCCATACCTCTCTGGTTCCGCCCGATCTCGTCTGATCTCGGAAGCTAAGCAGAGCAGGGCCTGGTTAGTACCTGGATGGAAGACCGCCTGGGAATCCCAGGTGCCGTAAGCTTTTTCACTTCTCTCTCCGAAAGCCGCCGAGCGCCGCAGATTGTACACCTGTTTTAACGTTGGATATGAAAGGAAATTAGACAATATTATCCAAAATGATTCCGTTTCATGATTGCTAAATTAGTGTTGGTCAACATTTACGATTGGCATACTGTTGTTTGTAATTTAGCCGTTGAAATACAGGTGCTAACCCAACATGTTAGAATTGCCAGTGAAGAAAAGTAAAGTTACCTTCAGGCTTTAGGAACCTCTCTTGCCAATGCTAACAACTGCTTCAATTTTAGAAAAAGAAACTTCTGATTATCTTTGACACGTTTTAAAGGATTAGGAAAAAGATGAAAAGCAGCTTACGTCCATACCTCTCTGGTTCCGCCCGATCTCGTCTGATCTCGGAAGCTAAGCAGAGCAGGGCCTGGTTAGTACCTGGATGGAAGACCGCCTGGGAATCCCAGGTGCCGTAAGCTTTTTCACTTCTCTCTCTGAAAGCCGCCCAGCGCCGTAGATTGTACACCTACACAATTGTAAAAAAAATTTCACATTGTAGAAGAGATGCAATAGGAAGAAGATGAAAGGTGGCTTACGTCCGTACCATCGTCAGGCCATTTGAGGTGGCGGGGACTGCAATGGCCATTCACCGATTGGCTGGGACTCCTGGGCGGGTCTTCTCTAGTCCATCCAATTTTCGGCATGGGATGTCACAGCCTTCTTTGCATACCCTTATTTAACCCACACAAAGATGCCAACGGCTGGCGTGTCATAATTCATTGACGCATTATAAAGGATTAGGAAAAAGATAAAAAGCAGCTTACGGCCATACCTCTCTGGTTCCGCCCGATCTCGTCTGATCTCGGAAGCTAAGCAGAGCAGGGCCTGGTTAGTACCTGGATGGAAGACCGCCTGGGAATCCCAGGTGCCGTAAGCTTTTTCACTTCTCTCTCCGAAAGCCGCCGAGCGCCGCAGATTGTACACCTGTTTTAACGTTGGATATGAAAGGAAATTAGACAATATTATCCAAAATGATTCCGTTTCATGATTGCTAAATTAGTGTTGGTCAACATTTACGATTGGCATACTGTTGTTTGTAATTTAGCCGTTGAAATACAGGTGCTAACCCAACATGTTAGAATTGCCAGTGAAGAAAAGTAAAGTTACCTTCAGGCTTTAGGAACCTCTCTTGCCAATGCTAACAACTGCTTCAATTTTAGAAAAAGAAACTTCTGATTATCTTTGACACGTTTTAAAGGATTAGGAAAAAGATGAAAAACAGCTTACGTCCATACCTCTCTGGTTCCGCCCGATCTCGTCTGATCTCGGAAGCTAAGCAGAGCAGGGCCTGGTTAGTACCTGGATGGAAGACCGCCTGGGAATCCCAGGTGCCGTAAGCTTTTTCACTTCTCTCTCCGAAAGCCGCCCAGCGCCGTAAATTGTACACCTACACAATTGTAAAAAAAATTTCACATGGTAGAAGAGATGCAATAGGAAGAAGATGAAAGGTGGCTTACGTCCGTACCATCGTCAGGCCATTTGAGGTGGCGGGGACTGCAATGGCCATTCACCGATTGGCTGGGACCCCTGGGCGGGTCTTCTCTAGTCCATCCAATTTTCGGCATGGGATGTCACAGCCTTCTTTGCATACCCTTATTTAACCCACACAAAGATGCCAACGGCTGGCGTGTCATAATTCATTGACGCATTATAAAGGATTAGGAAAAAGATAAAAAGCAGCTTACGGCCATACCTCTCTGGTTCCGCCCGATCTCGTCTGATCTCGGAAGCTAAGCAGAGCAGGGCCTGGTTAGTACCTGGATGGAAGACCGCCTGGGAATCCCAGGTGCCGTAAGCTTTTTCACTTCTCTCTCCGAAAGCCGCCGAGCGCCGCAGATTGTACACCTGTTTTAACGTTGGATATGAAAGGAAATTAGACAATATTATCCAAAATGATTCCGTTTCATGATTGCTAAATTAGTGTTGGTCAACATTTACGATTGGCATACTGTTGTTTGTAATTTAGCCGTTGAAATACAGGTGCTAACCCAACATGTTAGAATTGCCAGTGAAGAAAAGTAAAGTTACCTTCAGGCTTTAGGAACCTCTCTTGCCAATGCTAACAACTGCTTCAATTTTAGAAAAAGAAACTTCTGATTATCTTTGACACGTTTTAAAGGATTAGGAAAAAGATGAAAAGCAGCTTACGTCCATACCTCTCTGGTTCCGCCCGATCTCGTCTGATCTCGGAAGCTAAGCAGAGCAGGGCCTGGTTAGTACCTGGATGGAAGACCGCCTGGGAATCCCAGGTGCCGTAAGCTTTTTCACTTCTCTCTCTGAAAGCCGCCCAGCGCCGTAGATTGTACACCTACACAATTGTAAAAAAAATTTCACATTGTAGAAGAGATGCAATAGGAAGAAGATGAAAGGTGGCTTACGTCCGTACCATCGTCAGGCCATTTGAGGTGGCGGGGACTGCAATGGCCATTCACCGATTGGCTGGGACTCCTGGGCGGGTCTTCTCTAGTCCATCCAATTTTCGGCATGGGATGTCACAGCCTTCTTTGCATACCCTTATTTAACCCACACAAAGATGCCAACGGCTGGCGTGTCATAATTCATTGACGCATTATAAAGGATTAGGAAAAAGATAAAAAGCAGCTTACGGCCATACCTCTCTGGTTCCGCCCGATCTCGTCTGATCTCGGAAGCTAAGCAGAGCAGGGCCTGGTTAGTACCTGGATGGAAGACCGCCTGGGAATCCCAGGTGCCGTAAGCTTTTTCACTTCTCTCTCCGAAAGCCGCCGAGCGCCGCAGATTGTACACCTGTTTTAACGTTGGATATGAAAGGAAATTAGACAATATTATCCAAAATGATTCCGTTTCATGATTGCTAAATTAGTGTTGGTCAACATTTACGATTGGCATACTGTTGTTTGTAATTTAGCCGTTGAAATACAGGTGCTAACCCAACATGTTAGAATTGCCAGTGAAGAAAAGTAAAGTTACCTTCAGGCTTTAGGAACCTCTCTTGCCAATGCTAACAACTGCTTCAATTTTAGAAAAAGAAACTTCTGATTATCTTTGACACGTTTTAAAGGATTAGGAAAAAGATGAAAAGCAGCTTACGTCCATACCTCTCTGGTTCCGCCCGATCTCGTCTGATCTCGGAAGCTAAGCAGAGCAGGGCCTGGTTAGTACCTGGATGGAAGACCGCCTGGGAATCCCAGGTGCCGTAAGCTTTTTCACTTCTCTCTCCGAAAGCCGCCGAGCGCCGCAGATTGTACACCTGTTTTAACGTTGGATATGAAAGGAAATTAGACAATATTATCCAAAATCATTCCGTTTCATGATTGCTAAATTAGTGTTGGTCAACATTTACGATTGGCATACTGTTGTTTGTAATTTAGCCGTTGAAATACAGGTGCTAACCCAACATGTTAGAATTGCCAGTGAAGAAAAGTAAAGTTACCTTCAGGCTTTAGGAACCTCTCTTGCCAATGCTAAGAACTGCTTCAATTTTAGAAAAAGAAACTTCTGATTATCTTTGACACGTTTTAAAGGATTAGGAAAAAGATGAAAAGCAGCTTACGTCCATACCTCTCTGGTTCCGCCCGATCTCGTCTGATCTCGGAAGCTAAGCAGAGCAGGGCCTGGTTAGTACCTGGATGGAAGACCGCCTGGGAATCCCAGGTGCCGTAAGCTTTTTCACTTCTCTCTCTGAAAGCCGCCCAGCGCCGTAGATTGTACACCTACACAATTGTAAAAAAAAATTCACATTGTAGAAGAGATGCAATAGGAAGAAGATGAAAGGTGGCTTACGTCCATACCATCGTCAGGCCATTTGAGGTGGCGGGGACTGCAATGGCCATTCACCGATTGGCTGGGACTCCTGGGCGGGTCTTCTCTAGTCCATCCAATTTTCGGCATGGGATGTCACAGCCTTCTTTGCATACCCTTATTTAACCCACACAAAGATGCCAACGGCTGGCGTGTCATAATTCATTGACGCATTATAAAGGATTAGGAAAAAGATAAAAAGCAGCTTACGGCCATACCTCTCTGGTTCCGCCCGATCTCGTCTGATCTCGGAAGCTAAGCAGAGCAGGGCCTGGTTAGTACCTGGATGGAAGACCGCCTGGGAATCCCAGGTGCCGTAAGCTTTTTCACTTCTCTCTCCGAAAGCCGCCGAGCGCCGCAGATTGTACACCTGTTTTAACGTTGGATATGAAAGGAAATTAGACAATATTATCCAAAATGATTCCGTTTCATGATTGCTAAATTAGTGTTGGTCAACATTTACGATTGGCATACTGTTGTTTGTAATTTAGCCGTTGAAATACAGGTGCTAACCCAACATGTTAGAATTGCCAGTGAAGAAAAGTAAAGTTACCTTCAGGCTTTAGGAACCTCTCTTGCCAATGCTAAGAACTGCTTCAATTTTAGAAAAAGAAACTTCTGATTATCTTTGACACGTTTTAAAGGATTAGGAAAAAGATGAAAAACAGCTTACGTCCATACCTCTCTGGTTCCGCCCGATCTCGTCTGATCTCGGAAGCTAAGCAGAGCAGGGCCTGGTTAGTACCTGGATGGAAGACCGCCTGGGAATCCCAGGTGCCGTAAGCTTTTTCACTTCTCTCTCCGAAAGCCGCCCAGCGCCGTAAATTGTACACCTACACAATTGTAAAAAAAATTTCACATGGTAGAAGAGATGCAATAGGAAGAAGATGAAAGGTGGCTTACGTCCGTACCATCGTCAGGCCATTTGAGGTGGCGGGGACTGCAATGGCCATTCACCGATTGGCTGGGACCCCTGGGCGGGTCTTCTCTAGTCCATCCAATTTTCGGCATGGGATGTCACAGCCTTCTTTGCATACCCTTATTTAACCCACACAAAGATGCCAACGGCTGGCGTGTCATAATTCATTGACGCATTATAAAGGATTAGGAAAAAGATAAAAAGCAGCTTACGGCCATACCTCTCTGGTTCCGCCCGATCTCGTCTGATCTCGGAAGCTAAGCAGAGCAGGGCCTGGTTAGTACCTGGATGGAAGACCGCCTGGGAATCCCAGGTGCCGTAAGCTTTTTCACTTCTCTCTCCGAAAGCCGCCGAGCGCCGCAGATTGTACACCTGTTTTAACGTTGGATATGAAAGGAAATTAGACAATATTATCCAAAATGATTCCGTTTCATGATTGCTAAATTAGTGTTGGTCAACATTTACGATTGGCATACTGTTGTTTGTAATTTAGCCGTTGAAATACAGGTGCTAACCCAACATGTTAGAATTGCCAGTGAAGAAAAGTAAAGTTACCTTCAGGCTTTAGGAACCTCTCTTGCCAATGCTAACAACTGCTTCAATTTTAGAAAAAGAAACTTCTGATTATCTTTGACACGTTTTAAAGGATTAGGAAAAAGATGAAAAGCAGCTTACGTCCATACCTCTCTGGTTCCGCCCGATCTCGTCTGATCTCGGAAGCTAAGCAGAGCAGGGCCTGGTTAGTACCTGGATGGAAGACCGCCTGGGAATCCCAGGTGCCGTAAGCTTTTTCACTTCTCTCTCTGAAAGCCGCCCAGCGCCGTAGATTGTACACCTACACAATTGTAAAAAAAATTTCACATTGTAGAAGAGATGCAATAGGAAGAAGATGAAAGGTGGCTTACGTCCGTACCATCGTCAGGCCATTTGAGGTGGCGGGGACTGCAATGGCCATTCACCGATTGGCTGGGACTCCTGGGCGGGTCTTCTCTAGTCCATCCAATTTTCGGCATGGGATGTCACAGCCTTCTTTGCATACCCTTATTTAACCCACACAAAGATGCCAACGGCTGGCGTGTCATAATTCATTGACGCATTATAAAGGATTAGGAAAAAGATAAAAAGCAGCTTACGGCCATACCTCTCTGGTTCCGCCCGATCTCGTCTGATCTCGGAAGCTAAGCAGAGCAGGGCCTGGTTAGTACCTGGATGGAAGACCGCCTGGGAATCCCAGGTGCCGTAAGCTTTTTCACTTCTCTCTCCGAAAGCCGCCGAGCGCCGCAGATTGTACACCTGTTTTAACGTTGGATATGAAAGGAAATTAGACAATATTATCCAAAATCATTCCGTTTCATGATTGCTAAATTAGTGTTGGTCAACATTTACGATTGGCATACTGTTGTTTGTAATTTAGCCGTTGAAATACAGGTGCTAACCCAACATGTTAGAATTGCCAGTGAAGAAAAGTAAAGTTACCTTCAGGCTTTAGGAACCTCTCTTGCCAATGCTAACAACTGCTTCAATTTTAGAAAAAGAAACTTCTGATTATCTTTGACACGTTTTAAAGGATTAGGAAAAAGATGAAAAGCAGCTTACGTCCATACCTCTCTGGTTCCGCCCGATCTCGTCTGATCTCGGAAGCTAAGCAGAGCAGGGCCTGGTTAGTACCTGGATGGAAGACCGCCTGGGAATCCCAGGTGCCGTAAGCTTTTTCACTTCTCTCTCCGAAAGCCGCCGAGCGCCGCAGATTGTACACCTGTTTTAACGTTGGATATGAAAGGAAATTAGACAATATTATCCAAAATGATTCCGTTTCATGATTGCTAAATTAGTGTTGGTCAACATTTACGATTGGCATACTGTTGTTTGTAATTTAGCCGTTGAAATACAGGTGCTAACCCAACATGTTAGAATTGCCAGTGAAGAAAAGTAAAGTTACCTTCAGGCTTTAGGAACCTCTCTTGCCAATGCTAACAACTGCTTCAATTTTAGAAAAAGAAACTTCTGATTATCTTTGACACGTTTTAAAGGATTAGGAAAAAGATGAAAAGCAGCTTACGTCCATACCTCTCTGGTTCCGCCCGATCTCGTCTGATCTCGGAAGCTAAGCAGAGCAGGGCCTGGTTAGTACCTGGATGGAAGACCGCCTGGGAATCCCAGGTGCCGTAAGCTTTTTCACTTCTCTCTCTGAAAGCCGCCCAGCGCCGTAGATTGTACACCTACACAATTGTAAAAAAAAATTCACATTGTAGAAGAGATGCAATAGGAAGAAGATGAAAGGTGGCTTACGTCCATACCATCGTCAGGCCATTTGAGGTGGCGGGGACTGCAATGGCCATTCACCGATTGGCTGGGACTCCTGGGCGGGTCTTCTCTAGTCCATCCAATTTTCGGCATGGGATGTCACAGCCTTCTTTGCATACCCTTATTTAACCCACACAAAGATGCCAACGGCTGGCGTGTCATAATTCATTGACGCATTATAAAGGATTAGGAAAAAGATAAAAAGCAGCTTACGGCCATACCTCTCTGGTTCCGCCCGATCTCGTCTGATCTCGGAAGCTAAGCAGAGCAGGGCCTGGTTAGTACCTGGATGGAAGACCGCCTGGGAATCCCAGGTGCCGTAAGCTTTTTCACTTCTCTCTCCGAAAGCCGCCGAGCGCCGCAGATTGTACACCTGTTTTAACGTTGGATATGAAAGGAAATTAGACAATATTATCCAAAATGATTCCGTTTCATGATTGCTAAATTAGTGTTGGTCAACATTTACGATTGGCATACTGTTGTTTGTAATTTAGCCGTTGAAATACAGGTGCTAACCCAACATGTTAGAATTGCCAGTGAAGAAAAGTAAAGTTACCTTCAGGCTTTAGGAACCTCTCTTGCCAATGCTAACAACTGCTTCAATTTTAGAAAAAGAAACTTCTGATTATCTTTGACACGTTTTAAAGGATTAGGAAAAAGATGAAAAACAGCTTACGTCCATACCTCTCTGGTTCCGCCCGATCTCGTCTGATCTCGGAAGCTAAGCAGAGCAGGGCCTGGTTAGTACCTGGATGGAAGACCGCCTGGGAATCCCAGGTGCCGTAAGCTTTTTCACTTCTCTCTCCGAAAGCCGCCCAGCGCCGTAAATTGTACACCTACACAATTGTAAAAAAAATTTCACATGGTAGAAGAGATGCAATAGGAAGAAGATGAAAGGTGGCTTACGTCCGTACCATCGTCAGGCCATTTGAGGTGGCGGGGACTGCAATGGCCATTCACCGATTGGCTGGGACCCCTGGGCGGGTCTTCTCTAGTCCATCCAATTTTCGGCATGGGATGTCACAGCCTTCTTTGCATACCCTTATTTAACCCACACAAAGATGCCAACGGCTGGCGTGTCATAATTCATTGACGCATTATAAAGGATTAGGAAAAAGATAAAAAGCAGCTTACGGCCATACCTCTCTGGTTCCGCCCGATCTCGTCTGATCTCGGAAGCTAAGCAGAGCAGGGCCTGGTTAGTACCTGGATGGAAGACCGCCTGGGAATCCCAGGTGCCGTAATCTTTTTCACTTCTCTCTCCGAAAGCCGCCGAGCGCCGCAGATTGTACACCTGTTTTAACGTTGGATATGAAAGGAAATTAGACAATATTATCCAAAATGATTCCGTTTCATGATTGCTAAATTAGTGTTGGTCAACATTTACGATTGGCATACTGTTGTTTGTAATTTAGCCGTTGAAATACAGGTGCTAACCCAACATGTTAGAATTGCCAGTGAAGAAAAGTAAAGTTACCTTCAGGCTTTAGGAACCTCTCTTGCCAATGCTAACAACTGCTTCAATTTTAGAAAAAGAAACTTCTGATTATCTTTGACACGTTTTAAAGGATTAGGAAAAAGATGAAAAGCAGCTTACGTCCATACCTCTCTGGTTCCGCCCGATCTCGTCTGATCTCGGAAGCTAAGCAGAGCAGGGCCTGGTTAGTACCTGGATGGAAGACCGCCTGGGAATCCCAGGTGCCGTAAGCTTTTTCACTTCTCTCTCCGAAAGCCGCCGAGCGCCGCAGATTGTACACCTGTTTTAACGTTGGATATGAAAGGAAATTAGACAATATTATCCAAAATGATTCCGTTTCATGATTGCTAAATTAGTGTTGGTCAACATTTACGATTGGCATACTGTTGTTTGTAATTTAGCCGTTGAAATACAGGTGCTAACCCAACATGTTAGAATTGCCAGTGAAGAAAAGTAAAGTTACCTTCAGGCTTTAGGAACCTCTCTTGCCAATGCTAACAACTGCTTCAATTTTAGAAAAAGAAACTTCTGATTATCTTTGACACGTTTTAAAGGATTAGGAAAAAGATGAAAAGCAGCTTACGTCCATACCTCTCTGGTTCCGCCCGATCTCGTCTGATCTCGGAAGCTAAGCAGAGCAGGGCCTGGTTAGTACCTGGATGGAAGACCGCCTGGGAATCCCAGGTGCCGTAAGCTTTTTCACTTCTCTCTCTGAAAGCCGCCCAGCGCCGTAGATTGTACACCTACACAATTGTAAAAAAAAATTCACATTGTAGAAGAGATGCAATAGGAAGAAGATGAAAGGTGGCTTACGTCCATACCATCGTCAGGCCATTTGAGGTGGCGGGGACTGCAATGGCCATTCACCGATTGGCTGGGACTCCTGGGCGGGTCTTCTCTAGTCCATCCAATTTTCGGCATGGGATGTCACAGCCTTCTTTGCATACCCTTATTTAACCCACACAAAGATGCCAACGGCTGGCGTGTCATAATTCATTGACGCATTATAAAGGATTAGGAAAAAGATAAAAAGCAGCTTACGGCCATACCTCTCTGGTTCCGCCCGATCTCGTCTGATCTCGGAAGCTAAGCAGAGCAGGGCCTGGTTAGTACCTGGATGGAAGACCGCCTGGGAATCCCAGGTGCCGTAAGCTTTTTCACTTCTCTCTCCGAAAGCCGCCGAGCGCCGCAGATTGTACACCTGTTTTAACGTTGGATATGAAAGGAAATTAGACAATATTATCCAAAATGATTCCGTTTCATGATTGCTAAATTAGTGTTGGTCAACATTTACGATTGGCATACTGTTGTTTGTAATTTAGCCGTTGAAATACAGGTGCTAACCCAACATGTTAGAATTGCCAGTGAAGAAAAGTAAAGTTACCTTCAGGCTTTAGGAACCTCTCTTGCCAATGCTAAGAACTGCTTCAATTTTAGAAAAAGAAACTTCTGATTATCTTTGACACGTTTTAAAGGATTAGGAAAAAGATGAAAAACAGCTTACGTCCATACCTCTCTGGTTCCGCCCGATCTCGTCTGATCTCGGAAGCTAAGCAGAGCAGGGCCTGGTTAGTACCTGGATGGAAGACCGCCTGGGAATCCCAGGTGCCGTAAGCTTTTTCACTTCTCTCTCCGAAAGCCGCCCAGCGCCGTAAATTGTACACCTACACAATTGTAAAAAAAATTTCACATGGTAGAAGAGATGCAATAGGAAGAAGATGAAAGGTGGCTTACGTCCGTACCATCGTCAGGCCATTTGAGGTGGCGGGGACTGCAATGGCCATTCACCGATTGGCTGGGACCCCTGGGCGGGTCTTCTCTAGTCCATCCAATTTTCGGCATGGGATGTCACAGCCTTCTTTGCATACCCTTATTTAACCCACACAAAGATGCCAACGGCTGGCGTGTCATAATTCATTGACGCATTATAAAGGATTAGGAAAAAGATAAAAAGCAGCTTACGGCCATACCTCTCTGGTTCCGCCCGATCTCGTCTGATCTCGGAAGCTAAGCAGAGCAGGGCCTGGTTAGTACCTGGATGGAAGACCGCCTGGGAATCCCAGGTGCCGTAAGCTTTTTCACTTCTCTCTCCGAAAGCCGCCGAGCGCCGCAGATTGTACACCTGTTTTAACGTTGGATATGAAAGGAAATTAGACAATATTATCCAAAATGATTCCGTTTCATGATTGCTAAATTAGTGTTGGTCAACATTTACGATTGGCATACTGTTGTTTGTAATTTAGCCGTTGAAATACAGGTGCTAACCCAACATGTTAGAATTGCCAGTGAAGAAAAGTAAAGTTACCTTCAGGCTTTAGGAACCTCTCTTGCCAATGCTAACAACTGCTTCAATTTTAGAAAAAGAAACTTCTGATTATCTTTGACACGTTTTAAAGGATTAGGAAAAAGATGAAAAGCAGCTTACGTCCATACCTCTCTGGTTCCGCCCGATCTCGTCTGATCTCGGAAGCTAAGCAGAGCAGGGCCTGGTTAGTACCTGGATGGAAGACCGCCTGGGAATCCCAGGTGCCGTAAGCTTTTTCACTTCTCTCTCTGAAAGCCGCCCAGCGCCGTAGATTGTACACCTACACAATTGTAAAAAAAATTTCACATTGTAGAAGAGATGCAATAGGAAGAAGATGAAAGGTGGCTTACGTCCGTACCATCGTCAGGCCATTTGAGGTGGCGGGGACTGCAATGGCCATTCACCGATTGGCTGGGACTCCTGGGCGGGTCTTCTCTAGTCCATCCAATTTTCGGCATGGGATGTCACAGCCTTCTTTGCATACCCTTATTTAACCCACACAAAGATGCCAACGGCTGGCGTGTCATAATTCATTGACGCATTATAAAGGATTAGGAAAAAGATAAAAAGCAGCTTACGGCCATACCTCTCTGGTTCCGCCCGATCTCGTCTGATCTCGGAAGCTAAGCAGAGCAGGGCCTGGTTAGTACCTGGATGGAAGACCGCCTGGGAATCCCAGGTGCCGTAAGCTTTTTCACTTCTCTCTCCGAAAGCCGCCGAGCGCCGCAGATTGTACACCTGTTTTAACGTTGGATATGAAAGGAAATTAGACAATATTATCCAAAATGATTCCGTTTCATGATTGCTAAATTAGTGTTGGTCAACATTTACGATTGGCATACTGTTGTTTGTAATTTAGCCGTTGAAATACAGGTGCTAACCCAACATGTTAGAATTGCCAGTGAAGAAAAGTAAAGTTACCTTCAGGCTTTAGGAACCTCTCTTGCCAATGCTAACAACTGCTTCAATTTTAGAAAAAGAAACTTCTGATTATCTTTGACACGTTTTAAAGGATTAGGAAAAAGATGAAAAGCAGCTTACGTCCATACCTCTCTGGTTCCGCCCGATCTCGTCTGATCTCGGAAGCTAAGCAGAGCAGGGACTGGTTAGTACCTGGATGGAAGACCGCCTGGGAATCCCAGGTGCCGTAAGCTTTTTCACTTCTCTCTCCGAAAGCCGCCGAGCGCCGCAGATTGTACACCTGTTTTAACGTTGGATATGAAAGGAAATTAGACAATATTATCCAAAATGATTCCGTTTCATGATTGCTAAATTAGTGTTGGTCAACATTTACGATTGGCATACTGTTGTTTGTAATTTAGCCGTTGAAATACAGGTGCTAACCCAACATGTTAGAATTGCCAGTGAAGAAAAGTAAAGTTACCTTCAGGCTTTAGGAACCTCTCTTGCCAATGCTAACAACTGCTTCAATTTTAGAAAAAGAAACTTCTGATTATCTTTGACACGTTTTAAAGGATTAGGAAAAAGATGAAAAGCAGCTTACGTCCATACCTCTCTGGTTCCGCCCGATCTCGTCTGATCTCGGAAGCTAAGCAGAGCAGGGCCTGGTTAGTACCTGGATGGAAGACCGCCTGGGAATCCCAGGTGCCGTAAGCTTTTTCACTTCTCTCTCTGAAAGCCGCCCAGCGCCGTAGATTGTACACCTACACAATTGTAAAAAAAAATTCACATTGTAGAAGAGATGCAATAGGAAGAAGATGAAAGGTGGCTTACGTCCATACCATCGTCAGGCCATTTGAGGTGGCGGGGACTGCAATGGCCATTCACCGATTGGCTGGGACTCCTGGGCGGGTCTTCTCTAGTCCATCCAATTTTCGGCATGGGATGTCACAGCCTTCTTTGCATACCCTTATTTAACCCACACAAAGATGCCAACGGCTGGCGTGTCATAATTCATTGACGCATTATAAAGGATTAGGAAAAAGATAAAAAGCAGCTTACGGCCATACCTCTCTGGTTCCGCCCGATCTCGTCTGATCTCGGAAGCTAAGCAGAGCAGGGCCTGGTTAGTACCTGGATGGAAGACCGCCTGGGAATCCCAGGTGCCGTAAGCTTTTTCACTTCTCTCTCCGAAAGCCGCCGAGCGCCGCAGATTGTACACCTGTTTTAACGTTGGATATGAAAGGAAATTAGACAATATTATCCAAAATGATTCCGTTTCATGATTGCTAAATTAGTGTTGGTCAACATTTACGATTGGCATACTGTTGTTTGTAATTTAGCCGTTGAAATACAGGTGCTAACCCAACATGTTAGAATTGCCAGTGAAGAAAAGTAAAGTTACCTTCAGGCTTTAGGAACCTCTCTTGCCAATGCTAACAACTGCTTCAATTTTAGAAAAAGAAACTTCTGATTATCTTTGACACGTTTTAAAGGATTAGGAAAAAGATGAAAAGCAGCTTACGTCCATACCTCTCTGGTTCCGCCCGATCTCGTCTGATCTCGGAAGCTAAGCAGAGCAGGGCCTGGTTAGTACCTGGATGGAAGACCGCCTGGGAATCCCAGGTGCCGTAAGCTTTTTCACTTCTCTCTCTGAAAGCCGCCCAGCGCCGTAGATTGTACACCTACACAATTGTAAAAAAAATTTCACATTGTAGAAGAGATGCAATAGGAAGAAGATGAAAGGTGGCTTACGTCCGTACCATCGTCAGGCCATTTGAGGTGGCGGGGACTGCAATGGCCATTCACCGATTGGCTGGGACTCCTGGGCGGGTCTTCTCTAGTCCATCCAATTTTCGGCATGGGATGTCACAGCCTTCTTTGCATACCCTTATTTAACCCACACAAAGATGCCAACGGCTGGCGTGTCATAATTCATTGACGCATTATAAAGGATTAGGAAAAAGATAAAAAGCAGCTTACGGCCATACCTCTCTGGTTCCGCCCGATCTCGTCTGATCTCGGAAGCTAAGCAGAGCAGGGCCTGGTTAGTACCTGGATGGAACACCGCCTGGGAATCCCAGGTGCCGTAAGCTTTTTCACTTCTCTCTCCGAAAGCCGCCGAGCGCCGCAGATTGTACACCTGTTTTAACGTTGGATATGAAAGGAAATTAGACAATATTATCCAAAATGATTCCGTTTCATGATTGCTAAATTAGTGTTGGTCAACATTTACGATTGGCATACTGTTGTTTGTAATTTAGCCGTTGAAATACAGGTGCTAACCCAACATGTTAGAATTGCCAGTGAAGAAAAGTAAAGTTACCTTCAGGCTTTAGGAACCTCTCTTGCCAATGCTAACAACTGCTTCAATTTTAGAAAAAGAAACTTCTGATTATCTTTGACACGTTTTAAAGGATTAGGAAAAAGATGAAAAGCAGCTTACGTCCATACCTCTCTGGTTCCGCCCGATCTCGTCTGATCTCGGAAGCTAAGCAGAGCAGGGCCTGGTTAGTACCTGGATGGAAGACCGCCTGGGAATCCCAGGTGCCGTAAGCTTTTTCACTTCTCTCTCCGAAAGCCGCCGAGCGCCGCAGATTGTACACCTGTTTTAACGTTGGATATGAAAGGAAATTAGACAATATTATCCAAAATCATTCCGTTTCATGATTGCTAAATTAGTGTTGGTCAACATTTACGATTGGCATACTGTTGTTTGTAATTTAGCCGTTGAAATACAGGTGCTAACCCAACATGTTAGAATTGCCAGTGAAGAAAAGTAAAGTTACCTTCAGGCTTTAGGAACCTCTCTTGCCAATGCTAAGAACTGCTTCAATTTTAGAAAAAGAAACTTCTGATTATCTTTGACACGTTTTAAAGGATTAGGAAAAAGATGAAAAGCAGCTTACGTCCATACCTCTCTGGTTCCGCCCGATCTCGTCTGATCTCGGAAGCTAAGCAGAGCAGGGCCTGGTTAGTACCTGGATGGAAGACCGCCTGGGAATCCCAGGTGCCGTAAGCTTTTTCACTTCTCTCTCTGAAAGCCGCCCAGCGCCGTAGATTGTACACCTACACAATTGTAAAAAAAAATTCACATTGTAGAAGAGATGCAATAGGAAGAAGATGAAAGGTGGCTTACGTCCATACCATCGTCAGGCCATTTGAGGTGGCGGGGACTGCAATGGCCATTCACCGATTGGCTGGGACTCCTGGGCGGGTCTTCTCTAGTCCATCCAATTTTCGGCATGGGATGTCACAGCCTTCTTTGCATACCCTTATTTAACCCACACAAAGATGCCAACGGCTGGCGTGTCATAATTCATTGACGCATTATAAAGGATTAGGAAAAAGATAAAAAGCAGCTTACGGCCATACCTCTCTGGTTCCGCCCGATCTCGTCTGATCTCGGAAGCTAAGCAGAGCAGGGCCTGGTTAGTACCTGGATGGAAGACCGCCTGGGAATCCCAGGTGCCGTAAGCTTTTTCACTTCTCTCTCCGAAAGCCGCCGAGCGCCGCAGATTGTACACCTGTTTTAACGTTGGATATGAAAGGAAATTAGACAATATTATCCAAAATGATTCCGTTTCATGATTGCTAAATTAGTGTTGGTCAACATTTACGATTGGCATACTGTTGTTTGTAATTTAGCCGTTGAAATACAGGTGCTAACCCAACATGTTAGAATTGCCAGTGAAGAAAAGTAAAGTTACCTTCAGGCTTTAGGAACCTCTCTTGCCAATGCTAACAACTGCTTCAATTTTAGAAAAAGAAACTTCTGATTATCTTTGACACGTTTTAAAGGATTAGGAAAAAGATGAAAAACAGCTTACGTCCATACCTCTCTGGTTCCGCCCGATCTCGTCTGATCTCGGAAGCTAAGCAGAGCAGGGCCTGGTTAGTACCTGGATGGAAGACCGCCTGGGAATCCCAGGTGCCGTAAGCTTTTTCACTTCTCTCTCCGAAAGCCGCCCAGCGCCGTAAATTGTACACCTACACAATTGTAAAAAAAATTTCACATGGTAGAAGAGATGCAATAGGAAGAAGATGAAAGGTGGCTTACGTCCGTACCATCGTCAGGCCATTTGAGGTGGCGGGGACTGCAATGGCCATTCACCGATTGGCTGGGACCCCTGGGCGGGTCTTCTCTAGTCCATCCAATTTTCGGCATGGGATGTCACAGCCTTCTTTGCATACCCTTATTTAACCCACACAAAGATGCCAACGGCTGGCGTGTCATAATTCATTGACGCATTATAAAGGATTAGGAAAAAGATAAAAAGCAGCTTACGGCCATACCTCTCTGGTTCCGCCCGATCTCGTCTGATCTCGGAAGCTAAGCAGAGCAGGGCCTGGTTAGTACCTGGATGGAAGACCGCCTGGGAATCCCAGGTGCCGTAAGCTTTTTCACTTCTCTCTCCGAAAGCCGCCGAGCGCCGCAGATTGTACACCTGTTTTAACGTTGGATATGAAAGGAAATTAGACAATATTATCCAAAATGATTCCGTTTCATGATTGCTAAATTAGTGTTGGTCAACATTTACGATTGGCATACTGTTGTTTGTAATTTAGCCGTTGAAATACAGGTGCTAACCCAACATGTTAGAATTGCCAGTGAAGAAAAGTAAAGTTACCTTCAGGCTTTAGGAACCTCTCTTGCCAATGCTAACAACTGCTTCAATTTTAGAAAAAGAAACTTCTGATTATCTTTGACACGTTTTAAAGGATTAGGAAAAAGATGAAAAGCAGCTTACGTCCATACCTCTCTGGTTCCGCCCGATCTCGTCTGATCTCGGAAGCTAAGCAGAGCAGGGCCTGGTTAGTACCTGGATGGAAGACCGCCTGGGAATCCCAGGTGCCGTAAGCTTTTTCACTTCTCTCTCTGAAAGCCGCCCAGCGCCGTAGATTGTACACCTACACAATTGTAAAAAAAATTTCACATTGTAGAAGAGATGCAATAGGAAGAAGATGAAAGGTGGCTTACGTCCGTACCATCGTCAGGCCATTTGAGGTGGCGGGGACTGCAATGGCCATTCACCGATTGGCTGGGACTCCTGGGCGGGTCTTCTCTAGTCCATCCAATTTTCGGCATGGGATGTCACAGCCTTCTTTGCATACCCTTATTTAACCCACACAAAGATGCCAACGGCTGGCGTGTCATAATTCATTGACGCATTATAAAGGATTAGGAAAAAGATAAAAAGCAGCTTACGGCCATACCTCTCTGGTTCCGCCCGATCTCGTCTGATCTCGGAAGCTAAGCAGAGCAGGGCCTGGTTAGTACCTGGATGGAAGACCGCCTGGGAATCCCAGGTGCCGTAAGCTTTTTCACTTCTCTCTCCGAAAGCCGCCGAGCGCCGCAGATTGTACACCTGTTTTAACGTTGGATATGAAAGGAAATTAGACAATATTATCCAAAATGATTCCGTTTCATGATTGCTAAATTAGTGTTGGTCAACATTTACGATTGGCATACTGTTGTTTGTAATTTAGCCGTTGAAATACAGGTGCTAACCCAACATGTTAGAATTGCCAGTGAAGAAAAGTAAAGTTACCTTCAGGCTTTAGGAACCTCTCTTGCCAATGCTAACAACTGCTTCAATTTTAGAAAAAGAAACTTCTGATTATCTTTGACACGTTTTAAAGGATTAGGAAAAAGATGAAAAGCAGCTTACGTCCATACCTCTCTGGTTCCGCCCGATCTCGTCTGATCTCGGAAGCTAAGCAGAGCAGGGCCTGGTTAGTACCTGGATGGAAGACCGCCTGGGAATCCCAGGTGCCGTAAGCTTTTTCACTTCTCTCTCCGAAAGCCGCCGAGCGCCGCAGATTGTACACCTGTTTTAACGTTGGATATGAAAGGAAATTAGACAATATTATCCAAAATCATTCCGTTTCATGATTGCTAAATTAGTGTTGGTCAACATTTACGATTGGCATACTGTTGTTTGTAATTTAGCCGTTGAAATACAGGTGCTAACCCAACATGTTAGAATTGCCAGTGAAGAAAAGTAAAGTTACCTTCAGGCTTTAGGAACCTCTCTTGCCAATGCTAAGAACTGCTTCAATTTTAGAAAAAGAAACTTCTGATTATCTTTGACACGTTTTAAAGGATTAGGAAAAAGATGAAAAGCAGCTTACGTCCATACCTCTCTGGTTCCGCCCGATCTCGTCTGATCTCGGAAGCTAAGCAGAGCAGGGCCTGGTTAGTACCTGGATGGAAGACCGCCTGGGAATCCCAGGTGCCGTAAGCTTTTTCACTTCTCTCTCTGAAAGCCGCCCAGCGCCGTAGATTGTACACCTACACAATTGTAAAAAAAAATTCACATTGTAGAAGAGATGCAATAGGAAGAAGATGAAAGGTGGCTTACGTCCATACCATCGTCAGGCCATTTGAGGTGGCGGGGACTGCAATGGCCATTCACCGATTGGCTGGGACTCCTGGGCGGGTCTTCTCTAGTCCATCCAATTTTCGGCATGGGATGTCACAGCCTTCTTTGCATACCCTTATTTAACCCACACAAAGATGCCAACGGCTGGCGTGTCATAATTCATTGACGCATTATAAAGGATTAGGAAAAAGATAAAAAGCAGCTTACGGCCATACCTCTCTGGTTCCGCCCGATCTCGTCTGATCTCGGAAGCTAAGCAGAGCAGGGCCTGGTTAGTACCTGGATGGAAGACCGCCTGGGAATCCCAGGTGCCGTAAGCTTTTTCACTTCTCTCTCCGAAAGCCGCCGAGCGCCGCAGATTGTACACCTGTTTTAACGTTGGATATGAAAGGAAATTAGACAATATTATCCAAAATGATTCCGTTTCATGATTGCTAAATTAGTGTTGGTCAACATTTACGATTGGCATACTGTTGTTTGTAATTTAGCCGTTGAAATACAGGTGCTAACCCAACATGTTAGAATTGCCAGTGAAGAAAAGTAAAGTTACCTTCAGGCTTTAGGAACCTCTCTTGCCAATGCTAACAACTGCTTCAATTTTAGAAAAAGAAACTTCTGATTATCTTTGACACGTTTTAAAGGATTAGGAAAAAGATGAAAAGCAGCTTACGTCCATACCTCTCTGGTTCCGCCCGATCTCGTCTGATCTCGGAAGCTAAGCAGAGCAGGGCCTGGTTAGTACCTGGATGGAAGACCGCCTGGGAATCCCAGGTGCCGTAAGCTTTTTCACTTCTCTCTCCGAAAGCCGCCGAGCGCCGCAGATTGTACACCTGTTTTAACGTTGGATATGAAAGGAAATTAGACAATATTATCCAAAATCATTCCGTTTCATGATTGCTAAATTAGTGTTGGTCAACATTTACGATTGGCATACTGTTGTTTGTAATTTAGCCGTTGAAATACAGGTGCTAACCCAACATGTTAGAATTGCCAGTGAAGAAAAGTAAAGTTACCTTCAGGCTTTAGGAACCTCTCTTGCCAATGCTAAGAACTGCTTCAATTTTAGAAAAAGAAACTTCTGATTATCTTTGACACGTTTTAGAGGATTAGGAAAAAGATGAAAAGCAGCTTACGTCCATACCTCTCTGGTTCCGCCCGATCTCGTCTGATCTCGGAAGCTAAGCAGAGCAGGGCCTGGTTAGTACCTGGATGGAAGACCGCCTGGGAATCCCAGGTGCCGTAAGCTTTTTCACTTCTCTCTCTGAAAGCCGCCCAGCGCCGTAGATTGTACACCTACACAATTGTAAAAAAAAATTCACATTGTAGAAGAGATGCAATAGGAAGAAGATGAAAGGTGGCTTACGTCCATACCATCGTCAGGCCATTTGAGGTGGCGGGGACTGCAATGGCCATTCACCGATTGGCTGGGACTCCTGGGCGGGTCTTCTCTAGTCCATCCAATTTTCGGCATGGGATGTCACAGCCTTCTTTGCATACCCTTATTTAACCCACACAAAGATGCCAACGGCTGGCGTGTCATAATTCATTGACGCATTATAAAGGATTAGGAAAAAGATAAAAAGCAGCTTACGGCCATACCTCTCTGGTTCCGCCCGATCTCGTCTGATCTCGGAAGCTAAGCAGAGCAGGGACTGGTTAGTACCTGGATGGAAGACCGCCTGGGAATCCCAGGTGCCGTAAGCTTTTTCACTTCTCTCTCCGAAAGCCGCCGAGCGCCGCAGATTGTACACCTGTTTTAACGTTGGATATGAAAGGAAATTAGACAATATTATCCAAAATGATTCCGTTTCATGATTGCTAAATTAGTGTTGGTCAACATTTACGATTGGCATACTGTTGTTTGTAATTTAGCCGTTGAAATACAGGTGCTAACCCAACATGTTAGAATTGCCAGTGAAGAAAAGTAAAGTTACCTTCAGGCTTTAGGAACCTCTCTTGCCAATGCTAACAACTGCTTCAATTTTAGAAAAAGAAACTTCTGATTATCTTTGACACGTTTTAAAGGATTAGGAAAAAGATGAAAAGCAGCTTACGTCCATACCTCTCTGGTTCCGCCCGATCTCGTCTGATCTCGGAAGCTAAGCAGAGCAGGGCCTGGTTAGTACCTGGATGGAAGACCGCCTGGGAATCCCAGGTGCCGTAAGCTTTTTCACTTCTCTCTCTGAAAGCCGCCCAGCGCCGTAGATTGTACACCTACACAATTGTAAAAAAAAATTCACATTGTAGAAGAGATGCAATAGGAAGAAGATGAAAGGTGGCTTACGTCCATACCATCGTCAGGCCATTTGAGGTGGCGGGGACTGCAATGGCCATTCACCGATTGGCTGGGACTCCTGGGCGGGTCTTCTCTAGTCCATCCAATTTTCGGCATGGGATGTCACAGCCTTCTTTGCATACCCTTATTTAACCCACACAAAGATGCCAACGGCTGGCGTGTCATAATTCATTGACGCATTATAAAGGATTAGGAAAAAGATAAAAAGCAGCTTACGGCCATACCTCTCTGGTTCCGCCCGATCTCGTCTGATCTCGGAAGCTAAGCAGAGCAGGGCCTGGTTAGTACCTGGATGGAAGACCGCCTGGGAATCCCAGGTGCCGTAAGCTTTTTCACTTCTCTCTCCGAAAGCCGCCGAGCGCCGCAGATTGTACACCTGTTTTAACGTTGGATATGAAAGGAAATTAGACAATATTATCCAAAATGATTCCGTTTCATGATTGCTAAATTAGTGTTGGTCAACATTTACGATTGGCATACTGTTGTTTGTAATTTAGCCGTTGAAATACAGGTGCTAACCCAACATGTTAGAATTGCCAGTGAAGAAAAGTAAAGTTACCTTCAGGCTTTAGGAACCTCTCTTGCCAATGCTAAGAACTGCTTCAATTTTAGAAAAAGAAACTTCTGATTATCTTTGACACGTTTTAAAGGATTAGGAAAAAGATGAAAAACAGCTTACGTCCATACCTCTCTGGTTCCGCCCGATCTCGTCTGATCTCGGAAGCTAAGCAGAGCAGGGCCTGGTTAGTACCTGGATGGAAGACCGCCTGGGAATCCCAGGTGCCGTAAGCTTTTTCACTTCTCTCTCCGAAAGCCGCCCAGCGCCGTAAATTGTACACCTACACAATTGTAAAAAAAATTTCACATGGTAGAAGAGATGCAATAGGAAGAAGATGAAAGGTGGCTTACGTCCGTACCATCGTCAGGCCATTTGAGGTGGCGGGGACTGCAATGGCCATTCACCGATTGGCTGGGACCCCTGGGCGGGTCTTCTCTAGTCCATCCAATTTTCGGCATGGGATGTCACAGCCTTCTTTGCATACCCTTATTTAACCCACACAAAGATGCCAACGGCTGGCGTGTCATAATTCATTGACGCATTATAAAGGATTAGGAAAAAGATAAAAAGCAGCTTACGGCCATACCTCTCTGGTTCCGCCCGATCTCGTCTGATCTCGGAAGCTAAGCAGAGCAGGGCCTGGTTAGTACCTGGATGGAAGACCGCCTGGGAATCCCAGGTGCCGTAAGCTTTTTCACTTCTCTCTCCGAAAGCCGCCGAGCGCCGCAGATTGTACACCTGTTTTAACGTTGGATATGAAAGGAAATTAGACAATATTATCCAAAATGATTCCGTTTCATGATTGCTAAATTAGTGTTGGTCAACATTTACGATTGGCATACTGTTGTTTGTAATTTAGCCGTTGAAATACAGGTGCTAACCCAACATGTTAGAATTGCCAGTGAAGAAAAGTAAAGTTACCTTCAGGCTTTAGGAACCTCTCTTGCCAATGCTAACAACTGCTTCAATTTTAGAAAAAGAAACTTCTGATTATCTTTGACACGTTTTAAAGGATTAGGAAAAAGATGAAAAGCAGCTTACGTCCATACCTCTCTGGTTCCGCCCGATCTCGTCTGATCTCGGAAGCTAAGCAGAGCAGGGCCTGGTTAGTACCTGGATGGAAGACCGCCTGGGAATCCCAGGTGCCGTAAGCTTTTTCACTTCTCTCTCTGAAAGCCGCCCAGCGCCGTAGATTGTACACCTACACAATTGTAAAAAAAATTTCACATTGTAGAAGAGATGCAATAGGAAGAAGATGAAAGGTGGCTTACGTCCGTACCATCGTCAGGCCATTTGAGGTGGCGGGGACTGCAATGGCCATTCACCGATTGGCTGGGACTCCTGGGCGGGTCTTCTCTAGTCCATCCAATTTTCGGCATGGGATGTCACAGCCTTCTTTGCATACCCTTATTTAACCCACACAAAGATGCCAACGGCTGGCGTGTCATAATTCATTGACGCATTATAAAGGATTAGGAAAAAGATAAAAAGCAGCTTACGGCCATACCTCTCTGGTTCCGCCCGATCTCGTCTGATCTCGGAAGCTAAGCAGAGCAGGGCCTGGTTAGTACCTGGATGGAAGACCGCCTGGGAATCCCAGGTGCCGTAAGCTTTTTCACTTCTCTCTCCGAAAGCCGCCGAGCGCCGCAGATTGTACACCTGTTTTAACGTTGGATATGAAAGGAAATTAGACAATATTATCCAAAATGATTCCGTTTCATGATTGCTAAATTAGTGTTGGTCAACATTTACGATTGGCATACTGTTGTTTGTAATTTAGCCGTTGAAATACAGGTGCTAACCCAACATGTTAGAATTGCCAGTGAAGAAAAGTAAAGTTACCTTCAGGCTTTAGGAACCTCTCTTGCCAATGCTAACAACTGCTTCAATTTTAGAAAAAGAAACTTCTGATTATCTTTGACACGTTTTAAAGGATTAGGAAAAAGATGAAAAGCAGCTTACGTCCATACCTCTCTGGTTCCGCCCGATCTCGTCTGATCTCGGAAGCTAAGCAGAGCAGGGCCTGGTTAGTACCTGGATGGAAGACCGCCTGGGAATCCCAGGTGCCGTAAGCTTTTTCACTTCTCTCTCCGAAAGCCGCCGAGCGCCGCAGATTGTACACCTGTTTTAACGTTGGATATGAAAGGAAATTAGACAATATTATCCAAAATCATTCCGTTTCATGATTGCTAAATTAGTGTTGGTCAACATTTACGATTGGCATACTGTTGTTTGTAATTTAGCCGTTGAAATACAGGTGCTAACCCAACATGTTAGAATTGCCAGTGAAGAAAAGTAAAGTTACCTTCAGGCTTTAGGAACCTCTCTTGCCAATGCTAAGAACTGCTTCAATTTTAGAAAAAGAAACTTCTGATTATCTTTGACACGTTTTAAAGGATTAGGAAAAAGATGAAAAGCAGCTTACGTCCATACCTCTCTGGTTCCGCCCGATCTCGTCTGATCTCGGAAGCTAAGCAGAGCAGGGCCTGGTTAGTACCTGGATGGAAGACCGCCTGGGAATCCCAGGTGCCGTAAGCTTTTTCACTTCTCTCTCTGAAAGCCGCCCAGCGCCGTAGATTGTACACCTACACAATTGTAAAAAAAAATTCACATTGTAGAAGAGATGCAATAGGAAGAAGATGAAAGGTGGCTTACGTCCATACCATCGTCAGGCCATTTGAGGTGGCGGGGACTGCAATGGCCATTCACCGATTGGCTGGGACTCCTGGGCGGGTCTTCTCTAGTCCATCCAATTTTCGGCATGGGATGTCACAGCCTTCTTTGCATACCCTTATTTAACCCACACAAAGATGCCAACGGCTGGCGTGTCATAATTCATTGACGCATTATAAAGGATTAGGAAAAAGATAAAAAGCAGCTTACGGCCATACCTCTCTGGTTCCGCCCGATCTCGTCTGATCTCGGAAGCTAAGCAGAGCAGGGCCTGGTTAGTACCTGGATGGAAGACCGCCTGGGAATCCCAGGTGCCGTAAGCTTTTTCACTTCTCTCTCCGAAAGCCGCCGAGCGCCGCAGATTGTACACCTGTTTTAACGTTGGATATGAAAGGAAATTAGACAATATTATCCAAAATGATTCCGTTTCATGATTGCTAAATTAGTGTTGGTCAACATTTACGATTGGCATACTGTTGTTTGTAATTTAGCCGTTGAAATACAGGTGCTAACCCAACATGTTAGAATTGCCAGTGAAGAAAAGTAAAGTTACCTTCAGGCTTTAGGAACCTCTCTTGCCAATGCTAACAACTGCTTCAATTTTAGAAAAAGAAACTTCTGATTATCTTTGACACGTTTTAAAGGATTAGGAAAAAGATGAAAAGCAGCTTACGTCCATACCTCTCTGGTTCCGCCCGATCTCGTCTGATCTCGGAAGCTAAGCAGAGCAGGGCCTGGTTAGTACCTGGATGGAAGACCGCCTGGGAATCCCAGGTGCCGTAAGCTTTTTCACTTCTCTCTCTGAAAGCCGCCCAGCGCCGTAGATTGTACACCTACACAATTGTAAAAAAAAATTCACATTGTAGAAGAGATGCAATAGGAAGAAGATGAAAGGTGGCTTACGTCCATACCATCGTCAGGCCATTTGAGGTGGCGGGGACTGCAATGGCCATTCACCGATTGGCTGGGACTCCTGGGCGGGTCTTCTCTAGTCCATCCAATTTTCGGCATGGGATGTCACAGCCTTCTTTGCATACCCTTATTTAACCCACACAAAGATGCCAACGGCTGGCGTGTCATAATTCATTGACGCATTATAAAGGATTAGGAAAAAGATAAAAAGCAGCTTACGGCCATACCTCTCTGGTTCCGCCCGATCTCGTCTGATCTCGGAAGCTAAGCAGAGCAGGGCCTGGTTAGTACCTGGATGGAAGACCGCCTGGGAATCCCAGGTGCCGTAAGCTTTTTCACTTCTCTCTCCGAAAGCCGCCGAGCGCCGCAGATTGTACACCTGTTTTAACGTTGGATATGAAAGGAAATTAGACAATATTATCCAAAATGATTCCGTTTCATGATTGCTAAATTAGTGTTGGTCAACATTTACGATTGGCATACTGTTGTTTGTAATTTAGCCGTTGAAATACAGGTGCTAACCCAACATGTTAGAATTGCCAGTGAAGAAAAGTAAAGTTACCTTCAGGCTTTAGGAACCTCTCTTGCCAATGCTAAGAACTGCTTCAATTTTAGAAAAAGAAACTTCTGATTATCTTTGACACGTTTTAAAGGATTAGGAAAAAGATGAAAAGCAGCTTACGTCCATACCTCTCTGGTTCCGCCCGATCTCGTCTGATCTCGGAAGCTAAGCAGAGCAGGGCCTGGTTAGTACCTGGATGGAAGACCGCCTGGGAATCCCAGGTGCCGTAAGCTTTTTCACTTCTCTCTCCGAAAGCCGCCCAGCGCCGTAAATTGTACACCTACACAATTGTAAAAAAAATTTCACATGGTAGAAGAGATGCAATAGGAAGAAGATGAAAGGTGGCTTACGTCCGTACCATCGTCAGGCCATTTGAGGTGGCGGGGACTGCAATGGCCATTCACCGATTGGCTGGGACCCCTGGGCGGGTCTTCTCTAGTCCATCCAATTTTCGGCATGGGATGTCACAGCCTTCTTTGCATACCCTTATTTAACCCACACAAAGATGCCAACGGCTGGCGTGTCATAATTCATTGACGCATTATAAAGGATTAGGAAAAAGATAAAAAGCAGCTTACGGCCATACCTCTCTGGTTCCGCCCGATCTCGTCTGATCTCGGAAGCTAAGCAGAGCAGGGCCTGGTTAGTACCTGGATGGAAGACCGCCTGGGAATCCCAGGTGCCGTAAGCTTTTTCACTTCTCTCTCCGAAAGCCGCCGAGCGCCGCAGATTGTACACCTGTTTTAACGTTGGATATGAAAGGAAATTAGACAATATTATCCAAAATGATTCCGTTTCATGATTGCTAAATTAGTGTTGGTCAACATTTACGATTGGCATACTGTTGTTTGTAATTTAGCCGTTGAAATACAGGTGCTAACCCAACATGTTAGAATTGCCAGTGAAGAAAAGTAAAGTTACCTTCAGGCTTTAGGAACCTCTCTTGCCAATGCTAACAACTGCTTCAATTTTAGAAAAAGAAACTTCTGATTATCTTTGACACGTTTTAAAGGATTAGGAAAAAGATGAAAAGCAGCTTACGTCCATACCTCTCTGGTTCCGCCCGATCTCGTCTGATCTCGGAAGCTAAGCAGAGCAGGGCCTGGTTAGTACCTGGATGGAAGACCGCCTGGGAATCCCAGGTGCCGTAAGCTTTTTCACTTCTCTCTCTGAAAGCCGCCCAGCGCCGTAGATTGTACACCTACACAATTGTAAAAAAAATTTCACATTGTAGAAGAGATGCAATAGGAAGAAGATGAAAGGTGGCTTACGTCCGTACCATCGTCAGGCCATTTGAGGTGGCGGGGACTGCAATGGCCATTCACCGATTGGCTGGGACTCCTGGGCGGGTCTTCTCTAGTCCATCCAATTTTCGGCATGGGATGTCACAGCCTTCTTTGCATACCCTTATTTAACCCACACAAAGATGCCAACGGCTGGCGTGTCATAATTCATTGACGCATTATAAAGGATTAGGAAAAAGATAAAAAGCAGCTTACGGCCATACCTCTCTGGTTCCGCCCGATCTCGTCTGATCTCGGAAGCTAAGCAGAGCAGGGCCTGGTTAGTACCTGGATGGAAGACCGCCTGGGAATCCCAGGTGCCGTAAGCTTTTTCACTTCTCTCTCCGAAAGCCGCCGAGCGCCGCAGATTGTACACCTGTTTTAACGTTGGATATGAAAGGAAATTAGACAATATTATCCAAAATGATTCCGTTTCATGATTGCTAAATTAGTGTTGGTCAACATTTACGATTGGCATACTGTTGTTTGTAATTTAGCCGTTGAAATACAGGTGCTAACCCAACATGTTAGAATTGCCAGTGAAGAAAAGTAAAGTTACCTTCAGGCTTTAGGAACCTCTCTTGCCAATGCTAAGAACTGCTTCAATTTTAGAAAAAGAAACTTCTGATTATCTTTGACACGTTTTAAAGGATTAGGAAAAAGATGAAAAGCAGCTTACGTCCATACCTCTCTGGTTCCGCCCGATCTCGTCTGATCTCGGAAGCTAAGCAGAGCAGGGCCTGGTTAGTACCTGGATGGAAGACCGCCTGGGAATCCCAGGTGCCGTAAGCTTTTTCACTTCTCTCTCTGAAAGCCGCCCAGCGCCGTAGATTGTACACCTACACAATTGTAAAAAAAAATTCACATTGTAGAAGAGATGCAATAGGAAGAAGATGAAAGGTGGCTTACGTCCATACCATCGTCAGGCCATTTGAGGTGGCGGGGACTGCAATGGCCATTCACCGATTGGCTGGGACTCCTGGGCGGGTCTTCTCTAGTCCATCCAATTTTCGGCATGGGATGTCACAGCCTTCTTTGCATACCCTTATTTAACCCACACAAAGATGCCAACGGCTGGCGTGTCATAATTCATTGACGCATTATAAAGGATTAGGAAAAAGATAAAAAGCAGCTTACGGCCATACCTCTCTGGTTCCGCCCGATCTCGTCTGATCTCGGAAGCTAAGCAGAGCAGGGCCTGGTTAGTACCTGGATGGAAGACCGCCTGGGAATCCCAGGTGCCGTAAGCTTTTTCACTTCTCTCTCCGAAAGCCGCCGAGCGCCGCAGATTGTACACCTGTTTTAACGTTGGATATGAAAGGAAATTAGACAATATTATCCAAAATGATTCCGTTTCATGATTGCTAAATTAGTGTTGGTCAACATTTACGATTGGCATACTGTTGTTTGTAATTTAGCCGTTGAAATACAGGTGCTAACCCAACATGTTAGAATTGCCAGTGAAGAAAAGTAAAGTTACCTTCAGGCTTTAGGAACCTCTCTTGCCAATGCTAAGAACTGCTTCAATTTTAGAAAAAGAAACTTCTGATTATCTTTGACACGTTTTAAAGGATTAGGAAAAAGATGAAAAACAGCTTACGTCCATACCTCTCTGGTTCCGCCCGATCTCGTCTGATCTCGGAAGCTAAGCAGAGCAGGGCCTGGTTAGTACCTGGATGGAAGACCGCCTGGGAATCCCAGGTGCCGTAAGCTTTTTCACTTCTCTCTCCGAAAGCCGCCCAGCGCCGTAAATTGTACACCTACACAATTGTAAAAAAAATTTCACATGGTAGAAGAGATGCAATAGGAAGAAGATGAAAGGTGGCTTACGTCCGTACCATCGTCAGGCCATTTGAGGTGGCGGGGACTGCAATGGCCATTCACCGATTGGCTGGGACCCCTGGGCGGGTCTTCTCTAGTCCATCCAATTTTCGGCATGGGATGTCACAGCCTTCTTTGCATACCCTTATTTAACCCACACAAAGATGCCAACGGCTGGCGTGTCATAATTCATTGACGCATTATAAAGGATTAGGAAAAAGATAAAAAGCAGCTTACGGCCATACCTCTCTGGTTCCGCCCGATCTCGTCTGATCTCGGAAGCTAAGCAGAGCAGGGCCTGGTTAGTACCTGGATGGAAGACCGCCTGGGAATCCCAGGTGCCGTAAGCTTTTTCACTTCTCTCTCCGAAAGCCGCCGAGCGCCGCAGATTGTACACCTGTTTTAACGTTGGATATGAAAGGAAATTAGACAATATTATCCAAAATGATTCCGTTTCATGATTGCTAAATTAGTGTTGGTCAACATTTACGATTGGCATACTGTTGTTTGTAATTTAGCCGTTGAAATACAGGTGCTAACCCAACATGTTAGAATTGCCAGTGAAGAAAAGTAAAGTTACCTTCAGGCTTTAGGAACCTCTCTTGCCAATGCTAACAACTGCTTCAATTTTAGAAAAAGAAACTTCTGATTATCTTTGACACGTTTTAAAGGATTAGGAAAAAGATGAAAAGCAGCTTACGTCCATACCTCTCTGGTTCCGCCCGATCTCGTCTGATCTCGGAAGCTAAGCAGAGCAGGGCCTGGTTAGTACCTGGATGGAAGACCGCCTGGGAATCCCAGGTGCCGTAAGCTTTTTCACTTCTCTCTCTGAAAGCCGCCCAGCGCCGTAGATTGTACACCTACACAATTGTAAAAAAAATTTCACATTGTAGAAGAGATGCAATAGGAAGAAGATGAAAGGTGGCTTACGTCCGTACCATCGTCAGGCCATTTGAGGTGGCGGGGACTGCAATGGCCATTCACCGATTGGCTGGGACTCCTGGGCGGGTCTTCTCTAGTCCATCCAATTTTCGGCATGGGATGTCACAGCCTTCTTTGCATACCCTTATTTAACCCACACAAAGATGCCAACGGCTGGCGTGTCATAATTCATTGACGCATTATAAAGGATTAGGAAAAAGATAAAAAGCAGCTTACGGCCATACCTCTCTGGTTCCGCCCGATCTCGTCTGATCTCGGAAGCTAAGCAGAGCAGGGCCTGGTTAGTACCTGGATGGAAGACCGCCTGGGAATCCCAGGTGCCGTAAGCTTTTTCACTTCTCTCTCCGAAAGCCGCCGAGCGCCGCAGATTGTACACCTGTTTTAACGTTGGATATGAAAGGAAATTAGACAATATTATCCAAAATGATTCCGTTTCATGATTGCTAAATTAGTGTTGGTCAACATTTACGATTGGCATACTGTTGTTTGTAATTTAGCCGTTGAAATACAGGTGCTAACCCAACATGTTAGAATTGCCAGTGAAGAAAAGTAAAGTTACCTTCAGGCTTTAGGAACCTCTCTTGCCAATGCTAACAACTGCTTCAATTTTAGAAAAAGAAACTTCTGATTATCTTTGACACGTTTTAAAGGATTAGGAAAAAGATGAAAAGCAGCTTACGTCCATACCTCTCTGGTTCCGCCCGATCTCGTCTGATCTCGGAAGCTAAGCAGAGCAGGGCCTGGTTAGTACCTGGATGGAAGACCGCCTGGGAATCCCAGGTGCCGTAAGCTTTTTCACTTCTCTCTCTGAAAGCCGCCCAGCGCCGTAGATTGTACACCTACACAATTGTAAAAAAAAATTCACATTGTAGAAGAGATGCAATAGGAAGAAGATGAAAGGTGGCTTACGTCCATACCATCGTCAGGCCATTTGAGGTGGCGGGGACTGCAATGGCCATTCACCGATTGGCTGGGACCCCTGGGCGGGTCTTCTCTAGTCCATCCAATTTTCGGCATGGGATGTCACAGCCTTCTTTGCATACCCTTATTTAACCCACACAAAGATGCCAACGGCTGGCGTGTCATAATTCATTGACGCATTATAAAGGATTAGGAAAAAGATAAAAAGCAGCTTACGGCCATACCTCTCTGGTTCCGCCCGATCTCGTCTGATCTCGGAAGCTAAGCAGAGCAGGGCCTGGTTAGTACCTGGATGGAAGACCGCCTGGGAATCCCAGGTGCCGTAAGCTTTTTCACTTCTCTCTCCGAAAGCCGCCGAGCGCCGCAGATTGTACACCTGTTTTAACGTTGGATATGAAAGGAAATTAGACAATATTATCCAAAATGATTCCGTTTCATGATTGCTAAATTAGTGTTGGTCAACATTTACGATTGGCATACTGTTGTTTGTAATTTAGCCGTTGAAATACAGGTGCTAACCCAACATGTTAGAATTGCCAGTGAAGAAAAGTAAAGTTACCTTCAGGCTTTAGGAACCTCTCTTGCCAATGCTAAGAACTGCTTCAATTTTAGAAAAAGAAACTTCTGATTATCTTTGACACGTTTTAAAGGATTAGGAAAAAGATGAAAAGCAGCTTACGTCCATACCTCTCTGGTTCCGCCCGATCTCGTCTGATCTCGGAAGCTAAGCAGAGCAGGGCCTGGTTAGTACCTGGATGGAAGACCGCCTGGGAATCCCAGGTGCCGTAAGCTTTTTCACTTCTCTCTCTGAAAGCCGCCCAGCGCCGTAGATTGTACACCTACACAATTGTAAAAAAAAATTCACATTGTAGAAGAGATGCAATAGGAAGAAGATGAAAGGTGGCTTACGTCCATACCATCGTCAGGCCATTTGAGGTGGCGGGGACTGCAATGGCCATTCACCGATTGGCTGGGACTCCTGGGCGGGTCTTCTCTAGTCCATCCAATTTTCGGCATGGGATGTCACAGCCTTCTTTGCATACCCTTATTTAACCCACACAAAGATGCCAACGGCTGGCGTGTCATAATTCATTGACGCATTATAAAGGATTAGGAAAAAGATAAAAAGCAGCTTACGGCCATACCTCTCTGGTTCCGCCCGATCTCGTCTGATCTCGGAAGCTAAGCAGAGCAGGGCCTGGTTAGTACCTGGATGGAAGACCGCCTGGGAATCCCAGGTGCCGTAAGCTTTTTCACTTCTCTCTCCGAAAGCCGCCGAGCGCCGCAGATTGTACACCTGTTTTAACGTTGGATATGAAAGGAAATTAGACAATATTATCCAAAATGATTCCGTTTCATGATTGCTAAATTAGTGTTGGTCAACATTTACGATTGGCATACTGTTGTTTGTAATTTAGCCGTTGAAATACAGGTGCTAACCCAACATGTTAGAATTGCCAGTGAAGAAAAGTAAAGTTACCTTCAGGCTTTAGGAACCTCTCTTGCCAATGCTAACAACTGCTTCAATTTTAGAAAAAGAAACTTCTGATTATCTTTGACACGTTTTAAAGGATTAGGAAAAAGATGAAAAGCAGCTTACGTCCATACCTCTCTGGTTCCGCCCGATCTCGTCTGATCTCGGAAGCTAAGCAGAGCAGGGCCTGGTTAGTACCTGGATGGAAGACCGCCTGGGAATCCCAGGTGCCGTAAGCTTTTTCACTTCTCTCTCTGAAAGCCGCCCAGCGCCGTAGATTGTACACCTACACAATTGTAAAAAAAATTTCACATTGTAGAAGAGATGCAATAGGAAGAAGATGAAAGGTGGCTTACGTCCGTACCATCGTCAGGCCATTTGAGGTGGCGGGGACTGCAATGGCCATTCACCGATTGGCTGGGACTCCTGGGCGGGTCTTCTCTAGTCCATCCAATTTTCGGCATGGGATGTCACAGCCTTCTTTGCATACCCTTATTTAACCCACACAAAGATGCCAACGGCTGGCGTGTCATAATTCATTGACGCATTATAAAGGATTAGGAAAAAGATAAAAAGCAGCTTACGGCCATACCTCTCTGGTTCCGCCCGATCTCGTCTGATCTCGGAAGCTAAGCAGAGCAGGGCCTGGTTAGTACCTGGATGGAAGACCGCCTGGGAATCCCAGGTGCCGTAAGCTTTTTCACTTCTCTCTCCGAAAGCCGCCGAGCGCCGCAGATTGTACACCTGTTTTAACGTTGGATATGAAAGGAAATTAGACAATATTATCCAAAATGATTCCGTTTCATGATTGCTAAATTAGTGTTGGTCAACATTTACGATTGGCATACTGTTGTTTGTAATTTAGCCGTTGAAATACAGGTGCTAACCCAACATGTTAGAATTGCCAGTGAAGAAAAGTAAAGTTACCTTCAGGCTTTAGGAACCTCTCTTGCCAATGCTAAGAACTGCTTCAATTTTAGAAAAAGAAACTTCTGATTATCTTTGACACGTTTTAAAGGATTAGGAAAAAGATGAAAAGCAGCTTACGTCCATACCTCTCTGGTTCCGCCCGATCTCGTCTGATCTCGGAAGCTAAGCAGAGCAGGGCCTGGTTAGTACCTGGATGGAAGACCGCCTGGGAATCCCAGGTGCCGTAAGCTTTTTCACTTCTCTCTCTGAAAGCCGCCCAGCGCCGTAGATTGTACACCTACACAATTGTAAAAAAAAATTCACATTGTAGAAGAGATGCAATAGGAAGAAGATGAAAGGTGGCTTACGTCCATACCATCGTCAGGCCATTTGAGGTGGCGGGGACTGCAATGGCCATTCACCGATTGGCTGGGACTCCTGGGCGGGTCTTCTCTAGTCCATCCAATTTTCGGCATGGGATGTCACAGCCTTCTTTGCATACCCTTATTTAACCCACACAAAGATGCCAACGGCTGGCGTGTCATAATTCATTGACGCATTATAAAGGATTAGGAAAAAGATAAAAAGCAGCTTACGGCCATACCTCTCTGGTTCCGCCCGATCTCGTCTGATCTCGGAAGCTAAGCAGAGCAGGGCCTGGTTAGTACCTGGATGGAAGACCGCCTGGGAATCCCAGGTGCCGTAAGCTTTTTCACTTCTCTCTCCGAAAGCCGCCGAGCGCCGCAGATTGTACACCTGTTTTAACGTTGGATATGAAAGGAAATTAGACAATATTATCCAAAATGATTCCGTTTCATGATTGCTAAATTAGTGTTGGTCAACATTTACGATTGGCATACTGTTGTTTGTAATTTAGCCGTTGAAATACAGGTGCTAACCCAACATGTTAGAATTGCCAGTGAAGAAAAGTAAAGTTACCTTCAGGCTTTAGGAACCTCTCTTGCCAATGCTAAGAACTGCTTCAATTTTAGAAAAAGAAACTTCTGATTATCTTTGACACGTTTTAAAGGATTAGGAAAAAGATGAAAAACAGCTTACGTCCATACCTCTCTGGTTCCGCCCGATCTCGTCTGATCTCGGAAGCTAAGCAGAGCAGGGCCTGGTTAGTACCTGGATGGAAGACCGCCTGGGAATCCCAGGTGCCGTAAGCTTTTTCACTTCTCTCTCCGAAAGCCGCCCAGCGCCGTAAATTGTACACCTACACAATTGTAAAAAAAATTTCACATGGTAGAAGAGATGCAATAGGAAGAAGATGAAAGGTGGCTTACGTCCGTACCATCGTCAGGCCATTTGAGGTGGCGGGGACTGCAATGGCCATTCACCGATTGGCTGGGACCCCTGGGCGGGTCTTCTCTAGTCCATCCAATTTTCGGCATGGGATGTCACAGCCTTCTTTGCATACCCTTATTTAACCCACACAAAGATGCCAACGGCTGGCGTGTCATAATTCATTGACGCATTATAAAGGATTAGGAAAAAGATAAAAAGCAGCTTACGGCCATACCTCTCTGGTTCCGCCCGATCTCGTCTGATCTCGGAAGCTAAGCAGAGCAGGGCCTGGTTAGTACCTGGATGGAAGACCGCCTGGGAATCCCAGATGCCGTAAGCTTTTTCACTTCTCTCTCCGAAAGCCGCCGAGCGCCGCAGATTGTACACCTGTTTTAACGTTGGATATGAAAGGAAATTAGACAATATTATCCAAAATGATTCCGTTTCATGATTGCTAAATTAGTGTTGGTCAACATTTACGATTGGCATACTGTTGTTTGTAATTTAGCCGTTGAAATACAGGTGCTAACCCAACATGTTAGAATTGCCAGTGAAGAAAAGTAAAGTTACCTTCAGGCTTTAGGAACCTCTCTTGCCAATGCTAACAACTGCTTCAATTTTAGAAAAAGAAACTTCTGATTATCTTTGACACGTTTTAAAGGATTAGGAAAAAGATGAAAAGCAGCTTACGTCCATACCTCTCTGGTTCCGCCCGATCTCGTCTGATCTCGGAAGCTAAGCAGAGCAGGGCCTGGTTAGTACCTGGATGGAAGACCGCCTGGGAATCCCAGGTGCCGTAAGCTTTTTCACTTCTCTCTCTGAAAGCCGCCCAGCGCCGTAGATTGTACACCTACACAATTGTAAAAAAAATTTCACATTGTAGAAGAGATGCAATAGGAAGAAGATGAAAGGTGGCTTACGTCCGTACCATCGTCAGGCCATTTGAGGTGGCGGGGACTGCAATGGCCATTCACCGATTGGCTGGGACTCCTGGGCGGGTCTTCTCTAGTCCATCCAATTTTCGGCATGGGATGTCACAGCCTTCTTTGCATACCCTTATTTAACCCACACAAAGATGCCAACGGCTGGCGTGTCATAATTCATTGACGCATTATAAAGGATTAGGAAAAAGATAAAAAGCAGCTTACGGCCATACCTCTCTGGTTCCGCCCGATCTCGTCTGATCTCGGAAGCTAAGCAGAGCAGGGCCTGGTTAGTACCTGGATGGAAGACCGCCTGGGAATCCCAGGTGCCGTAAGCTTTTTCACTTCTCTCTCCGAAAGCCGCCGAGCGCCGCAGATTGTACACCTGTTTTAACGTTGGATATGAAAGGAAATTAGACAATATTATCCAAAATGATTCCGTTTCATGATTGCTAAATTAGTGTTGGTCAACATTTACGATTGGCATACTGTTGTTTGTAATTTAGCCGTTGAAATACAGGTGCTAACCCAACATGTTAGAATTGCCAGTGAAGAAAAGTAAAGTTACCTTCAGGCTTTAGGAACCTCTCTTGCCAATGCTAACAACTGCTTCAATTTTAGAAAAAGAAACTTCTGATTATCTTTGACACGTTTTAAAGGATTAGGAAAAAGATGAAAAGCAGCTTACGTCCATACCTCTCTGGTTCCGCCCGATCTCGTCTGATCTCGGAAGCTAAGCAGAGCAGGGCCTGGTTAGTACCTGGATGGAAGACCGCCTGGGAATCCCAGGTGCCGTAAGCTTTTTCACTTCTCTCTCTGAAAGCCGCCCAGCGCCGTAGATTGTACACCTACACAATTGTAAAAAAAATTTCACATTGTAGAAGAGATGCAATAGGAAGAAGATGAAAGGTGGCTTACGTCCGTACCATCGTCAGGCCATTTGAGGTGGCGGGGACTGCAATGGCCATTCACCGATTGGCTGGGACTCCTGGGCGGGTCTTCTCTAGTCCATCCAATTTTCGGCATGGGATGTCACAGCCTTCTTTGCATACCCTTATTTAACCCACACAAAGATGCCAACGGCTGGCGTGTCATAATTCATTGACGCATTATAAAGGATTAGGAAAAAGATAAAAAGCAGCTTACGGCCATACCTCTCTGGTTCCGCCCGATCTCGTCTGATCTCGGAAGCTAAGCAGAGCAGGGCCTGGTTAGTACCTGGATGGAAGACCGCCTGGGAATCCCAGGTGCCGTAAGCTTTTTCACTTCTCTCTCCGAAAGCCGCCGAGCGCCGCAGATTGTACACCTGTTTTAACGTTGGATATGAAAGGAAATTAGACAATATTATCCAAAATGATTCCGTTTCATGATTGCTAAATTAGTGTTGGTCAACATTTACGATTGGCATACTGTTGTTTGTAATTTAGCCGTTGAAATACAGGTGCTAACCCAACATGTTAGAATTGCCAGTGAAGAAAAGTAAAGTTACCTTCAGGCTTTAGGAACCTCTCTTGCCAATGCTAACAACTGCTTCAATTTTAGAAAAAGAAACTTCTGATTATCTTTGACACGTTTTAAAGGATTAGGAAAAAGATGAAAAGCAGCTTACGTCCATACCTCTCTGGTTCCGCCCGATCTCGTCTGATCTCGGAAGCTAAGCAGAGCAGGGCCTGGTTAGTACCTGGATGGAAGACCGCCTGGGAATCCCAGGTGCCGTAAGCTTTTTCACTTCTCTCTCCGAAAGCCGCCGAGCGCCGCAGATTGTACACCTGTTTTAACGTTGGATATGAAAGGAAATTAGACAATATTATCCAAAATCATTCCGTTTCATGATTGCTAAATTAGTGTTGGTCAACATTTACGATTGGCATACTGTTGTTTGTAATTTAGCCGTTGAAATACAGGTGCTAACCCAACATGTTAGAATTGCCAGTGAAGAAAAGTAAAGTTACCTTCAGGCTTTAGGAACCTCTCTTGCCAATGCTAAGAACTGCTTCAATTTTAGAAAAAGAAACTTCTGATTATCTTTGACACGTTTTAAAGGATTAGGAAAAAGATGAAAAGCAGCTTACGTCCATACCTCTCTGGTTCCGCCCGATCTCGTCTGATCTCGGAAGCTAAGCAGAGCAGGGCCTGGTTAGTACCTGGATGGAAGACCGCCTGGGAATCCCAGGTGCCGTAAGCTTTTTCACTTCTCTCTCTGAAAGCCGCCCAGCGCCGTAGATTGTACACCTACACAATTGTAAAAAAAAATTCACATTGTAGAAGAGATGCAATAGGAAGAAGATGAAAGGTGGCTTACGTCCATACCATCGTCAGGCCATTTGAGGTGGCGGGGACTGCAATGGCCATTCACCGATTGGCTGGGACCCCTGGGCGGGTCTTCTCTAGTCCATCCAATTTTCGGCATGGGATGTCACAGCCTTCTTTGCATACCCTTATTTAACCCACACAAAGATGCCAACGGCTGGCGTGTCATAATTCATTGACGCATTATAAAGGATTAGGAAAAAGATAAAAAGCAGCTTACGGCCATACCTCTCTGGTTCCGCCCGATCTCGTCTGATCTCGGAAGCTAAGCAGAGCAGGGCCTGGTTAGTACCTGGATGGAAGACCGCCTGGGAATCCCAGGTGCCGTAAGCTTTTTCACTTCTCTCTCCGAAAGCCGCCGAGCGCCGCAGATTGTACACCTGTTTTAACGTTGGATATGAAAGGAAATTAGACAATATTATCCAAAATGATTCCGTTTCATGATTGCTAAATTAGTGTTGGTCAACATTTACGATTGGCATACTGTTGTTTGTAATTTAGCCGTTGAAATACAGGTGCTAACCCAACATGTTAGAATTGCCAGTGAAGAAAAGTAAAGTTACCTTCAGGCTTTAGGAACCTCTCTTGCCAATGCTAACAACTGCTTCAATTTTAGAAAAAGAAACTTCTGATTATCTTTGACACGTTTTAAAGGATTAGGAAAAAGATGAAAAGCAGCTTACGTCCATACCTCTCTGGTTCCGCCCGATCTCGTCTGATCTCGGAAGCTAAGCAGAGCAGGGCCTGGTTAGTACCTGGATGGAAGACCGCCTGGGAATCCCAGGTGCCGTAAGCTTTTTCACTTCTCTCTCTGAAAGCCGCCCAGCGCCGTAGATTGTACACCTACACAATTGTAAAAAAAATTTCACATTGTAGAAGAGATGCAATAGGAAGAAGATGAAAGGTGGCTTACGTCCGTACCATCGTCAGGCCATTTGAGGTGGCGGGGACTGCAATGGCCATTCACCGATTGGCTGGGACTCCTGGGCGGGTCTTCTCTAGTCCATCCAATTTTCGGCATGGGATGTCACAGCCTTCTTTGCATACCCTTATTTAACCCACACAAAGATGCCAACGGCTGGCGTGTCATAATTCATTGACGCATTATAAAGGATTAGGAAAAAGATAAAAAGCAGCTTACGGCCATACCTCTCTGGTTCCGCCCGATCTCGTCTGATCTCGGAAGCTAAGCAGAGCAGGGCCTGGTTAGTACCTGGATGGAAGACCGCCTGGGAATCCCAGGTGCCGTAAGCTTTTTCACTTCTCTCTCCGAAAGCCGCCGAGCGCCGCAGATTGTACACCTGTTTTAACGTTGGATATGAAAGGAAATTAGACAATATTATCCAAAATGATTCCGTTTCATGATTGCTAAATTAGTGTTGGTCAACATTTACGATTGGCATACTGTTGTTTGTAATTTAGCCGTTGAAATACAGGTGCTAACCCAACATGTTAGAATTGCCAGTGAAGAAAAGTAAAGTTACCTTCAGGCTTTAGGAACCTCTCTTGCCAATGCTAACAACTGCTTCAATTTTAGAAAAAGAAACTTCTGATTATCTTTGACACGTTTTAAAGGATTAGGAAAAAGATGAAAAGCAGCTTACGTCCATACCTCTCTGGTTCCGCCCGATCTCGTCTGATCTCGGAAGCTAAGCAGAGCAGGGCCTGGTTAGTACCTGGATGGAAGACCGCCTGGGAATCCCAGGTGCCGTAAGCTTTTTCACTTCTCTCTCTGAAAGCCGCCCAGCGCCGTAGATTGTACACCTACACAATTGTAAAAAAAAATTCACATTGTAGAAGAGATGCAATAGGAAGAAGATGAAAGGTGGCTTACGTCCATACCATCGTCAGGCCATTTGAGGTGGCGGGGACTGCAATGGCCATTCACCGATTGGCTGGGACTCCTGGGCGGGTCTTCTCTAGTCCATCCAATTTTCGGCATGGGATGTCACAGCCTTCTTTGCATACCCTTATTTAACCCACACAAAGATGCCAACGGCTGGCGTGTCATAATTCATTGACGCATTATAAAGGATTAGGAAAAAGATAAAAAGCAGCTTACGGCCATACCTCTCTGGTTCCGCCCGATCTCGTCTGATCTCGGAAGCTAAGCAGAGCAGGGCCTGGTTAGTACCTGGATGGAAGACCGCCTGGGAATCCCAGGTGCCGTAAGCTTTTTCACTTCTCTCTCCGAAAGCCGCCGAGCGCCGCAGATTGTACACCTGTTTTAACGTTGGATATGAAAGGAAATTAGACAATATTATCCAAAATGATTCCGTTTCATGATTGCTAAATTAGTGTTGGTCAACATTTACGATTGGCATACTGTTGTTTGTAATTTAGCCGTTGAAATACAGGTGCTAACCCAACATGTTAGAATTGCCAGTGAAGAAAAGTAAAGTTACCTTCAGGCTTTAGGAACCTCTCTTGCCAATGCTAAGAACTGCTTCAATTTTAGAAAAAGAAACTTCTGATTATCTTTGACACGTTTTAAAGGATTAGGAAAAAGATGAAAAACAGCTTACGTCCATACCTCTCTGGTTCCGCCCGATCTCGTCTGATCTCGGAAGCTAAGCAGAGCAGGGCCTGGTTAGTACCTGGATGGAAGACCGCCTGGGAATCCCAGGTGCCGTAAGCTTTTTCACTTCTCTCTCCGAAAGCCGCCCAGCGCCGTAAATTGTACACCTACACAATTGTAAAAAAAATTTCACATGGTAGAAGAGATGCAATAGGAAGAAGATGAAAGGTGGCTTACGTCCGTACCATCGTCAGGCCATTTGAGGTGGCGGGGACTGCAATGGCCATTCACCGATTGGCTGGGACCCCTGGGCGGGTCTTCTCTAGTCCATCCAATTTTCGGCATGGGATGTCACAGCCTTCTTTGCATACCCTTATTTAACCCACACAAAGATGCCAACGGCTGGCGTGTCATAATTCATTGACGCATTATAAAGGATTAGGAAAAAGATAAAAAGCAGCTTACGGCCATACCTCTCTGGTTCCGCCCGATCTCGTCTGATCTCGGAAGCTAAGCAGAGCAGGGCCTGGTTAGTACCTGGATGGAAGACCGCCTGGGAATCCCAGGTGCCGTAAGCTTTTTCACTTCTCTCTCCGAAAGCCGCCGAGCGCCGCAGATTGTACACCTGTTTTAACGTTGGATATGAAAGGAAATTAGACAATATTATCCAAAATGATTCCGTTTCATGATTGCTAAATTAGTGTTGGTCAACATTTACGATTGGCATACTGTTGTTTGTAATTTAGCCGTTGAAATACAGGTGCTAACCCAACATGTTAGAATTGCCAGTGAAGAAAAGTAAAGTTACCTTCAGGCTTTAGGAACCTCTCTTGCCAATGCTAACAACTGCTTCAATTTTAGAAAAAGAAACTTCTGATTATCTTTGACACGTTTTAAAGGATTAGGAAAAAGATGAAAAGCAGCTTACGTCCATACCTCTCTGGTTCCGCCCGATCTCGTCTGATCTCGGAAGCTAAGCAGAGCAGGGCCTGGTTAGTACCTGGATGGAAGACCGCCTGGGAATCCCAGGTGCCGTAAGCTTTTTCACTTCTCTCTCTGAAAGCCGCCCAGCGCCGTAGATTGTACACCTACACAATTGTAAAAAAAATTTCACATTGTAGAAGAGATGCAATAGGAAGAAGATGAAAGGTGGCTTACGTCCGTACCATCGTCAGGCCATTTGAGGTGGCGGGGACTGCAATGGCCATTCACCGATTGGCTGGGACTCCTGGGCGGGTCTTCTCTAGTCCATCCAATTTTCGGCATGGGATGTCACAGCCTTCTTTGCATACCCTTATTTAACCCACACAAAGATGCCAACGGCTGGCGTGTCATAATTCATTGACGCATTATAAAGGATTAGGAAAAAGATAAAAAGCAGCTTACGGCCATACCTCTCTGGTTCCGCCCGATCTCGTCTGATCTCGGAAGCTAAGCAGAGCAGGGCCTGGTTAGTACCTGGATGGAAGACCGCCTGGGAATCCCAGGTGCCGTAAGCTTTTTCACTTCTCTCTCCGAAAGCCGCCGAGCGCCGCAGATTGTACACCTGTTTTAACGTTGGATATGAAAGGAAATTAGACAATATTATCCAAAATGATTCCGTTTCATGATTGCTAAATTAGTGTTGGTCAACATTTACGATTGGCATACTGTTGTTTGTAATTTAGCCGTTGAAATACAGGTGCTAACCCAACATGTTAGAATTGCCAGTGAAGAAAAGTAAAGTTACCTTCAGGCTTTAGGAACCTCTCTTGCCAATGCTAACAACTGCTTCAATTTTAGAAAAAGAAACTTCTGATTATCTTTGACACGTTTTAAAGGATTAGGAAAAAGATGAAAAGCAGCTTACGTCCATACCTCTCTGGTTCCGCCCGATCTCGTCTGATCTCGGAAGCTAAGCAGAGCAGGGCCTGGTTAGTACCTGGATGGAAGACCGCCTGGGAATCCCAGGTGCCGTAAGCTTTTTCACTTCTCTCTCCGAAAGCCGCCGAGCGCCGCAGATTGTACACCTGTTTTAACGTTGGATATGAAAGGAAATTAGACAATATTATCCAAAATCATTCCGTTTCATGATTGCTAAATTAGTGTTGGTCAACATTTACGATTGGCATACTGTTGTTTGTAATTTAGCCGTTGAAATACAGGTGCTAACCCAACATGTTAGAATTGCCAGTGAAGAAAAGTAAAGTTACCTTCAGGCTTTAGGAACCTCTCTTGCCAATGCTAAGAACTGCTTCAAATTTAGAAAAAGAAACTTCTGATTATCTTTGACACGTTTTAAAGGATTAGGAAAAAGATGAAAAGCAGCTTACGTCCATACCTCTCTGGTTCCGCCCGATCTCGTCTGATCTCGGAAGCTAAGCAGAGCAGGGCCTGGTTAGTACCTGGATGGAAGACCGCCTGGGAATCCCAGGTGCCGTAAGCTTTTTCACTTCTCTCTCTGAAAGCCGCCCAGCGCCGTAGATTGTACACCTACACAATTGTAAAAAAAAATTCACATTGTAGAAGAGATGCAATAGGAAGAAGATGAAAGGTGGCTTACGTCCATACCATCGTCAGGCCATTTGAGGTGGCGGGGACTGCAATGGCCATTCACCGATTGGCTGGGACTCCTGGGCGGGTCTTCTCTAGTCCATCCAATTTTCGGCATGGGATGTCACAGCCTTCTTTGCATACCCTTATTTAACCCACACAAAGATGCCAACGGCTGGCGTGTCATAATTCATTGACGCATTATAAAGGATTAGGAAAAAGATAAAAAGCAGCTTACGGCCATACCTCTCTGGTTCCGCCCGATCTCGTCTGATCTCGGAAGCTAAGCAGAGCAGGGCCTGGTTAGTACCTGGATGGAAGACCGCCTGGGAATCCCAGGTGCCGTAAGCTTTTTCACTTCTCTCTCCGAAAGCCGCCGAGCGCCGCAGATTGTACACCTGTTTTAACGTTGGATATGAAAGGAAATTAGACAATATTATCCAAAATGATTCCGTTTCATGATTGCTAAATTAGTGTTGGTCAACATTTACGATTGGCATACTGTTGTTTGTAATTTAGCCGTTGAAATACAGGTGCTAACCCAACATGTTAGAATTGCCAGTGAAGAAAAGTAAAGTTACCTTCAGGCTTTAGGAACCTCTCTTGCCAATGCTAAGAACTGCTTCAATTTTAGAAAAAGAAACTTCTGATTATCTTTGACACGTTTTAAAGGATTAGGAAAAAGATGAAAAACAGCTTACGTCCATACCTCTCTGGTTCCGCCCGATCTCGTCTGATCTCGGAAGCTAAGCAGAGCAGGGCCTGGTTAGTACCTGGATGGAAGACCGCCTGGGAATCCCAGGTGCCGTAAGCTTTTTCACTTCTCTCTCCGAAAGCCGCCCAGCGCCGTAAATTGTACACCTACACAATTGTAAAAAAAATTTCACATGGTAGAAGAGATGCAATAGGAAGAAGATGAAAGGTGGCTTACGTCCGTACCATCGTCAGGCCATTTGAGGTGGCGGGGACTGCAATGGCCATTCACCGATTGGCTGGGACCCCTGGGCGGGTCTTCTCTAGTCCATCCAATTTTCGGCATGGGATGTCACAGCCTTCTTTGCATACCCTTATTTAACCCACACAAAGATGCCAACGGCTGGCGTGTCATAATTCATTGACGCATTATAAAGGATTAGGAAAAAGATAAAAAGCAGCTTACGGCCATACCTCTCTGGTTCCGCCCGATCTCGTCTGATCTCGGAAGCTAAGCAGAGCAGGGCCTGGTTAGTACCTGGATGGAAGACCGCCTGGGAATCCCAGGTGCCGTAAGCTTTTTCACTTCTCTCTCCGAAAGCCGCCGAGCGCCGCAGATTGTACACCTGTTTTAACGTTGGATATGAAAGGAAATTAGACAATATTATCCAAAATGATTCCGTTTCATGATTGCTAAATTAGTGTTGGTCAACATTTACGATTGGCATACTGTTGTTTGTAATTTAGCCGTTGAAATACAGGTGCTAACCCAACATGTTAGAATTGCCAGTGAAGAAAAGTAAAGTTACCTTCAGGCTTTAGGAACCTCTCTTGCCAATGCTAACAACTGCTTCAATTTTAGAAAAAGAAACTTCTGATTATCTTTGACACGTTTTAAAGGATTAGGAAAAAGATGAAAAGCAGCTTACGTCCATACCTCTCTGGTTCCGCCCGATCTCGTCTGATCTCGGAAGCTAAGCAGAGCAGGGCCTGGTTAGTACCTGGATGGAAGACCGCCTGGGAATCCCAGGTGCCGTAAGCTTTTTCACTTCTCTCTCTGAAAGCCGCCCAGCGCCGTAGATTGTACACCTACACAATTGTAAAAAAAAATTCACATTGTAGAAGAGATGCAATAGGAAGAAGATGAAAGGTGGCTTACGTCCATACCATCGTCAGGCCATTTGAGGTGGCGGGGACTGCAATGGCCATTCACCGATTGGCTGGGACTCCTGGGCGGGTCTTCTCTAGTCCATCCAATTTTCGGCATGGGATGTCACAGCCTTCTTTGCATACCCTTATTTAACCCACACAAAGATGCCAACGGCTGGCGTGTCATAATTCATTGACGCATTATAAAGGATTAGGAAAAAGATAAAAAGCAGCTTACGGCCATACCTCTCTGGTTCCGCCCGATCTCGTCTGATCTCGGAAGCTAAGCAGAGCAGGGCCTGGTTAGTACCTGGATGGAAGACCGCCTGGGAATCCCAGGTGCCGTAAGCTTTTTCACTTCTCTCTCCGAAAGCCGCCGAGCGCCGCAGATTGTACACCTGTTTTAACGTTGGATATGAAAGGAAATTAGACAATATTATCCAAAATGATTCCGTTTCATGATTGCTAAATTAGTGTTGGTCAACATTTACGATTGGCATACTGTTGTTTGTAATTTAGCCGTTGAAATACAGGTGCTAACCCAACATGTTAGAATTGCCAGTGAAGAAAAGTAAAGTTACCTTCAGGCTTTAGGAACCTCTCTTGCCAATGCTAAGAACTGCTTCAATTTTAGAAAAAGAAACTTCTGATTATCTTTGACACGTTTTAAAGGATTAGGAAAAAGATGAAAAACAGCTTACGTCCATACCTCTCTGGTTCCGCCCGATCTCGTCTGATCTCGGAAGCTAAGCAGAGCAGGGCCTGGTTAGTACCTGGATGGAAGACCGCCTGGGAATCCCAGGTGCCGTAAGCTTTTTCACTTCTCTCTCCGAAAGCCGCCCAGCGCCGTAAATTGTACACCTACACAATTGTAAAAAAAATTTCACATGGTAGAAGAGATGCAATAGGAAGAAGATGAAAGGTGGCTTACGTCCATACCATCGTCAGGCCATTTGAGGTGGCGGGGACTGCAATGGCCATTCACCGATTGGCTGGGACCCCTGGGCGGGTCTTCTCTAGTCCATCCAATTTTCGGCATGGGATGTCACAGCCTTCTTTGCATACCCTTATTTAACCCACACAAAGATGCCAACGGCTGGCGTGTCATAATTCATTGACGCATTATAAAGGATTAGGAAAAAGATAAAAAGCAGCTTACGGCCATACCTCTCTGGTTCCGCCCGATCTCGTCTGATCTCGGAAGCTAAGCAGAGCAGGGCCTGGTTAGTACCTGGATGGAAGACCGCCTGGGAATCCCAGGTGCCGTAAGCTTTTTCACTTCTCTCTCCGAAAGCCGCCGAGCGCCGCAGATTGTACACCTGTTTTAACGTTGGATATGAAAGGAAATTAGACAATATTATCCAAAATGATTCCGTTTCATGATTGCTAAATTAGTGTTGGTCAACATTTACGATTGGCATACTGTTGTTTGTAATTTAGCCGTTGAAATACAGGTGCTAACCCAACATGTTAGAATTGCCAGTGAAGAAAAGTAAAGTTACCTTCAGGCTTTAGGAACCTCTCTTGCCAATGCTAACAACTGCTTCAATTTTAGAAAAAGAAACTTCTGATTATCTTTGACACGTTTTAAAGGATTAGGAAAAAGATGAAAAGCAGCTTACGTCCATACCTCTCTGGTTCCGCCCGATCTCGTCTGATCTCGGAAGCTAAGCAGAGCAGGGCCTGGTTAGTACCTGGATGGAAGACCGCCTGGGAATCCCAGGTGCCGTAAGCTTTTTCACTTCTCTCTCTGAAAGCCGCCCAGCGCCGTAGATTGTACACCTACACAATTGTAAAAAAAATTTCACATTGTAGAAGAGATGCAATAGGAAGAAGATGAAAGGTGGCTTACGTCCGTACCATCGTCAGGCCATTTGAGGTGGCGGGGACTGCAATGGCCATTCACCGATTGGCTGGGACTCCTGGGCGGGTCTTCTCTAGTCCATCCAATTTTCGGCATGGGATGTCACAGCCTTCTTTGCATACCCTTATTTAACCCACACAAAGATGCCAACGGCTGGCGTGTCATAATTCATTGACGCATTATAAAGGATTAGGAAAAAGATAAAAAGCAGCTTACGGCCATACCTCTCTGGTTCCGCCCGATCTCGTCTGATCTCGGAAGCTAAGCAGAGCAGGGCCTGGTTAGTACCTGGATGGAAGACCGCCTGGGAATCCCAGGTGCCGTAAGCTTTTTCACTTCTCTCTCCGAAAGCCGCCGAGCGCCGCAGATTGTACACCTGTTTTAACGTTGGATATGAAAGGAAATTAGACAATATTATCCAAAATGATTCCGTTTCATGATTGCTAAATTAGTGTTGGTCAACATTTACGATTGGCATACTGTTGTTTGTAATTTAGCCGTTGAAATACAGGTGCTAACCCAACATGTTAGAATTGCCAGTGAAGAAAAGTAAAGTTACCTTCAGGCTTTAGGAACCTCTCTTGCCAATGCTAACAACTGCTTCAATTTTAGAAAAAGAAACTTCTGATTATCTTTGACACGTTTTAAAGGATTAGGAAAAAGATGAAAAGCAGCTTACGTCCATACCTCTCTGGTTCCGCCCGATCTCGTCTGATCTCGGAAGCTAAGCAGAGCAGGGCCTGGTTAGTACCTGGATGGAAGACCGCCTGGGAATCCCAGGTGCCGTAAGCTTTTTCACTTCTCTCTCCGAAAGCCGCCGAGCGCCGCAGATTGTACACCTGTTTTAACGTTGGATATGAAAGGAAATTAGACAATATTATCCAAAATCATTCCGTTTCATGATTGCTAAATTAGTGTTGGTCAACATTTACGATTGGCATACTGTTGTTTGTAATTTAGCCGTTGAAATACAGGTGCTAACCCAACATGTTAGAATTGCCAGTGAAGAAAAGTAAAGTTACCTTCAGGCTTTAGGAACCTCTCTTGCCAATGCTAACAACTGCTTCAATTTTAGAAAAAGAAACTTCTGATTATCTTTGACACGTTTTAAAGGATTAGGAAAAAGATGAAAAGCAGCTTACGTCCATACCTCTCTGGTTCCGCCCGATCTCGTCTGATCTCGGAAGCTAAGCAGAGCAGGGCCTGGTTAGTACCTGGATGGAAGACCGCCTGGGAATCCCAGGTGCCGTAAGCTTTTTCACTTCTCTCTCTGAAAGCCGCCCAGCGCCGTAGATTGTACACCTACACAATTGTAAAAAAAAATTCACATTGTAGAAGAGATGCAATAGGAAGAAGATGAAAGGTGGCTTACGTCCGTACCATCGTCAGGCCATTTGAGGTGGCGGGGACTGCAATGGCCATTCACCGATTGGCTGGGACTCCTGGGCGGGTCTTCTCTAGTCCATCCAATTTTCGGCATGGGATGTCACAGCCTTCTTTGCATACCCTTATTTAACCCACACAAAGATGCCAACGGCTGGCGTGTCATAATTCATTGACGCATTATAAAGGATTAGGAAAAAGATAAAAAGCAGCTTACGGCCATACCTCTCTGGTTCCGCCCGATCTCGTCTGATCTCGGAAGCTAAGCAGAGCAGGGCCTGGTTAGTACCTGGATGGAAGACCGCCTGGGAATCCCAGGTGCCGTAAGCTTTTTCACTTCTCTCTCCGAAAGCCGCCGAGCGCCGCAGATTGTACACCTGTTTTAACGTTGGATATGAAAGGAAATTAGACAATATTATCCAAAATGATTCCGTTTCATGATTGCTAAATTAGTGTTGGTCAACATTTACGATTGGCATACTGTTGTTTGTAATTTAGCCGTTGAAATACAGGTGCTAACCCAACATGTTAGAATTGCCAGTGAAGAAAAGTAAAGTTACCTTCAGGCTTTAGGAACCTCTCTTGCCAATGCTAACAACTGCTTCAATTTTAGAAAAAGAAACTTCTGATTATCTTTGACACGTTTTAAAGGATTAGGAAAAAGATGAAAAGCAGCTTACGTCCATACCTCTCTGGTTCCGCCCGATCTCGTCTGATCTCGGAAGCTAAGCAGAGCAGGGCCTGGTTAGTACCTGGATGGAAGACCGCCTGGGAATCCCAGGTGCCGTAAGCTTTTTCACTTCTCTCTCCGAAAGCCGCCGAGCGCCGCAGATTGTACACCTGTTTTAACGTTGGATATGAAAGGAAATTAGACAATATTATCCAAAATCATTCCGTTTCATGATTGCTAAATTAGTGTTGGTCAACATTTACGATTGGCATACTGTTGTTTGTAATTTAGCCGTTGAAATACAGGTGCTAACCCAACATGTTAGAATTGCCAGTGAAGAAAAGTAAAGTTACCTTCAGGCTTTAGGAACCTCTCTTGCCAATGCTAACAACTGCTTCAATTTTAGAAAAAGAAACTTCTGATTATCTTTGACACGTTTTAAAGGATTAGGAAAAAGATGAAAAGCAGCTTACGTCCATACCTCTCTGGTTCCGCCCGATCTCGTCTGATCTCGGAAGCTAAGCAGAGCAGGGCCTGGTTAGTACCTGGATGGAAGACCGCCTGGGAATCCCAGGTGCCGTAAGCTTTTTCACTTCTCTCTCTGAAAGCCGCCCAGCGCCGTAGATTGTACACCTACACAATTGTAAAAAAAAATTCACATTGTAGAAGAGATGCAATAGGAAGAAGATGAAAGGTGGCTTACGTCCATACCATCGTCAGGCCATTTGAGGTGGCGGGGACTGCAATGGCCATTCACCGATTGGCTGGGACTCCTGGGCGGGTCTTCTCTAGTCCATCCAATTTTCGGCATGGGATGTCACAGCCTTCTTTGCATACCCTTATTTAACCCACACAAAGATGCCAACGGCTGGCGTGTCATAATTCATTGACGCATTATAAAGGATTAGGAAAAAGATAAAAAGCAGCTTACGGCCATACCTCTCTGGTTCCGCCCGATCTCGTCTGATCTCGGAAGCTAAGCAGAGCAGGGCCTGGTTAGTACCTGGATGGAAGACCGCCTGGGAATCCCAGGTGCCGTAAGCTTTTTCACTTCTCTCTCCGAAAGCCGCCGAGCGCCGCAGATTGTACACCTGTTTTAACGTTGGATATGAAAGGAAATTAGACAATATTATCCAAAATGATTCCGTTTCATGATTGCTAAATTAGTGTTGGTCAACATTTACGATTGGCATACTGTTGTTTGTAATTTAGCCGTTGAAATACAGGTGCTAACCCAACATGTTAGAATTGCCAGTGAAGAAAAGTAAAGTTACCTTCAGGCTTTAGGAACCTCTCTTGCCAATGCTAAGAACTGCTTCAATTTTAGAAAAAGAAACTTCTGATTATCTTTGACACGTTTTAAAGGATTAGGAAAAAGATGAAAAACAGCTTACGTCCATACCTCTCTGGTTCCGCCCGATCTCGTCTGATCTCGGAAGCTAAGCAGAGCAGGGCCTGGTTAGTACCTGGATGGAAGACCGCCTGGGAATCCCAGGTGCCGTAAGCTTTTTCACTTCTCTCTCCGAAAGCCGCCCAGCGCCGTAAATTGTACACCTACACAATTGTAAAAAAAATTTCACATGGTAGAAGAGATGCAATAGGAAGAAGATGAAAGGTGGCTTACGTCCGTACCATCGTCAGGCCATTTGAGGTGGCGGGGACTGCAATGGCCATTCACCGATTGGCTGGGACCCCTGGGCGGGTCTTCTCTAGTCCATCCAATTTTCGGCATGGGATGTCACAGCCTTCTTTGCATACCCTTATTTAACCCACACAAAGATGCCAACGGCTGGCGTGTCATAATTCATTGACGCATTATAAAGGATTAGGAAAAAGATGAAAAGCAGCTTACGGCCATACCTCTCTGGTTCCGCCCGATCTCGTCTGATCTCGGAAGCTAAGCAGAGCAGGGCCTGGTTAGTACCTGGATGGAAGACCGCCTGGGAATCCCAGGTGCCGTAAGCTTTTTCACTTCTCTCTCCGAAAGCCGCCGAGCGCCGCAGATTGTACACCTGTTTTAACGTTGGATATGAAAGGAAATTAGACAATATTATCCAAAATGATTCCGTTTCATGATTGCTAAATTAGTGTTGGTCAACATTTACGATTGGCATACTGTTGTTTGTAATTTAGCCGTTGAAATACAGGTGCTAACCCAACATGTTAGAATTGCCAGTGAAGAAAAGTAAAGTTACCTTCAGGCTTTAGGAACCTCTCTTGCCAATGCTAACAACTGCTTCAATTTTAGAAAAAGAAACTTCTGATTATCTTTGACACGTTTTAAAGGATTAGGAAAAAGATGAAAAGCAGCTTACGTCCATACCTCTCTGGTTCCGCCCGATCTCGTCTGATCTCGGAAGCTAAGCAGAGCAGGGCCTGGTTAGTACCTGGATGGAAGACCGCCTGGGAATCCCAGGTGCCGTAAGCTTTTTCACTTCTCTCTCTGAAAGCCGCCCAGCGCCGTAGATTGTACACCTACACAATTGTAAAAAAAATTTCACATTGTAGAAGAGATGCAATAGGAAGAAGATGAAAGGTGGCTTACGTCCGTACCATCGTCAGGCCATTTGAGGTGGCGGGGACTGCAATGGCCATTCACCGATTGGCTGGGACTCCTGGGCGGGTCTTCTCTAGTCCATCCAATTTTCGGCATGGGATGTCACAGCCTTCTTTGCATACCCTTATTTAACCCACACAAAGATGCCAACGGCTGGCGTGTCATAATTCATTGACGCATTATAAAGGATTAGGAAAAAGATAAAAAGCAGCTTACGGCCATACCTCTCTGGTTCCGCCCGATCTCGTCTGATCTCGGAAGCTAAGCAGAGCAGGGCCTGGTTAGTACCTGGATGGAAGACCGCCTGGGAATCCCAGGTGCCGTAAGCTTTTTCACTTCTCTCTCCGAAAGCCGCCGAGCGCCGCAGATTGTACACCTGTTTTAACGTTGGATATGAAAGGAAATTAGACAATATTATCCAAAATGATTCCGTTTCATGATTGCTAAATTAGTGTTGGTCAACATTTACGATTGGCATACTGTTGTTTGTAATTTAGCCGTTGAAATACAGGTGCTAACCCAACATGTTAGAATTGCCAGTGAAGAAAAGTAAAGTTACCTTCAGGCTTTAGGAACCTCTCTTGCCAATGCTAACAACTGCTTCAATTTTAGAAAAAGAAACTTCTGATTATCTTTGACACGTTTTAAAGGATTAGGAAAAAGATGAAAAGCAGCTTACGTCCATACCTCTCTGGTTCCGCCCGATCTCGTCTGATCTCGGAAGCTAAGCAGAGCAGGGCCTGGTTAGTACCTGGATGGAAGACCGCCTGGGAATCCCAGGTGCCGTAAGCTTTTTCACTTCTCTCTCTGAAAGCCGCCCAGCGCCGTAGATTGTACACCTACACAATTGTAAAAAAAAATTCACATTGTAGAAGAGATGCAATAGGAAGAAGATGAAAGGTGGCTTACGTCCATACCATCGTCAGGCCATTTGAGGTGGCGGGGACTGCAATGGCCATTCACCGATTGGCTGGGACTCCTGGGCGGGTCTTCTCTAGTCCATCCAATTTTCGGCATGGGATGTCACAGCCTTCTTTGCATACCCTTATTTAACCCACACAAAGATGCCAACGGCTGGCGTGTCATAATTCATTGACGCATTATAAAGGATTAGGAAAAAGATAAAAAGCAGCTTACGGCCATACCTCTCTGGTTCCGCCCGATCTCGTCTGATCTCGGAAGCTAAGCAGAGCAGGGCCTGGTTAGTACCTGGATGGAAGACCGCCTGGGAATCCCAGGTGCCGTAAGCTTTTTCACTTCTCTCTCCGAAAGCCGCCGAGCGCCGCAGATTGTACACCTGTTTTAACGTTGGATATGAAAGGAAATTAGACAATATTATCCAAAATGATTCCGTTTCATGATTGCTAAATTAGTGTTGGTCAACATTTACGATTGGCATACTGTTGTTTGTAATTTAGCCGTTGAAATACAGGTGCTAACCCAACATGTTAGAATTGCCAGTGAAGAAAAGTAAAGTTACCTTCAGGCTTTAGGAACCTCTCTTGCCAATGCTAAGAACTGCTTCAATTTTAGAAAAAGAAACTTCTGATTATCTTTGACACGTTTTAAAGGATTAGGAAAAAGATGAAAAACAGCTTACGTCCATACCTCTCTGGTTCCGCCCGATCTCGTCTGATCTCGGAAGCTAAGCAGAGCAGGGCCTGGTTAGTACCTGGATGGAAGACCGCCTGGGAATCCCAGGTGCCGTAAGCTTTTTCACTTCTCTCTCCGAAAGCCGCCCAGCGCCGTAAATTGTACACCTACACAATTGTAAAAAAAATTTCACATGGTAGAAGAGATGCAATAGGAAGAAGATGAAAGGTGGCTTACGTCCGTACCATCGTCAGGCCATTTGAGGTGGCGGGGACTGCAATGGCCATTCACCGATTGGCTGGGACCCCTGGGCGGGTCTTCTCTAGTCCATCCAATTTTCGGCATGGGATGTCACAGCCTTCTTTGCATACCCTTATTTAACCCACACAAAGATGCCAACGGCTGGCGTGTCATAATTCATTGACGCATTATAAAGGATTAGGAAAAAGATAAAAAGCAGCTTACGGCCATACCTCTCTGGTTCCGCCCGATCTCGTCTGATCTCGGAAGCTAAGCAGAGCAGGGCCTGGTTAGTACCTGGATGGAAGACCGCCTGGGAATCCCAGGTGCCGTAAGCTTTTTCACTTCTCTCTCCGAAAGCCGCCGAGCGCCGCAGATTGTACACCTGTTTTAACGTTGGATATGAAAGGAAATTAGACAATATTATCCAAAATGATTCCGTTTCATGATTGCTAAATTAGTGTTGGTCAACATTTACGATTGGCATACTGTTGTTTGTAATTTAGCCGTTGAAATACAGGTGCTAACCCAACATGTTAGAATTGCCAGTGAAGAAAAGTAAAGTTACCTTCAGGCTTTAGGAACCTCTCTTGCCAATGCTAACAACTGCTTCAATTTTAGAAAAAGAAACTTCTGATTATCTTTGACACGTTTTAAAGGATTAGGAAAAAGATGAAAAGCAGCTTACGTCCATACCTCTCTGGTTCCGCCCGATCTCGTCTGATCTCGGAAGCTAAGCAGAGCAGGGCCTGGTTAGTACCTGGATGGAAGACCGCCTGGGAATCCCAGGTGCCGTAAGCTTTTTCACTTCTCTCTCTGAAAGCCGCCCAGCGCCGTAGATTGTACACCTACACAATTGTAAAAAAAATTTCACATTGTAGAAGAGATGCAATAGGAAGAAGATGAAAGGTGGCTTACGTCCGTACCATCGTCAGGCCATTTGAGGTGGCGGGGACTGCAATGGCCATTCACCGATTGGCTGGGACTCCTGGGCGGGTCTTCTCTAGTCCATCCAATTTTCGGCATGGGATGTCACAGCCTTCTTTGCATACCCTTATTTAACCCACACAAAGATGCCAACGGCTGGCGTGTCATAATTCATTGACGCATTATAAAGGATTAGGAAAAAGATAAAAAGCAGCTTACGGCCATACCTCTCTGGTTCCGCCCGATCTCGTCTGATCTCGGAAGCTAAGCAGAGCAGGGCCTGGTTAGTACCTGGATGGAAGACCGCCTGGGAATCCCAGGTGCCGTAAGCTTTTTCACTTCTCTCTCCGAAAGCCGCCGAGCGCCGCAGATTGTACACCTGTTTTAACGTTGGATATGAAAGGAAATTAGACAATATTATCCAAAATGATTCCGTTTCATGATTGCTAAATTAGTGTTGGTCAACATTTACGATTGGCATACTGTTGTTTGTAATTTAGCCGTTGAAATACAGGTGCTAACCCAACATGTTAGAATTGCCAGTGAAGAAAAGTAAAGTTACCTTCAGGCTTTAGGAACCTCTCTTGCCAATGCTAACAACTGCTTCAATTTTAGAAAAAGAAACTTCTGATTATCTTTGACACGTTTTAAAGGATTAGGAAAAAGATGAAAAGCAGCTTACGTCCATACCTCTCTGGTTCCGCCCGATCTCGTCTGATCTCGGAAGCTAAGCAGAGCAGGGCCTGGTTAGTACCTGGATGGAAGACCGCCTGGGAATCCCAGGTGCCGTAAGCTTTTTCACTTCTCTCTCTGAAAGCCGCCCAGCGCCGTAGATTGTACACCTACACAATTGTAAAAAAAATTTCACATTGTAGAAGAGATGCAATAGGAAGAAGATGAAAGGTGGCTTACGTCCGTACCATCGTCAGGCCATTTGAGGTGGCGGGGACTGCAATGGCCATTCACCGATTGGCTGGGACTCCTGGGCGGGTCTTCTCTAGTCCATCCAATTTTCGGCATGGGATGTCACAGCCTTCTTTGCATACCCTTATTTAACCCACACAAAGATGCCAACGGCTGGCGTGTCATAATTCATTGACGCATTATAAAGGATTAGGAAAAAGATAAAAAGCAGCTTACGGCCATACCTCTCTGGTTCCGCCCGATCTCGTCTGATCTCGGAAGCTAAGCAGAGCAGGGCCTGGTTAGTACCTGGATGGAAGACCGCCTGGGAATCCCAGGTGCCGTAAGCTTTTTCACTTCTCTCTCCGAAAGCCGCCGAGCGCCGCAGATTGTACACCTGTTTTAACGTTGGATATGAAAGGAAATTAGACAATATTATCCAAAATGATTCCGTTTCATGATTGCTAAATTAGTGTTGGTCAACATTTACGATTGGCATACTGTTGTTTGTAATTTAGCCGTTGAAATACAGGTGCTAACCCAACATGTTAGAATTGCCAGTGAAGAAAAGTAAAGTTACCTTCAGGCTTTAGGAACCTCTCTTGCCAATGCTAAGAACTGCTTCAATTTTAGAAAAAGAAACTTCTGATTATCTTTGACACGTTTTAAAGGATTAGGAAAAAGATGAAAAACAGCTTACGTCCATACCTCTCTGGTTCCGCCCGATCTCGTCTGATCTCGGAAGCTAAGCAGAGCAGGGCCTGGTTAGTACCTGGATGGAAGACCGCCTGGGAATCCCAGGTGCCGTAAGCTTTTTCACTTCTCTCTCCGAAAGCCGCCCAGCGCCGTAAATTGTACACCTACACAATTGTAAAAAAAATTTCACATGGTAGAAGAGATGCAATAGGAAGAAGATGAAAGGTGGCTTACGTCCGTACCATCGTCAGGCCATTTGAGGTGGCGGGGACTGCAATGGCCATTCACCGATTGGCTGGGACCCCTGGGCGGGTCTTCTCTAGTCCATCCAATTTTCGGCATGGGATGTCACAGCCTTCTTTGCATACCCTTATTTAACCCACACAAAGATGCCAACGGCTGGCGTGTCATAATTCATTGACGCATTATAAAGGATTAGGAAAAAGATAAAAAGCAGCTTACGGCCATACCTCTCTGGTTCCGCCCGATCTCGTCTGATCTCGGAAGCTAAGCAGAGCAGGGCCTGGTTAGTACCTGGATGGAAGACCGCCTGGGAATCCCAGGTGCCGTAAGCTTTTTCACTTCTCTCTCCGAAAGCCGCCGAGCGCCGCAGATTGTACACCTGTTTTAACGTTGGATATGAAAGGAAATTAGACAATATTATCCAAAATGATTCCGTTTCATGATTGCTAAATTAGTGTTGGTCAACATTTACGATTGGCATACTGTTGTTTGTAATTTAGCCGTTGAAATACAGGTGCTAACCCAACATGTTAGAATTGCCAGTGAAGAAAAGTAAAGTTACCTTCAGGCTTTAGGAACCTCTCTTGCCAATGCTAACAACTGCTTCAATTTTAGAAAAAGAAACTTCTGATTATCTTTGACACGTTTTAAAGGATTAGGAAAAAGATGAAAAGCAGCTTACGTCCATACCTCTCTGGTTCCGCCCGATCTCGTCTGATCTCGGAAGCTAAGCAGAGCAGGGCCTGGTTAGTACCTGGATGGAAGACCGCCTGGGAATCCCAGGTGCCGTAAGCTTTTTCACTTCTCTCTCTGAAAGCCGCCCAGCGCCGTAGATTGTACACCTACACAATTGTAAAAAAAATTTCACATTGTAGAAGAGATGCAATAGGAAGAAGATGAAAGGTGGCTTACGTCCGTACCATCGTCAGGCCATTTGAGGTGGCGGGGACTGCAATGGCCATTCACCGATTGGCTGGGACTCCTGGGCGGGTCTTCTCTAGTCCATCCAATTTTCGGCATGGGATGTCACAGCCTTCTTTGCATACCCTTATTTAACCCACACAAAGATGCCAACGGCTGGCGTGTCATAATTCATTGACGCATTATAAAGGATTAGGAAAAAGATAAAAAGCAGCTTACGGCCATACCTCTCTGGTTCCGCCCGATCTCGTCTGATCTCGGAAGCTAAGCAGAGCAGGGCCTGGTTAGTACCTGGATGGAAGACCGCCTGGGAATCCCAGGTGCCGTAAGCTTTTTCACTTCTCTCTCCGAAAGCCGCCGAGCGCCGCAGATTGTACACCTGTTTTAACGTTGGATATGAAAGGAAATTAGACAATATTATCCAAAATGATTCCGTTTCATGATTGCTAAATTAGTGTTGGTCAACATTTACGATTGGCATACTGTTGTTTGTAATTTAGCCGTTGAAATACAGGTGCTAACCCAACATGTTAGAATTGCCAGTGAAGAAAAGTAAAGTTACCTTCAGGCTTTAGGAACCTCTCTTGCCAATGCTAACAACTGCTTCAATTTTAGAAAAAGAAACTTCTGATTATCTTTGACACGTTTTAAAGGATTAGGAAAAAGATGAAAAGCAGCTTACGTCCATACCTCTCTGGTTCCGCCCGATCTCGTCTGATCTCGGAAGCTAAGCAGAGCAGGGCCTGGTTAGTACCTGGATGGAAGACCGCCTGGGAATCCCAGGTGCCGTAAGCTTTTTCACTTCTCTCTCTGAAAGCCGCCCAGCGCCGTAGATTGTACACCTACACAATTGTAAAAAAAAATTCACATTGTAGAAGAGATGCAATAGGAAGAAGATGAAAGGTGGCTTACGTCCATACCATCGTCAGGCCATTTGAGGTGGCGGGGACTGCAATGGCCATTCACCGATTGGCTGGGACTCCTGGGCGGGTCTTCTCTAGTCCATCCAATTTTCGGCATGGGATGTCACAGCCTTCTTTGCATACCCTTATTTAACCCACACAAAGATGCCAACGGCTGGCGTGTCATAATTCATTGACGCATTATAAAGGATTAGGAAAAAGATAAAAAGCAGCTTACGGCCATACCTCTCTGGTTCCGCCCGATCTCGTCTGATCTCGGAAGCTAAGCAGAGCAGGGCCTGGTTAGTACCTGGATGGAAGACCGCCTGGGAATCCCAGGTGCCGTAAGCTTTTTCACTTCTCTCTCCGAAAGCCGCCGAGCGCCGCAGATTGTACACCTGTTTTAACGTTGGATATGAAAGGAAATTAGACAATATTATCCAAAATGATTCCGTTTCATGATTGCTAAATTAGTGTTGGTCAACATTTACGATTGGCATACTGTTGTTTGTAATTTAGCCGTTGAAATACAGGTGCTAACCCAACATGTTAGAATTGCCAGTGAAGAAAAGTAAAGTTACCTTCAGGCTTTAGGAACCTCTCTTGCCAATGCTAAGAACTGCTTCAATTTTAGAAAAAGAAACTTCTGATTATCTTTGACACGTTTTAAAGGATTAGGAAAAAGATGAAAAACAGCTTACGTCCATACCTCTCTGGTTCCGCCCGATCTCGTCTGATCTCGGAAGCTAAGCAGAGCAGGGCCTGGTTAGTACCTGGATGGAAGACCGCCTGGGAATCCCAGGTGCCGTAAGCTTTTTCACTTCTCTCTCCGAAAGCCGCCCAGCGCCGTAAATTGTACACCTACACAATTGTAAAAAAAATTTCACATGGTAGAAGAGATGCAATAGGAAGAAGATGAAAGGTGGCTTACGTCCGTACCATCGTCAGGCCATTTGAGGTGGCGGGGACTGCAATGGCCATTCACCGATTGGCTGGGACCCCTGGGCGGGTCTTCTCTAGTCCATCCAATTTTCGGCATGGGATGTCACAGCCTTCTTTGCATACCCTTATTTAACCCACACAAAGATGCCAACGGCTGGCGTGTCATAATTCATTGACGCATTATAAAGGATTAGGAAAAAGATAAAAAGCAGCTTACGGCCATACCTCTCTGGTTCCGCCCGATCTCGTCTGATCTCGGAAGCTAAGCAGAGCAGGGCCTGGTTAGTACCTGGATGGAAGACCGCCTGGGAATCCCAGGTGCCGTAAGCTTTTTCACTTCTCTCTCCGAAAGCCGCCGAGCGCCGCAGATTGTACACCTGTTTTAACGTTGGATATGAAAGGAAATTAGACAATATTATCCAAAATGATTCCGTTTCATGATTGCTAAATTAGTGTTGGTCAACATTTACGATTGGCATACTGTTGTTTGTAATTTAGCCGTTGAAATACAGGTGCTAACCCAACATGTTAGAATTGCCAGTGAAGAAAAGTAAAGTTACCTTCAGGCTTTAGGAACCTCTCTTGCCAATGCTAACAACTGCTTCAATTTTAGAAAAAGAAACTTCTGATTATCTTTGACACGTTTTAAAGGATTAGGAAAAAGATGAAAAGCAGCTTACGTCCATACCTCTCTGGTTCCGCCCGATCTCGTCTGATCTCGGAAGCTAAGCAGAGCAGGGCCTGGTTAGTACCTGGATGGAAGACCGCCTGGGAATCCCAGGTGCCGTAAGCTTTTTCACTTCTCTCTCTGAAAGCCGCCCAGCGCCGTAGATTGTACACCTACACAATTGTAAAAAAAATTTCACATTGTAGAAGAGATGCAATAGGAAGAAGATGAAAGGTGGCTTACGTCCGTACCATCGTCAGGCCATTTGAGGTGGCGGGGACTGCAATGGCCATTCACCGATTGGCTGGGACTCCTGGGCGGGTCTTCTCTAGTCCATCCAATTTTCGGCATGGGATGTCACAGCCTTCTTTGCATACCCTTATTTAACCCACACAAAGATGCCAACGGCTGGCGTGTCATAATTCATTGACGCATTATAAAGGATTAGGAAAAAGATAAAAAGCAGCTTACGGCCATACCTCTCTGGTTCCGCCCGATCTCGTCTGATCTCGGAAGCTAAGCAGAGCAGGGCCTGGTTAGTACCTGGATGGAAGACCGCCTGGGAATCCCAGGTGCCGTAAGCTTTTTCACTTCTCTCTCCGAAAGCCGCCGAGCGCCGCAGATTGTACACCTGTTTTAACGTTGGATATGAAAGGAAATTAGACAATATTATCCAAAATGATTCCGTTTCATGATTGCTAAATTAGTGTTGGTCAACATTTACGATTGGCATACTGTTGTTTGTAATTTAGCCGTTGAAATACAGGTGCTAACCCAACATGTTAGAATTGCCAGTGAAGAAAAGTAAAGTTACCTTCAGGCTTTAGGAACCTCTCTTGCCAATGCTAACAACTGCTTCAATTTTAGAAAAAGAAACTTCTGATTATCTTTGACACGTTTTAAAGGATTAGGAAAAAGATGAAAAGCAGCTTACGTCCATACCTCTCTGGTTCCGCCCGATCTCGTCTGATCTCGGAAGCTAAGCAGAGCAGGGCCTGGTTAGTACCTGGATGGAAGACCGCCTGGGAATCCCAGGTGCCGTAAGCTTTTTCACTTCTCTCTCTGAAAGCCGCCCAGCGCCGTAGATTGTACACCTACACAATTGTAAAAAAAAATTCACATTGTAGAAGAGATGCAATAGGAAGAAGATGAAAGGTGGCTTACGTCCATACCATCGTCAGGCCATTTGAGGTGGCGGGGACTGCAATGGCCATTCACCGATTGGCTGGGACTCCTGGGCGGGTCTTCTCTAGTCCATCCAATTTTCGGCATGGGATGTCACAGCCTTCTTTGCATACCCTTATTTAACCCACACAAAGATGCCAACGGCTGGCGTGTCATAATTCATTGACGCATTATAAAGGATTAGGAAAAAGATAAAAAGCAGCTTACGGCCATACCTCTCTGGTTCCGCCCGATCTCGTCTGATCTCGGAAGCTAAGCAGAGCAGGGCCTGGTTAGTACCTGGATGGAAGACCGCCTGGGAATCCCAGGTGCCGTAAGCTTTTTCACTTCTCTCTCCGAAAGCCGCCGAGCGCCGCAGATTGTACACCTGTTTTAACGTTGGATATGAAAGGAAATTAGACAATATTATCCAAAATGATTCCGTTTCATGATTGCTAAATTAGTGTTGGTCAACATTTACGATTGGCATACTGTTGTTTGTAATTTAGCCGTTGAAATACAGGTGCTAACCCAACATGTTAGAATTGCCAGTGAAGAAAAGTAAAGTTACCTTCAGGCTTTAGGAACCTCTCTTGCCAATGCTAAGAACTGCTTCAATTTTAGAAAAAGAAACTTCTGATTATCTTTGACACGTTTTAAAGGATTAGGAAAAAGATGAAAAACAGCTTACGTCCATACCTCTCTGGTTCCGCCCGATCTCGTCTGATCTCGGAAGCTAAGCAGAGCAGGGCCTGGTTAGTACCTGGATGGAAGACCGCCTGGGAATCCCAGGTGCCGTAAGCTTTTTCACTTCTCTCTCCGAAAGCCGCCCAGCGCCGTAAATTGTACACCTACACAATTGTAAAAAAAATTTCACATGGTAGAAGAGATGCAATAGGAAGAAGATGAAAGGTGGCTTACGTCCGTACCATCGTCAGGCCATTTGAGGTGGCGGGGACTGCAATGGCCATTCACCGATTGGCTGGGACCCCTGGGCGGGTCTTCTCTAGTCCATCCAATTTTCGGCATGGGATGTCACAGCCTTCTTTGCATACCCTTATTTAACCCACACAAAGATGCCAACGGCTGGCGTGTCATAATTCATTGACGCATTATAAAGGATTAGGAAAAAGATAAAAAGCAGCTTACGGCCATACCTCTCTGGTTCCGCCCGATCTCGTCTGATCTCGGAAGCTAAGCAGAGCAGGGCCTGGTTAGTACCTGGATGGAAGACCGCCTGGGAATCCCAGGTGCCGTAAGCTTTTTCACTTCTCTCTCCGAAAGCCGCCGAGCGCCGCAGATTGTACACCTGTTTTAACGTTGGATATGAAAGGAAATTAGACAATATTATCCAAAATGATTCCGTTTCATGATTGCTAAATTAGTGTTGGTCAACATTTACGATTGGCATACTGTTGTTTGTAATTTAGCCGTTGAAATACAGGTGCTAACCCAACATGTTAGAATTGCCAGTGAAGAAAAGTAAAGTTACCTTCAGGCTTTAGGAACCTCTCTTGCCAATGCTAACAACTGCTTCAATTTTAGAAAAAGAAACTTCTGATTATCTTTGACACGTTTTAAAGGATTAGGAAAAAGATGAAAAGCAGCTTACGTCCATACCTCTCTGGTTCCGCCCGATCTCGTCTGATCTCGGAAGCTAAGCAGAGCAGGGCCTGGTTAGTACCTGGATGGAAGACCGCCTGGGAATCCCAGGTGCCGTAAGCTTTTTCACTTCTCTCTCTGAAAGCCGCCCAGCGCCGTAGATTGTACACCTACACAATTGTAAAAAAAATTTCACATTGTAGAAGAGATGCAATAGGAAGAAGATGAAAGGTGGCTTACGTCCGTACCATCGTCAGGCCATTTGAGGTGGCGGGGACTGCAATGGCCATTCACCGATTGGCTGGGACTCCTGGGCGGGTCTTCTCTAGTCCATCCAATTTTCGGCATGGGATGTCACAGCCTTCTTTGCATACCCTTATTTAACCCACACAAAGATGCCAACGGCTGGCGTGTCATAATTCATTGACGCATTATAAAGGATTAGGAAAAAGATAAAAAGCAGCTTACGGCCATACCTCTCTGGTTCCGCCCGATCTCGTCTGATCTCGGAAGCTAAGCAGAGCAGGGCCTGGTTAGTACCTGGATGGAAGACCGCCTGGGAATCCCAGGTGCCGTAAGCTTTTTCACTTCTCTCTCCGAAAGCCGCCGAGCGCCGCAGATTGTACACCTGTTTTAACGTTGGATATGAAAGGAAATTAGACAATATTATCCAAAATGATTCCGTTTCATGATTGCTAAATTAGTGTTGGTCAACATTTACGATTGGCATACTGTTGTTTGTAATTTAGCCGTTGAAATACAGGTGCTAACCCAACATGTTAGAATTGCCAGTGAAGAAAAGTAAAGTTACCTTCAGGCTTTAGGAACCTCTCTTGCCAATGCTAACAACTGCTTCAATTTTAGAAAAAGAAACTTCTGATTATCTTTGACACGTTTTAAAGGATTAGGAAAAAGATGAAAAGCAGCTTACGTCCATACCTCTCTGGTTCCGCCCGATCTCGTCTGATCTCGGAAGCTAAGCAGAGCAGGGCCTGGTTAGTACCTGGATGGAAGACCGCCTGGGAATCCCAGGTGCCGTAAGCTTTTTCACTTCTCTCTCCGAAAGCCGCCGAGCGCCGCAGATTGTACACCTGTTTTAACGTTGGATATGAAAGGAAATTAGACAATATTATCCAAAATCATTCCGTTTCATGATTGCTAAATTAGTGTTGGTCAACATTTACGATTGGCATACTGTTGTTTGTAATTTAGCCGTTGAAATACAGGTGCTAACCCAACATGTTAGAATTGCCAGTGAAGAAAAGTAAAGTTACCTTCAGGCTTTAGGAACCTCTCTTGCCAATGCTAAGAACTGCTTCAATTTTAGAAAAAGAAAGTTCTGATTATCTTTGACACGTTTTAAAGGATTAGGAAAAAGATGAAAAGCAGCTTACGTCCATACCTCTCTGGTTCCGCCCGATCTCGTCTGATCTCGGAAGCTAAGCAGAGCAGGGCCTGGTTAGTACCTGGATGGAAGACCGCCTGGGAATCCCAGGTGCCGTAAGCTTTTTCACTTCTCTCTCTGAAAGCCGCCCAGCGCCGTAGATTGTACACCTACACAATTGTAAAAAAAATTTCACATTGTAGAAGAGATGCAATAGGAAGAAGATGAAAGGTGGCTTACGTCCGTACCATCGTCAGGCCATTTGAGGTGGCGGGGACTGCAATGGCCATTCACCGATTGGCTGGGACTCCTGGGCGGGTCTTCTCTAGTCCATCCAATTTTCGGCATGGGATGTCACAGCCTTCTTTGCATACCCTTATTTAACCCACACAAAGATGCCAACGGCTGGCGTGTCATAATTCATTGACGCATTATAAAGGATTAGGAAAAAGATAAAAAGCAGCTTACGGCCATACCTCTCTGGTTCCGCCCGATCTCGTCTGATCTCGGAAGCTAAGCAGAGCAGGGCCTGGTTAGTACCTGGATGGAAGACCGCCTGGGAATCCCAGGTGCCGTAAGCTTTTTCACTTCTCTCTCCGAAAGCCGCCGAGCGCCGCAGATTGTACACCTGTTTTAACGTTGGATATGAAAGGAAATTAGACAATATTATCCAAAATGATTCCGTTTCATGATTGCTAAATTAGTGTTGGTCAACATTTACGATTGGCATACTGTTGTTTGTAATTTAGCCGTTGAAATACAGGTGCTAACCCAACATGTTAGAATTGCCAGTGAAGAAAAGTAAAGTTACCTTCAGGCTTTAGGAACCTCTCTTGCCAATGCTAACAACTGCTTCAATTTTAGAAAAAGAAACTTCTGATTATCTTTGACACGTTTTAAAGGATTAGGAAAAAGATGAAAAGCAGCTTACGTCCATACCTCTCTGGTTCCGCCCGATCTCGTCTGATCTCGGAAGCTAAGCAGAGCAGGGCCTGGTTAGTACCTGGATGGAAGACCGCCTGGGAATCCCAGGTGCCGTAAGCTTTTTCACTTCTCTCTCTGAAAGCCGCCCAGCGCCGTAGATTGTACACCTACACAATTGTAAAAAAAAATTCACATTGTAGAAGAGATGCAATAGGAAGAAGATGAAAGGTGGCTTACGTCCATACCATCGTCAGGCCATTTGAGGTGGCGGGGACTGCAATGGCCATTCACCGATTGGCTGGGACTCCTGGGCGGGTCTTCTCTAGTCCATCCAATTTTCGGCATGGGATGTCACAGCCTTCTTTGCATACCCTTATTTAACCCACACAAAGATGCCAACGGCTGGCGTGTCATAATTCATTGACGCATTATAAAGGATTAGGAAAAAGATAAAAAGCAGCTTACGGCCATACCTCTCTGGTTCCGCCCGATCTCGTCTGATCTCGGAAGCTAAGCAGAGCAGGGCCTGGTTAGTACCTGGATGGAAGACCGCCTGGGAATCCCAGGTGCCGTAAGCTTTTTCACTTCTCTCTCCGAAAGCCGCCGAGCGCCGCAGATTGTACACCTGTTTTAACGTTGGATATGAAAGGAAATTAGACAATATTATCCAAAATGATTCCGTTTCATGATTGCTAAATTAGTGTTGGTCAACATTTACGATTGGCATACTGTTGTTTGTAATTTAGCCGTTGAAATACAGGTGCTAACCCAACATGTTAGAATTGCCAGTGAAGAAAAGTAAAGTTACCTTCAGGCTTTAGGAACCTCTCTTGCCAATGCTAAGAACTGCTTCAATTTTAGAAAAAGAAACTTCTGATTATCTTTGACACGTTTTAAAGGATTAGGAAAAAGATGAAAAACAGCTTACGTCCATACCTCTCTGGTTCCGCCCGATCTCGTCTGATCTCGGAAGCTAAGCAGAGCAGGGCCTGGTTAGTACCTGGATGGAAGACCGCCTGGGAATCCCAGGTGCCGTAAGCTTTTTCACTTCTCTCTCCGAAAGCCGCCCAGCGCCGTAAATTGTACACCTACACAATTGTAAAAAAAATTTCACATGGTAGAAGAGATGCAATAGGAAGAAGATGAAAGGTGGCTTACGTCCGTACCATCGTCAGGCCATTTGAGGTGGCGGGGACTGCAATGGCCATTCACCGATTGGCTGGGACCCCTGGGCGGGTCTTCTCTAGTCCATCCAATTTTCGGCATGGGATGTCACAGCCTTCTTTGCATACCCTTATTTAACCCACACAAAGATGCCAACGGCTGGCGTGTCATAATTCATTGACGCATTATAAAGGATTAGGAAAAAGATAAAAAGCAGCTTACGGCCATACCTCTCTGGTTCCGCCCGATCTCGTCTGATCTCGGAAGCTAAGCAGAGCAGGGCCTGGTTAGTACCTGGATGAAAGACCGCCTGGGAATCCCAGGTGCCGTAAGCTTTTTCACTTCTCTCTCCGAAAGCCGCCGAGCGCCGCAGATTGTACACCTGTTTTAACGTTGGATATGAAAGGAAATTAGACAATATTATCCAAAATCATTCCGTTTCATGATTGCTAAATTAGTGTTGGTCAACATTTACGATTGGCATACTGTTGTTTGTAATTTAGCCGTTGAAATACAGGTGCTAACCCAACATGTTAGAATTGCCAGTGAAGAAAAGTAAAGTTACCTTCAGGCTTTAGGAACCTCTCTTGCCAATGCTAAGAACTGCTTCAATTTTAGAAAAAGAAAGTTCTGATTATCTTTGACACGTTTTAAAGGATTAGGAAAAAGATGAAAAGCAGCTTACGTCCATACCTCTCTGGTTCCGCCCGATCTCGTCTGATCTCGGAAGCTAAGCAGAGCAGGGCCTGGTTAGTACCTGGATGGAAGACCGCCTGGGAATCCCAGGTGCCGTAAGCTTTTTCACTTCTCTCTCTGAAAGCCGCCCAGCGCCGTAGATTGTACACCTACACAATTGTAAAAAAAATTTCACATTGTAGAAGAGATGCAATAGGAAGAAGATGAAAGGTGGCTTACGTCCGTACCATCGTCAGGCCATTTGAGGTGGCGGGGACTGCAATGGCCATTCACCGATTGGCTGGGACTCCTGGGCGGGTCTTCTCTAGTCCATCCAATTTTCGGCATGGGATGTCACAGCCTTCTTTGCATACCCTTATTTAACCCACACAAAGATGCCAACGGCTGGCGTGTCATAATTCATTGACGCATTATAAAGGATTAGGAAAAAGATAAAAAGCAGCTTACGGCCATACCTCTCTGGTTCCGCCCGATCTCGTCTGATCTCGGAAGCTAAGCAGAGCAGGGCCTGGTTAGTACCTGGATGGAAGACCGCCTGGGAATCCCAGGTGCCGTAAGCTTTTTCACTTCTCTCTCCGAAAGCCGCCGAGCGCCGCAGATTGTACACCTGTTTTAACGTTGGATATGAAAGGAAATTAGACAATATTATCCAAAATGATTCCGTTTCATGATTGCTAAATTAGTGTTGGTCAACATTTACGATTGGCATACTGTTGTTTGTAATTTAGCCGTTGAAATACAGGTGCTAACCCAACATGTTAGAATTGCCAGTGAAGAAAAGTAAAGTTACCTTCAGGCTTTAGGAACCTCTCTTGCCAATGCTAACAACTGCTTCAATTTTAGAAAAAGAAACTTCTGATTATCTTTGACACGTTTTAAAGGATTAGGAAAAAGATGAAAAGCAGCTTACGTCCATACCTCTCTGGTTCCGCCCGATCTCGTCTGATCTCGGAAGCTAAGCAGAGCAGGGCCTGGTTAGTACCTGGATGGAAGACCGCCTGGGAATCCCAGGTGCCGTAAGCTTTTTCACTTCTCTCTCTGAAAGCCGCCCAGCGCCGTAGATTGTACACCTACACAATTGTAAAAAAAAATTCACATTGTAGAAGAGATGCAATAGGAAGAAGATGAAAGGTGGCTTACGTCCATACCATCGTCAGGCCATTTGAGGTGGCGGGGACTGCAATGGCCATTCACCGATTGGCTGGGACTCCTGGGCGGGTCTTCTCTAGTCCATCCAATTTTCGGCATGGGATGTCACAGCCTTCTTTGCATACCCTTATTTAACCCACACAAAGATGCCAACGGCTGGCGTGTCATAATTCATTGACGCATTATAAAGGATTAGGAAAAAGATAAAAAGCAGCTTACGGCCATACCTCTCTGGTTCCGCCCGATCTCGTCTGATCTCGGAAGCTAAGCAGAGCAGGGCCTGGTTAGTACCTGGATGGAAGACCGCCTGGGAATCCCAGGTGCCGTAAGCTTTTTCACTTCTCTCTCCGAAAGCCGCCGAGCGCCGCAGATTGTACACCTGTTTTAACGTTGGATATGAAAGGAAATTAGACAATATTATCCAAAATGATTCCGTTTCATGATTGCTAAATTAGTGTTGGTCAACATTTACGATTGGCATACTGTTGTTTGTAATTTAGCCGTTGAAATACAGGTGCTAACCCAACATGTTAGAATTGCCAGTGAAGAAAAGTAAAGTTACCTTCAGGCTTTAGGAACCTCTCTTGCCAATGCTAACAACTGCTTCAATTTTAGAAAAAGAAACTTCTGATTATCTTTGACACGTTTTAAAGGATTAGGAAAAAGATGAAAAGCAGCTTACGTCCATACCTCTCTGGTTCCGCCCGATCTCGTCTGATCTCGGAAGCTAAGCAGAGCAGGGCCTGGTTAGTACCTGGATGGAAGACCGCCTGGGAATCCCAGGTGCCGTAAGCTTTTTCACTTCTCTCTCTGAAAGCCGCCCAGCGCCGTAGATTGTACACCTACACAATTGTAAAAAAAAATTCACATTGTAGAAGAGATGCAATAGGAAGAAGATGAAAGGTGGCTTACGTCCATACCATCGTCAGGCCATTTGAGGTGGCGGGGACTGCAATGGCCATTCACCGATTGGCTGGGACTCCTGGGCGGGTCTTCTCTAGTCCATCCAATTTTCGGCATGGGATGTCACAGCCTTCTTTGCATACCCTTATTTAACCCACACAAAGATGCCAACGGCTGGCGTGTCATAATTCATTGACGCATTATAAAGGATTAGGAAAAAGATAAAAAGCAGCTTACGGCCATACCTCTCTGGTTCCGCCCGATCTCGTCTGATCTCGGAAGCTAAGCAGAGCAGGGCCTGGTTAGTACCTGGATGAAAGACCGCCTGGGAATCCCAGGTGCCGTAAGCTTTTTCACTTCTCTCTCCGAAAGCCGCCGAGCGCCGCAGATTGTACACCTGTTTTAACGTTGGATATGAAAGGAAATTAGACAATATTATCCAAAATGATTCCGTTTCATGATTGCTAAATTAGTGTTGGTCAACATTTACGATTGGCATACTGTTGTTTGTAATTTAGCCGTTGAAATACAGGTGCTAACCCAACATGTTAGAATTGCCAGTGAAGAAAAGTAAAGTTACCTTCAGGCTTTAGGAACCTCTCTTGCCAATGCTAAGAACTGCTTCAATTTTAGAAAAAGAAACTTCTGATTATCTTTGACACGTTTTAAAGGATTAGGAAAAAGATGAAAAACAGCTTACGTCCATACCTCTCTGGTTCCGCCCGATCTCGTCTGATCTCGGAAGCTAAGCAGAGCAGGGCCTGGTTAGTACCTGGATGGAAGACCGCCTGGGAATCCCAGGTGCCGTAAGCTTTTTCACTTCTCTCTCCGAAAGCCGCCCAGCGCCGTAAATTGTACACCTACACAATTGTAAAAAAAATTTCACATGGTAGAAGAGATGCAATAGGAAGAAGATGAAAGGTGGCTTACGTCCGTACCATCGTCAGGCCATTTGAGGTGGCGGGGACTGCAATGGCCATTCACCGATTGGCTGGGACCCCTGGGCGGGTCTTCTCTAGTCCATCCAATTTTCGGCATGGGATGTCACAGCCTTCTTTGCATACCCTTATTTAACCCACACAAAGATGCCAACGGCTGGCGTGTCATAATTCATTGACGCATTATAAAGGATTAGGAAAAAGATAAAAAGCAGCTTACGGCCATACCTCTCTGGTTCCGCCCGATCTCGTCTGATCTCGGAAGCTAAGCAGAGCAGGGCCTGGTTAGTACCTGGATGGAAGACCGCCTGGGAATCCCAGGTGCCGTAAGCTTTTTCACTTCTCTCTCCGAAAGCCGCCGAGCGCCGCAGATTGTACACCTGTTTTAACGTTGGATATGAAAGGAAATTAGACAATATTATCCAAAATGATTCCGTTTCATGATTGCTAAATTAGTGTTGGTCAACATTTACGATTGGCATACTGTTGTTTGTAATTTAGCCGTTGAAATACAGGTGCTAACCCAACATGTTAGAATTGCCAGTGAAGAAAAGTAAAGTTACCTTCAGGCTTTAGGAACCTCTCTTGCCAATGCTAACAACTGCTTCAATTTTAGAAAAAGAAACTTCTGATTATCTTTGACACGTTTTAAAGGATTAGGAAAAAGATGAAAAGCAGCTTACGTCCATACCTCTCTGGTTCCGCCCGATCTCGTCTGATCTCGGAAGCTAAGCAGAGCAGGGCCTGGTTAGTACCTGGATGGAAGACCGCCTGGGAATCCCAGGTGCCGTAAGCTTTTTCACTTCTCTCTCTGAAAGCCGCCCAGCGCCGTAGATTGTACACCTACACAATTGTAAAAAAAAATTCACATTGTAGAAGAGATGCAATAGGAAGAAGATGAAAGGTGGCTTACGTCCGTACCATCGTCAGGCCATTTGAGGTGGCGGGGACTGCAATGGCCATTCACCGATTGGCTGGGACTCCTGGGCGGGTCTTCTCTAGTCCATCCAATTTTCGGCATGGGATGTCACAGCCTTCTTTGCATACCCTTATTTAACCCACACAAAGATGCCAACGGCTGGCGTGTCATAATTCATTGACGCATTATAAAGGATTAGGAAAAAGATAAAAAGCAGCTTACGGCCATACCTCTCTGGTTCCGCCCGATCTCGTCTGATCTCGGAAGCTAAGCAGAGCAGGGCCTGGTTAGTACCTGGATGGAAGACCGCCTGGGAATCCCAGGTGCCGTAAGCTTTTTCACTTCTCTCTCCGAAAGCCGCCGAGCGCCGCAGATTGTACACCTGTTTTAACGTTGGATATGAAAGGAAATTAGACAATATTATCCAAAATGATTCCGTTTCATGATTGCTAAATTAGTGTTGGTCAACATTTACGATTGGCATACTGTTGTTTGTAATTTAGCCGTTGAAATACAGGTGCTAACCCAACATGTTAGAATTGCCAGTGAAGAAAAGTAAAGTTACCTTCAGGCTTTAGGAACCTCTCTTGCCAATGCTAACAACTGCTTCAATTTTAGAAAAAGAAACTTCTGATTATCTTTGACACGTTTTAAAGGATTAGGAAAAAGATGAAAAGCAGCTTACGTCCATACCTCTCTGGTTCCGCCCGATCTCGTCTGATCTCAGAAGCTAAGCAGAGCAGGGCCTGGTTAGTACCTGGATGGAAGACCGCCTGGGAATCCCAGGTGCCGTAAGCTTTTTCACTTCTCTCTCCGAAAGCCGCCGAGCGCCGCAGATTGTACACCTGTTTTAACGTTGGATATGAAAGGAAATTAGACAATATTATCCAAAATGATTCCGTTTCATGATTGCTAAATTAGTGTTGGTCAACATTTACGATTGGCATACTGTTGTTTGTAATTTAGCCGTTGAAATACAGGTGCTAACCCAACATGTTAGAATTGCCAGTGAAGAAAAGTAAAGTTACCTTCAGGCTTTAGGAACCTCTCTTGCCAATGCTAAGAACTGCTTCAATTTTAGAAAAAGAAACTTCTGATTATCTTTGACACGTTTTAAAGGATTAGGAAAAAGATGAAAAGCAGCTTACGTCCATACCTCTCTGGTTCCGCCCAAACTCGTCTGATCTCGGAAGCTAAGCAGAGCAGGGCCTGGTTAGTACCTGGATGGAAGACCGCCTGGGAATCCCAGGTGCCGTAAGCTTTTTCACTTCTCTCTCTGAAAGCCGCCCAGCGCCGTAGATTGTACACCTACACAATTGTAAAAAAAAATTCACATTGTAGAAGAGATGCAATAGGAAGAAGATGAAAGGTGGCTTACGTCCATACCATCGTCAGGCCATTTGAGGTGGCGGGGACTGCAATGGCCATTCACCGATTGGCTGGGACTCCTGGGCGGGTCTTCTCTAGTCCATCCAATTTTCGGCATGGGATGTCACAGCCTTCTTTGCATACCCTTATTTAACCCACACAAAGATGCCAACGGCTGGCGTGTCATAATTCATTGACGCATTATAAAGGATTAGGAAAAAGATAAAAAGCAGCTTACGGCCATACCTCTCTGGTTCCGCCCGATCTCGTCTGATCTCGGAAGCTAAGCAGAGCAGGGCCTGGTTAGTACCTGGATGGAAGACCGCCTGGGAATCCCAGGTGCCGTAAGCTTTTTCACTTCTCTCTCCGAAAGCCGCCGAGCGCCGCAGATTGTACACCTGTTTTAACGTTGGATATGAAAGGAAATTAGACAATATTATCCAAAATGATTCCGTTTCATGATTGCTAAATTAGTGTTGGTCAACATTTACGATTGGCATACTGTTGTTTGTAATTTAGCCGTTGAAATACAGGTGCTAACCCAACATGTTAGAATTGCCAGTGAAGAAAAGTAAAGTTACCTTCAGGCTTTAGGAACCTCTCTTGCCAATGCTAACAACTGCTTCAATTTTAGAAAAAGAAACTTCTGATTATCTTTGACACGTTTTAAAGGATTAGGAAAAAGATGAAAAGCAGCTTACGTCCATACCTCTCTGGTTCCGCCCGATCTCGTCTGATCTCGGAAGCTAAGCAGAGCAGGGCCTGGTTAGTACCTGGATGGAAGACCGCCTGGGAATCCCAGGTGCCGTAAGCTTTTTCACTTCTCTCTCTGAAAGCCGCCCAGCGCCGTAGATTGTACACCTACACAATTGTAAAAAAAATTTCACATTGTAGAAGAGATGCAATAGGAAGAAGATGAAAGGTGGCTTACGTCCGTACCATCGTCAGGCCATTTGAGGTGGCGGGGACTGCAATGGCCATTCACCGATTGGCTGGGACTCCTGGGCGGGTCTTCTCTAGTCCATCCAATTTTCGGCATGGGATGTCACAGCCTTCTTTGCATACCCTTATTTAACCCACACAAAGATGCCAACGGCTGGCGTGTCATAATTCATTGACGCATTATAAAGGATTAGGAAAAAGATAAAAAGCAGCTTACGGCCATACCTCTCTGGTTCCGCCCGATCTCGTCTGATCTCGGAAGCTAAGCAGAGCAGGGCCTGGTTAGTACCTGGATGGAAGACCGCCTGGGAATCCCAGGTGCCGTAAGCTTTTTCACTTCTCTCTCCGAAAGCCGCCGAGCGCCGCAGATTGTACACCTGTTTTAACGTTGGATATGAAAGGAAATTAGACAATATTATCCAAAATGATTCCGTTTCATGATTGCTAAATTAGTGTTGGTCAACATTTACGATTGGCATACTGTTGTTTGTAATTTAGCCGTTGAAATACAGGTGCTAACCCAACATGTTAGAATTGCCAGTGAAGAAAAGTAAAGTTACCTTCAGGCTTTAGGAACCTCTCTTGCCAATGCTAACAACTGCTTCAATTTTAGAAAAAGAAACTTCTGATTATCTTTGACACGTTTTAAAGGATTAGGAAAAAGATGAAAAGCAGCTTACGTCCATACCTCTCTGGTTCCGCCCGATCTCGTCTGATCTCGGAAGCTAAGCAGAGCAGGGCCTGGTTAGTACCTGGATGGAAGACCGCCTGGGAATCCCAGGTGCCGTAAGCTTTTTCACTTCTCTCTCCGAAAGCCGCCGAGCGCCGCAGATTGTACACCTGTTTTAACGTTGGATATGAAAGGAAATTAGACAATATTATCCAAAATCATTCCGTTTCATGATTGCTAAATTAGTGTTGGTCAACATTTACGATTGGCATACTGTTGTTTGTAATTTAGCCGTTGAAATACAGGTGCTAACCCAACATGTTAGAATTGCCAGTGAAGAAAAGTAAAGTTACCTTCAGGCTTTAGGAACCTCTCTTGCCAATGCTAAGAACTGCTTCAATTTTAGAAAAAGAAACTTCTGATTATCTTTGACACGTTTTAAAGGATTAGGAAAAAGATGAAAAGCAGCTTACGTCCATACCTCTCTGGTTCCGCCCGATCTCGTCTGATCTCGGAAGCTAAGCAGAGCAGGGCCTGGTTAGTACCTGGATGGAAGACCGCCTGGGAATCCCAGGTGCCGTAAGCTTTTTCACTTCTCTCTCTGAAAGCCGCCCAGCGCCGTAGATTGTACACCTACACAATTGTAAAAAAAAATTCACATTGTAGAAGAGATGCAATAGGAAGAAGATGAAAGGTGGCTTACGTCCATACCATCGTCAGGCCATTTGAGGTGGCGGGGACTGCAATGGCCATTCACCGATTGGCTGGGACTCCTGGGCGGGTCTTCTCTAGTCCATCCAATTTTCGGCATGGGATGTCACAGCCTTCTTTGCATACCCTTATTTAACCCACACAAAGATGCCAACGGCTGGCGTGTCATAATTCATTGACGCATTATAAAGGATTAGGAAAAAGATAAAAAGCAGCTTACGGCCATACCTCTCTGGTTCCGCCCGATCTCGTCTGATCTCGGAAGCTAAGCAGAGCAGGGCCTGGTTAGTACCTGGATGGAAGACCGCCTGGGAATCCCAGGTGCCGTAAGCTTTTTCACTTCTCTCTCCGAAAGCCGCCGAGCGCCGCAGATTGTACACCTGTTTTAACGTTGGATATGAAAGGAAATTAGACAATATTATCCAAAATCATTCCGTTTCATGATTGCTAAATTAGTGTTGGTCAACATTTACGATTGGCATACTGTTGTTTGTAATTTAGCCGTTGAAATACAGGTGCTAACCCAACATGTTAGAATTGCCAGTGAAGAAAAGTAAAGTTACCTTCAGGCTTTAGGAACCTCTCTTGCCAATGCTAAGAACTGCTTCAATTTTAGAAAAAGAAACTTCTGATTATCTTTGACACGTTTTAAAGGATTAGGAAAAAGATGAAAAGCAGCTTACGTCCATACCTCTCTGGTTCCGCCCGATCTCGTCTGATCTCGGAAGCTAAGCAGAGCAGGGCCTGGTTAGTACCTGGATGGAAGACCGCCTGGGAATCCCAGGTGCCGTAAGCTTTTTCACTTCTCTCTCCGAAAGCCGCCCAGCGCCGTAAATTGTACACCTACACAATTGTAAAAAAAATTTCACATGGTAGAAGAGATGCAATAGGAAGAAGATGAAAGGTGGCTTACGTCCGTACCATCGTCAGGCCATTTGAGGTGGCGGGGACTGCAATGGCCATTCACCGATTGGCTGGGACTCCTGGGCGGGTCTTCTCTAGTCCATCCAATTTTCGGCATGGGATGTCACAGCCTTCTTTGCATACCCTTATTTAACCCACACAAAGATGCCAACGGCTGGCGTGTCATAATTCATTGACGCATTATAAAGGATTAGGAAAAAGATAAAAAGCAGCTTACGGCCATACCTCTCTGGTTCCGCCCGATCTCGTCTGATCTCGGAAGCTAAGCAGAGCAGGGCCTGGTTAGTACCTGGATGGAAGACCGCCTGGGAATCCCAGGTGCCGTAAGATTTTTCACTTCTCTCTCCGAAAGCCGCCGAGCGCCGCAGATTGTACACCTGTTTTAACGTTGGATATGAAAGGAAATTAGACAATATTATCCGAAATGATTCCGTTTCATGATTGCTAAATTAGTGTTGGTCAACATTTACGATTGGCATACTGTTGTTTGTAATTTAGCCGTTGAAATACAGGTGCTAACCCAACATGTTAGAATTGCCAGTGAAGAAAAGTAAAGTTACCTTCAGGCTTTAGGAACCTCTCTTGCCAATGCTAAGAACTGCTTCAATTTTAGAAAAAGAAACTTCTGATTATCTTTGACACGTTTTAAAGGATTAGGAAAAAGATGAAAAGCAGCTTACGTCCATACCTCTCTGGTTCCGCCCGATCTCGTCTGATCTCGGAAGCTAAGCAGAGCAGGGCCTGGTTAGTACCTGGATGGAAGACCGCCTGGGAATCCCAGGTGCCGTAAGCTTTTTCACTTCTCTCTCCGAAAGCCGCCGAGCGCCGCAGATTGTACACCTGTTTTAACGTTGGATATGAAAGGAAATTAGACAATATTATCCAAAATGATTCCGTTTCATGATTGCTAAATTAGTGTTGGTCAACATTTACGATTGGCATACTGTTGTTTGTAATTTAGCCGTTGAAATACAGGTGCTAACCCAACATGTTAGAATTGCCAGTGAAGAAAAGTAAAGTTACCTTCAGGCTTTAGGAACCTCTCTTGCCAATGCTAACAACTGCTTCAATTTTAGAAAAAGAAACTTCTGATTATCTTTGACACGTTTTAAAGGATTAGGAAAAAGATGAAAAGCAGCTTACGTCCATACCTCTCTGGTTCCGCCCGATCTCGTCTGATCTCGGAAGCTAAGCAGAGCAGGGCCTGGTTAGTACCTGGATGGAAGACCGCCTGGGAATCCCAGGTGCCGTAAGCTTTTTCACTTCTCTCTCTGAAAGCCGCCCAGCGCCGTAGATTGTACACCTACACAATTGTAAAAAAAATTTCACATTGTAGAAGAGATGCAATAGGAAGAAGATGAAAGGTGGCTTACGTCCGTACCATCGTCAGGCCATTTGAGGTGGCGGGGACTGCAATGGCCATTCACCGATTGGCTGGGACTCCTGGGCGGGTCTTCTCTAGTCCATCCAATTTTCGGCATGGGATGTCACAGCCTTCTTTGCATACCCTTATTTAACCCACACAAAGATGCCAACGGCTGGCGTGTCATAATTCATTGACGCATTATAAAGGATTAGGAAAAAGATAAAAAGCAGCTTACGGCCATACCTCTCTGGTTCCGCCCGATCTCGTCTGATCTCGGAAGCTAAGCAGAGCAGGGCCTGGTTAGTACCTGGATGGAAGACCGCCTGGGAATCCCAGGTGCCGTAAGCTTTTTCACTTCTCTCTCCGAAAGCCGCCGAGCGCCGCAGATTGTACACCTGTTTTAACGTTGGATATGAAAGGAAATTAGACAATATTATCCAAAATGATTCCGTTTCATGATTGCTAAATTAGTGTTGGTCAACATTTACGATTGGCATACTGTTGTTTGTAATTTAGCCGTTGAAATACAGGTGCTAACCCAACATGTTAGAATTGCCAGTGAAGAAAAGTAAAGTTACCTTCAGGCTTTAGGAACCTCTCTTGCCAATGCTAACAACTGCTTCAATTTTAGAAAAAGAAACTTCTGATTATCTTTGACACGTTTTAAAGGATTAGGAAAAAGATGAAAAGCAGCTTACGTCCATACCTCTCTGGTTCCGCCCGATCTCGTCTGATCTCGGAAGCTAAGCAGAGCAGGGCCTGGTTAGTACCTGGATGGAAGACCGCCTGGGAATCCCAGGTGCCGTAAGCTTTTTCACTTCTCTCTCCGAAAGCCGCCGAGCGCCGCAGATTGTACACCTGTTTTAACGTTGGATATGAAAGGAAATTAGACAATATTATCCAAAATCATTCCGTTTCATGATTGCTAAATTAGTGTTGGTCAACATTTACGATTGGCATACTGTTGTTTGTAATTTAGCCGTTGAAATACAGGTGCTAACCCAACATGTTAGAATTGCCAGTGAAGAAAAGTAAAGTTACCTTCAGGCTTTAGGAACCTCTCTTGCCAATGCTAAGAACTGCTTCAATTTTAGAAAAAGAAACTTCTGATTATCTTTGACACGTTTTAAAGGATTAGGAAAAAGATGAAAAGCAGCTTACGTCCATACCTCTCTGGTTCCGCCCGATCTCGTCTGATCTCGGAAGCTAAGCAGAGCAGGGCCTGGTTAGTACCTGGATGGAAGACCGCCTGGGAATCCCAGGTGCCGTAAGCTTTTTCACTTCTCTCTCTGAAAGCCGCCCAGCGCCGTAGATTGTACACCTACACAATTGTAAAAAAAAATTCACATTGTAGAAGAGATGCAATAGGAAGAAGATGAAAGGTGGCTTACGTCCATACCATCGTCAGGCCATTTGAGGTGGCGGGGACTGCAATGGCCATTCACCGATTGGCTGGGACTCCTGGGCGGGTCTTCTCTAGTCCATCCAATTTTCGGCATGGGATGTCACAGCCTTCTTTGCATACCCTTATTTAACCCACACAAAGATGCCAACGGCTGGCGTGTCATAATTCATTGACGCATTATAAAGGATTAGGAAAAAGATAAAAAGCAGCTTACGGCCATACCTCTCTGGTTCCGCCCGATCTCGTCTGATCTCGGAAGCTAAGCAGAGCAGGGCCTGGTTAGTACCTGGATGGAAGACCGCCTGGGAATCCCAGGTGCCGTAAGCTTTTTCACTTCTCTCTCCGAAAGCCGCCGAGCGCCGCAGATTGTACACCTGTTTTAACGTTGGATATGAAAGGAAATTAGACAATATTATCCAAAATCATTCCGTTTCATGATTGCTAAATTAGTGTTGGTCAACATTTACGATTGGCATACTGTTGTTTGTAATTTAGCCGTTGAAATACAGGTGCTAACCCAACATGTTAGAATTGCCAGTGAAGAAAAGTAAAGTTACCTTCAGGCTTTAGGAACCTCTCTTGCCAATGCTAAGAACTGCTTCAATTTTAGAAAAAGAAACTTCTGATTATCTTTGACACGTTTTAAAGGATTAGGAAAAAGATGAAAAGCAGCTTACGTCCATACCTCTCTGGTTCCGCCCGATCTCGTCTGATCTCGGAAGCTAAGCAGAGCAGGGCCTGGTTAGTACCTGGATGGAAGACCGCCTGGGAATCCCAGGTGCCGTAAGCTTTTTCACTTCTCTCTCCGAAAGCCGCCCAGCGCCGTAAATTGTACACCTACACAATTGTAAAAAAAATTTCACATGGTAGAAGAGATGCAATAGGAAGAAGATGAAAGGTGGCTTACGTCCGTACCATCGTCAGGCCATTTGAGGTGGCGGGGACTGCAATGGCCATTCACCGATTGGCTGGGACTCCTGGGCGGGTCTTCTCTAGTCCATCCAATTTTCGGCATGGGATGTCACAGCCTTCTTTGCATACCCTTATTTAACCCACACAAAGATGCCAACGGCTGGCGTGTCATAATTCATTGACGCATTATAAAGGATTAGGAAAAAGATAAAAAGCAGCTTACGGCCATACCTCTCTGGTTCCGCCCGATCTCGTCTGATCTCGGAAGCTAAGCAGAGCAGGGCCTGGTTAGTACCTGGATGGAAGACCGCCTGGGAATCCCAGGTGCCGTAAGATTTTTCACTTCTCTCTCCGAAAGCCGCCGAGCGCCGCAGATTGTACACCTGTTTTAACGTTGGATATGAAAGGAAATTAGACAATATTATCCGAAATGATTCCGTTTCATGATTGCTAAATTAGTGTTGGTCAACATTTACGATTGGCATACTGTTGTTTGTAATTTAGCCGTTGAAATACAGGTGCTAACCCAACATGTTAGAATTGCCAGTGAAGAAAAGTAAAGTTACCTTCAGGCTTTAGGAACCTCTCTTGCCAATGCTAAGAACTGCTTCAATTTTAGAAAAAGAAACTTCTGATTATCTTTGACACGTTTTAAAGGATTAGGAAAAAGATGAAAAGCAGCTTACGTCCATACCTCTCTGGTTCCGCCCGATCTCGTCTGATCTCGGAAGCTAAGCAGAGCAGGGCCTGGTTAGTACCTGGATGGAAGACCGCCTGGGAATCCCAGGTGCCGTAAGCTTTTTCACTTCTCTCTCCGAAAGCCGCCCAGCGCCGTAAATTGTACACCTACACAATTGTAAAAAAAATTTCACATGGTAGAAGAGATGCAATAGGAAGAAGATGAAAGGTGGCTTACGTCCGTACCATCGTCAGGCCATTTGAGGTGGCGGGGACTGCAATGGCCATTCACCGATTGGCTGGGACCCCTGGGCGGGTCTTCTCTAGTCCATCCAATTTTCGGCATGGGATGTCACAGCCTTCTTTGCATACCCTTATTTAACCCACACAAAGATGCCAACGGCTGGCGTGTCATAATTCATTGACGCATTATAAAGGATTAGGAAAAAGATAAAAAGCAGCTTACGGCCATACCTCTCTGGTTCCGCCCGATCTCGTCTGATCTCGGAAGCTAAGCAGAGCAGGGCCTGGTTAGTACCTGGATGGAAGACCGCCTGGGAATCCCAGGTGCCGTAAGCTTTTTCACTTCTCTCTCCGAAAGCCGCCGAGCGCCGCAGATTGTACACCTGTTTTAACGTTGGATATGAAAGGAAATTAGACAATATTATCCAAAATGATTCCGTTTCATGATTGCTAAATTAGTGTTGGTCAACATTTACGATTGGCATACTGTTGTTTGTAATTTAGCCGTTGAAATACAGGTGCTAACCCAACATGTTAGAATTGCCAGTGAAGAAAAGTAAAGTTACCTTCAGGCTTTAGGAACCTCTCTTGCCAATGCTAACAACTGCTTCAATTTTAGAAAAAGAAACTTCTGATTATCTTTGACACGTTTTAAAGGATTAGGAAAAAGATGAAAAGCAGCTTACGTCCATACCTCTCTGGTTCCGCCCGATCTCGTCTGATCTCGGAAGCTAAGCAGAGCAGGGCCTGGTTAGTACCTGGATGGAAGACCGCCTGGGAATCCCAGGTGCCGTAAGCTTTTTCACTTCTCTCTCCGAAAGCCGCCGAGCGCCGCAGATTGTACACCTGTTTTAACGTTGGATATGAAAGGAAATTAGACAATATTATCCAAAATCATTCCGTTTCATGATTGCTAAATTAGTGTTGGTCAACATTTACGATTGGCATACTGTTGTTTGTAATTTAGCCGTTGAAATACAGGTGCTAACCCAACATGTTAGAATTGCCAGTGAAGAAAAGTAAAGTTACCTTCAGGCTTTAGGAACCTCTCTTGCCAATGCTAAGAACTGCTTCAATTTTAGAAAAAGAAACTTCTGATTATCTTTGACACGTTTTAAAGGATTAGGAAAAAGATGAAAAGCAGCTTACGTCCATACCTCTCTGGTTCCGCCCGATCTCGTCTGATCTCGGAAGCTAAGCAGAGCAGGGCCTGGTTAGTACCTGGATGGAAGACCGCCTGGGAATCCCAGGTGCCGTAAGCTTTTTCACTTCTCTCTCTGAAAGCCGCCCAGCGCCGTAGATTGTACACCTACACAATTGTAAAAAAAAATTCACATTGTAGAAGAGATGCAATAGGAAGAAGATGAAAGGTGGCTTACGTCCGTACCATCGTCAGGCCATTTGAGGTGGCGGGGACTGCAATGGCCATTCACCGATTGGCTGGGACTCCTGGGCGGGTCTTCTCTAGTCCATCCAATTTTCGGCATGGGATGTCACAGCCTTCTTTGCATACCCTTATTTAACCCACACAAAGATGCCAACGGCTGGCGTGTCATAATTCATTGACGCATTATAAAGGATTAGGAAAAAGATAAAAAGCAGCTTACGGCCATACCTCTCTGGTTCCGCCCGATCTCGTCTGATCTCGGAAGCTAAGCAGAGCAGGGCCTGGTTAGTACCTGGATGGAAGACCGCCTGGGAATCCCAGGTGCCGTAAGATTTTTCACTTCTCTCTCCGAAAGCCGCCGAGCGCCGCAGATTGTACACCTGTTTTAACGTTGGATATGAAAGGAAATTAGACAATATTATCCGAAATGATTCCGTTTCATGATTGCTAAATTAGTGTTGGTCAACATTTACGATTGGCATACTGTTGTTTGTAATTTAGCCGTTGAAATACAGGTGCTAACCCAACATGTTAGAATTGCCAGTGAAGAAAAGTAAAGTTACCTTCAGGCTTTAGGAACCTCTCTTGCCAATGCTAAGAACTGCTTCAATTTTAGAAAAAGAAACTTCTGATTATCTTTGACACGTTTTAAAGGATTAGGAAAAAGATGAAAAGCAGCTTACGTCCATACCTCTCTGGTTCCGCCCGATCTCGTCTGATCTCGGAAGCTAAGCAGAGCAGGGCCTGGTTAGTACCTGGATGGAAGACCGCCTGGGAATCCCAGGTGCCGTAAGCTTTTTCACTTCTCTCTCCGAAAGCCGCCCAGCGCCGTAAATTGTACACCTACACAATTGTAAAAAAAATTTCACATGGTAGAAGAGATGCATGTTTATTGTTGTTTTAACGTTGGATATGAAAGGCATTTAGACAATATTATCAAACATGATTCCGTTTCATGGTTGCTAAATTAGTGTTGATCAACATTTAACAATTGGCATACTTTTGTTTGTAATTTAGCCGTTGAAATACAGGTGCTAACCAAACATGTTAGATTTACCAGTGAAGAAAAGTAAAGTTCCCTTCAGGTTTTAGGAACCTCTCTTGCCAATGCTAAGAACTGCTTCAATTTTAGAAAAAGAAACTTCTGATTATCTTTGACACGTTTTAAAGGATTAGGAAAAAGATGAAAAGCAGCTTACGGCCATACCTCTCTGGTTCCGCCCGATCTCGTCTGATCTCGGAAGCTAAGCAGAGCAGGGCCTGGTTAGTACCTGGATGGAAGACCGCCTGGGAATCCCAGGTGCCGTAAGCTTTTTCACTTCTCTCTCTGAAAGCCGCCCAGCGCCGTAGCTTGTACACCTACACAATTGTAAAAAGTTGATCACATTGTAGAAGAGATGCAATAGGAAGAAGATGAAAGGTGGCTTACGTCCATACCATCGTCAGGCCATTTGAGGTGGCGGGGACTGCAATGGCCATCCACCGATTGGCTGGGACTCCTGGGCGGGTCTTCTCTAGTCCATCCAATTTTTGCCATAGGATGTCACAGCCTTCTTTGCATACCCTTATTTAACCCACAAAAAGATGCCAACGGCAGGCGTGACATAATTTTTTGACGCATTATAAAGGATTAGGAAAAAGATAAAAAGCAGCTTACGGCCATACCTCTCTGGTTCCGCCCGATCTCGTCTGATCTCGGAAGCTAAGCAGAGCAGGGCCTGGTTAGTACCTGGATGGAAGACCGCCTGGGAATCCCAGGTGCCGTAAGCTTTTTCACTTCTCTCTGAAAGCTGCAGAGCGCCGCAGATTGTACACCTACAAATTACAAAAAGTATATCACATTGTTGAAGAGATGCATGTTTATTGTTGTTTTAACGTTGGATATGAAAGGAAATTAGACAATATTATCCAAAATGATTCCGTTTCATGATTGCTAAATTGGTGTTGATCAACATTTTATGATTGGCATACTATTGTTTGTAATTTAGCCGTTGAAATACAGGTGCTAACCAAACATGTTAGATTTACCAGTGAAGAAAAGTAAAGTTCCCTTCAGGTTTTAGGAACCTCTCTTGCCAATGCTAAGAACTGCTTCAATTTTAGAAAAAGAAACTTCTGATTATCTTTGACACGTTTTAAAGGATTAGGAAAAAGATGAAAAGCAGCTTACGGCCATACCTCTCTGGTTCCGCCCGATCTCGTCTGATCTCGGAAGCTAAGCAGAGCAGGGCCTGGTTAGTACCTGGATGGAAGACCGCCTGGGAATCCCAGGTGCCGTAAGCTTTTTCACTTCTCTCTGAAAGCTGCAGAGCGCCGCAGATTGTACACCTACAAATTACAAAAAGTATATCACATTGTTGAAGAGATGCATGTTTATTGTTGTTTTAACGTTGGATATGAAAGGCATTTAGACAATATTATCAAACATGATTCCGTTTCATGGTTGCTAAATTAGTGTTGATCAACATTTAACAATTGGCATACTTTTGTTTGTAATTTAGCCGTTGAAATACAGGTGCTAACCAAACATGTTAGATTTACCAGTGAAGAAAAGTAAAGTTCCCTTTAGGTTTTAGGAACCTCTCTTGCCAATGCTAAGAACTGCTTCAATTTTAGAAAAAGAAACTTCTGATTATCTTTGACACGTTTTAAAGGATTAGGAAAAAGATGAAAAGCAGCTTACGGCCATACCTCTCTGGTTCCGCCCGATCTCGTCTGATCTCGGAAGCTAAGCAGAGCAGGGCCTGGTTAGTACCTGGATGGAAGACCGCCTGGGAATCCCAGGTGCCGTAAGCTTTTTCACTTCTCTCTCTGAAAGCCGCCCAGCGCCGTAGATTGTACACCTACACAATTGTAAAAAAAAATTCACATTGTAGAAGAGATGCAATAGGAAGAAGATGAAAGGTGGCTTACGTCCATACCATCGTCAGGCCATTTGAGGTGGCGGGGACTGCAATGGCCATTCACCGATTGGCTGGGACTCCTGGGCGGGTCTTCTCTAGTCCATCCAATTTTCGGCATGGGATGTCACAGCCTTCTTTGCATACCCTTATTTAACCCACACAAAGATGCCAACGGCTGGCGTGTCATAATTCATTGACGCATTATAAAGGATTAGGAAAAAGATAAAAAGCAGCTTACGGCCATACCTCTCTGGTTCCGCCCGATCTCGTCTGATCTCGGAAGCTAAGCAGAGCAGGGCCTGGTTAGTACCTGGATGGAAGACCGCCTGGGAATCCCAGGTGCCGTAAGCTTTTTCACTTCTCTCTCCGAAAGCCGCCGAGCGCCGCAGATTGTACACCTGTTTTAACGTTGGATATGAAAGGAAATTAGACAATATTATCCAAAATGATTCCGTTTCATGATTGCTAAATTAGTGTTGGTCAACATTTACGATTGGCATACTGTTGTTTGTAATTTAGCCGTTGAAATACAGGTGCTAACCCAACATGTTAGAATTGCCAGTGAAGAAAAGTAAAGTTACCTTCAGGCTTTAGGAACCTCTCTTGCCAATGCTAAGAACTGCTTCAATTTTAGAAAAAGAAACTTCTGATTATCTTTGACACGTTTTAAAGGATTAGGAAAAAGATGAAAAACAGCTTACGTCCATACCTCTCTGGTTCCGCCCGATCTCGTCTGATCTCGGAAGCTAAGCAGAGCAGGGCCTGGTTAGTACCTGGATGGAAGACCGCCTGGGAATCCCAGGTGCCGTAAGCTTTTTCACTTCTCTCTCCGAAAGCCGCCCAGCGCCGTAAATTGTACACCTACACAATTGTAAAAAAAATTTCACATGGTAGAAGAGATGCAATAGGAAGAAGATGAAAGGTGGCTTACGTCCGTACCATCGTCAGGCCATTTGAGGTGGCGGGGACTGCAATGGCCATTCACCGATTGGCTGGGACTCCTGGGCGGGTCTTCTCTAGTCCATCCAATTTTCGGCATGGGATGTCACAGCCTTCTTTGCATACCCTTATTTAACCCACACAAAGATGCCAACGGCTGGCGTGTCATAATTCATTGACGCATTATAAAGGATTAGGAAAAAGATAAAAAGCAGCTTACGGCCATACCTCTCTGGTTCCGCCCGATCTCGTCTGATCTCGGAAGCTAAGCAGAGCAGGGCCTGGTTAGTACCTGGATGGAAGACCGCCTGGGAATCCCAGGTGCCGTAAGATTTTTCACTTCTCTCTCCGAAAGCCGCCGAGCGCCGCAGATTGTACACCTGTTTTAACGTTGGATATGAAAGGAAATTAGACAATATTATCCGAAATGATTCCGTTTCATGATTGCTAAATTAGTGTTGGTCAACATTTACGATTGGCATACTGTTGTTTGTAATTTAGCCGTTGAAATACAGGTGCTAACCCAACATGTTAGAATTGCCAGTGAAGAAAAGTAAAGTTACCTTCAGGCTTTAGGAACCTCTCTTGCCAATGCTAAGAACTGCTTCAATTTTAGAAAAAGAAACTTCTGATTATCTTTGACACGTTTTAAAGGATTAGGAAAAAGATGAAAAGCAGCTTACGTCCATACCTCTCTGGTTCCGCCCGATCTCGTCTGATCTCGGAAGCTAAGCAGAGCAGGGCCTGGTTAGTACCTGGATGGAAGACCGCCTGGGAATCCCAGGTGCCGTAAGCTTTTTCACTTCTCTCTCCGAAAGCCGCCCAGCGCCGTAAATTGTACACCTACACAATTGTAAAAAAAATTTCACATGGTAGAAGAGATGCAATAGGAAGAAGATGAAAGGTGGCTTACGTCCGTACCATCGTCAGGCCATTTGAGGTGGCGGGGACTGCAATGGCCATTCACCGATTGGCTGGGACCCCTGGGCGGGTCTTCTCTAGTCCATCCAATTTTCGGCATGGGATGTCACAGCCTTCTTTGCATACCCTTATTTAACCCACACAAAGATGCCAACGGCTGGCGTGTCATAATTCATTGACGCATTATAAAGGATTAGGAAAAAGATAAAAAGCAGCTTACGGCCATACCTCTCTGGTTCCGCCCGATCTCGTCTGATCTCGGAAGCTAAGCAGAGCAGGGCCTGGTTAGTACCTGGATGGAAGACCGCCTGGGAATCCCAGGTGCCGTAAGCTTTTTCACTTCTCTCTCCGAAAGCCGCCGAGCGCCGCAGATTGTACACCTGTTTTAACGTTGGATATGAAAGGAAATTAGACAATATTATCCAAAATGATTCCGTTTCATGATTGCTAAATTAGTGTTGGTCAACATTTACGATTGGCATACTGTTGTTTGTAATTTAGCCGTTGAAATACAGGTGCTAACCCAACATGTTAGAATTGCCAGTGAAGAAAAGTAAAGTTACCTTCAGGCTTTAGGAACCTCTCTTGCCAATGCTAACAACTGCTTCAATTTTAGAAAAAGAAACTTCTGATTATCTTTGACACGTTTTAAAGGATTAGGAAAAAGATGAAAAGCAGCTTACGTCCATACCTCTCTGGTTCCGCCCGATCTCGTCTGATCTCGGAAGCTAAGCAGAGCAGGGCCTGGTTAGTACCTGGATGGAAGACCGCCTGGGAATCCCAGGTGCCGTAAGCTTTTTCACTTCTCTCTCCGAAAGCCGCCGAGCGCCGCAGATTGTACACCTGTTTTAACGTTGGATATGAAAGGAAATTAGACAATATTATCCAAAATCATTCCGTTTCATGATTGCTAAATTAGTGTTGGTCAACATTTACGATTGGCATACTGTTGTTTGTAATTTAGCCGTTGAAATACAGGTGCTAACCCAACATGTTAGAATTGCCAGTGAAGAAAAGTAAAGTTACCTTCAGGCTTTAGGAACCTCTCTTGCCAATGCTAAGAACTGCTTCAATTTTAGAAAAAGAAACTTCTGATTATCTTTGACACGTTTTAAAGGATTAGGAAAAAGATGAAAAGCAGCTTACGTCCATACCTCTCTGGTTCCGCCCGATCTCGTCTGATCTCGGAAGCTAAGCAGAGCAGGGCCTGGTTAGTACCTGGATGGAAGACCGCCTGGGAATCCCAGGTGCCGTAAGCTTTTTCACTTCTCTCTCTGAAAGCCGCCCAGCGCCGTAGATTGTACACCTACACAATTGTAAAAAAAAATTCACATTGTAGAAGAGATGCAATAGGAAGAAGATGAAAGGTGGCTTACGTCCGTACCATCGTCAGGCCATTTGAGGTGGCGGGGACTGCAATGGCCATTCACCGATTGGCTGGGACTCCTGGGCGGGTCTTCTCTAGTCCATCCAATTTTCGGCATGGGATGTCACAGCCTTCTTTGCATACCCTTATTTAACCCACACAAAGATGCCAACGGCTGGCGTGTCATAATTCATTGACGCATTATAAAGGATTAGGAAAAAGATAAAAAGCAGCTTACGGCCATACCTCTCTGGTTCCGCCCGATCTCGTCTGATCTCGGAAGCTAAGCAGAGCAGGGCCTGGTTAGTACCTGGATGGAAGACCGCCTGGGAATCCCAGGTGCCGTAAGATTTTTCACTTCTCTCTCCGAAAGCCGCCGAGCGCCGCAGATTGTACACCTGTTTTAACGTTGGATATGAAAGGAAATTAGACAATATTATCCGAAATGATTCCGTTTCATGATTGCTAAATTAGTGTTGGTCAACATTTACGATTGGCATACTGTTGTTTGTAATTTAGCCGTTGAAATACAGGTGCTAACCCAACATGTTAGAATTGCCAGTGAAGAAAAGTAAAGTTACCTTCAGGCTTTAGGAACCTCTCTTGCCAATGCTAAGAACTGCTTCAATTTTAGAAAAAGAAACTTCTGATTATCTTTGACACGTTTTAAAGGATTAGGAAAAAGATGAAAAGCAGCTTACGTCCATACCTCTCTGGTTCCGCCCGATCTCGTCTGATCTCGGAAGCTAAGCAGAGCAGGGCCTGGTTAGTACCTGGATGGAAGACCGCCTGGGAATCCCAGGTGCCGTAAGCTTTTTCACTTCTCTCTCCGAAAGCCGCCCAGCGCCGTAAATTGTACACCTACACAATTGTAAAAAAAATTTCACATGGTAGAAGAGATGCATGTTTATTGTTGTTTTAACGTTGGATATGAAAGGCATTTAGACAATATTATCAAACATGATTCCGTTTCATGGTTGCTAAATTAGTGTTGATCAACATTTAACAATTGGCATACTTTTGTTTGTAATTTAGCCGTTGAAATACAGGTGCTAACCAAACATGTTAGATTTACCAGTGAAGAAAAGTAAAGTTCCCTTCAGGTTTTAGGAACCTCTCTTGCCAATGCTAAGAACTGCTTCAATTTTAGAAAAAGAAACTTCTGATTATCTTTGACACGTTTTAAAGGATTAGGAAAAAGATGAAAAGCAGCTTACGGCCATACCTCTCTGGTTCCGCCCGATCTCGTCTGATCTCGGAAGCTAAGCAGAGCAGGGCCTGGTTAGTACCTGGATGGAAGACCGCCTGGGAATCCCAGGTGCCGTAAGCTTTTTCACTTCTCTCTCTGAAAGCCGCCCAGCGCCGTAGCTTGTACACCTACACAATTGTAAAAAGTTGATCACATTGTAGAAGAGATGCAATAGGAAGAAGATGAAAGGTGGCTTACGTCCATACCATCGTCAGGCCATTTGAGGTGGCGGGGACTGCAATGGCCATCCACCGATTGGCTGGGACTCCTGGGCGGGTCTTCTCTAGTCCATCCAATTTTTGCCATAGGATGTCACAGCCTTCTTTGCATACCCTTATTTAACCCACAAAAAGATGCCAACGGCAGGCGTGACATAATTTTTTGACGCATTATAAAGGATTAGGAAAAAGATAAAAAGCAGCTTACGGCCATACCTCTCTGGTTCCGCCCGATCTCGTCTGATCTCGGAAGCTAAGCAGAGCAGGGCCTGGTTAGTACCTGGATGGAAGACCGCCTGGGAATCCCAGGTGCCGTAAGCTTTTTCACTTCTCTCTGAAAGCTGCAGAGCGCCGCAGATTGTACACCTACAAATTACAAAAAGTATATCACATTGTTGAAGAGATGCATGTTTATTGTTGTTTTAACGTTGGATATGAAAGGAAATTAGACAATATTATCCAAAATGATTCCGTTTCATGATTGCTAAATTGGTGTTGATCAACATTTTATGATTGGCATACTATTGTTTGTAATTTAGCCGTTGAAATACAGGTGCTAACCAAACATGTTAGATTTACCAGTGAAGAAAAGTAAAGTTCCCTTCAGGTTTTAGGAACCTCTCTTGCCAATGCTAAGAACTGCTTCAATTTTAGAAAAAGAAACTTCTGATTATCTTTGACACGTTTTAAAGGATTAGGAAAAAGATGAAAAGCAGCTTACGGCCATACCTCTCTGGTTCCGCCCGATCTCGTCTGATCTCGGAAGCTAAGCAGAGCAGGGCCTGGTTAGTACCTGGATGGAAGACCGCCTGGGAATCCCAGGTGCCGTAAGCTTTTTCACTTCTCTCTGAAAGCTGCAGAGCGCCGCAGATTGTACACCTACAAATTACAAAAAGTATATCACATTGTTGAAGAGATGCATGTTTATTGTTGTTTTAACGTTGGATATGAAAGGCATTTAGACAATATTATCAAACATGATTCCGTTTCATGGTTGCTAAATTAGTGTTGATCAACATTTAACAATTGGCATACTTTTGTTTGTAATTTAGCCGTTGAAATACAGGTGCTAACCAAACATGTTAGATTTACCAGTGAAGAAAAGTAAAGTTCCCTTTAGGTTTTAGGAACCTCTCTTGCCAATGCTAAGAACTGCTTCAATTTTAGAAAAAGAAACTTCTGATTATCTTTGACACGTTTTAAAGGATTAGGAAAAAGATGAAAAGCAGCTTACGGCCATACCTCTCTGGTTCCGCCCGATCTCGTCTGATCTCGGAAGCTAAGCAGAGCAGGGCCTGGTTAGTACCTGGATGGAAGACCGCCTGGGAACCCCAGGTGCCGTAAGCTTTTTCACTTCTCTCTCTGAAAGCCGCCCAGCGCCGTAGCTTGTACACCTACAAAATTGTAAAAAGTTGATCACATTGTAGAAGAGATGCAATAGGAAGAAGATGAAAGGTGGCTTACGTCCATACCATCGTCAGGCCATTTGAGGTGGCGGGGACTGCAATGGCCATCCACCGATTGGCTGGGACTCCTGGGCGGGTCTTCTCTAGTCCATCCAATTTTCGCCATAGGATGTCACAGCCTTCTTTGCATACCCTTATTTAACCCACACAAAGATGCCAACGGCAGGCGTGACATAATTTTTTGACGCATTATAAAGGATTAGGAAAAAGATAAAAAGCAGCTTACGGCCATACCTCTCTGGTTCCGCCCGATCTCGTCTGATCTCGGAAGCTAAGCAGAGCAGGGCCTGGTTAGTACCTGGATCGAAGACCGCCTGGGAATCCCAGGTGCCGTAAGCTTTTTCACTTCTCTCACCGAAAGCCGCCGAGCGCCGCAGATTGTACACCTACAAATTACAAAAAGTATATCACATTGTTGAAGAGATGCATGTTTATTGTTGTTTTAACGTTGGATATGAAAGGCATTTAGACAATATTATCAAACATGATTCCGTTTCATGGTTGCTAAATTAGTGTTGATCAACATTTAACAATTGGCATACTTTTGTTTGTAATTTAGCCGTTGAAATACAGGTGCTAACCAAACATGTTAGATTTACCAGTGAAGAAAAGTAAAGTTCCCTTCAGGTTTTAGGAACCTCTCTTGCCAATGCTAAGAACTGCTTCAATTTTAGAAAAAGAAACTTCTGATTATCTTTGACACGTTTTAAAGGATTAGGAAAAAGATGAAAAGCAGCTTACGGCCATACCTCTCTGGTTCCGCCCGATCTCGTCTGATCTCGGAAGCTAAGCAGAGCAGGGCCTGGTTAGTACCTGGATGGAAGACCGCCTGGGAATCCCAGGTGCCGTAAGCTTTTTCACTTCTCTCTCTGAAAGCCGCCCAGCGCCGTAGCTTGTACACCTACACAATTGTAAAAAGTTGATCACATTGTAGAAGAGATGCAATAGGAAGAAGATGAAAGGTGGCTTACGTCCATACCATCGTCAGGCCATTTGAGGTGGCGGGGACTGCAATGGCCATCCACCGATTGGCTGGGACTCCTGGGCGGGTCTTCTCTAGTCCATCCAATTTTTGCCATAGGATGTCACAGCCTTCTTTGCATACCCTTATTTAACCCACAAAAAGATGCCAACGGCAGGCGTGACATAATTTTTTGACGCATTATAAAGGATTAGGAAAAAGATAAAAAGCAGCTTACGGCCATACCTCTCTGGTTCCGCCCGATCTCGTCTGATCTCGGAAGCTAAGCAGAGCAGGGCCTGGTTAGTACCTGGATGGAAGACCGCCTGGGAATCCCAGGTGCCGTAAGCTTTTTCACTTCTCTCTGAAAGCTGCAGAGCGCCGCAGATTGTACACCTACAAATTACAAAAAGTATATCACATTGTTGAAGAGATGCATGTTTATTGTTGTTTTAACGTTGGATATGAAAGGAAATTAGACAATATTATCCAAAATGATTCCGTTTCATGATTGCTAAATTGGTGTTGATCAACATTTTATGATTGGCATACTATTGTTTGTAATTTAGCCGTTGAAATACAGGTGCTAACCAAACATGTTAGATTTACCAGTGAAGAAAAGTAAAGTTCCCTTCAGGTTTTAGGAACCTCTCTTGCCAATGCTAAGAACTGCTTCAATTTTAGAAAAAGAAACTTCTGATTATCTTTGACACGTTTTAAAGGATTAGGAAAAAGATGAAAAGCAGCTTACGGCCATACCTCTCTGGTTCCGCCCGATCTCGTCTGATCTCGGAAGCTAAGCAGAGCAGGGCCTGGTTAGTACCTGGATGGAAGACCGCCTGGGAATCCCAGGTGCCGTAAGCTTTTTCACTTCTCTCTGAAAGCTGCAGAGCGCCGCAGATTGTACACCTACAAATTACAAAAAGTATATCACATTGTTGAAGAGATGCATGTTTATTGTTGTTTTAACGTTGGATATGAAAGGCATTTAGACAATATTATCAAACATGATTCCGTTTCATGGTTGCTAAATTAGTGTTGATCAACATTTAACAATTGGCATACTTTTGTTTGTAATTTAGCCGTTGAAATACAGGTGCTAACCAAACATGTTAGATTTACCAGTGAAGAAAAGTAAAGTTCCCTTTAGGTTTTAGGAACCTCTCTTGCCAATGCTAAGAACTGCTTCAATTTTAGAAAAAGAAACTTCTGATTATCTTTGACACGTTTTAAAGGATTAGGAAAAAGATGAAAAGCAGCTTACGGCCATACCTCTCTGGTTCCGCCCGATCTCGTCTGATCTCGGAAGCTAAGCAGAGCAGGGCCTGGTTAGTACCTGGATGGAAGACCGCCTGGGAACCCCAGGTGCCGTAAGCTTTTTCACTTCTCTCTCTGAAAGCCGCCCAGCGCCGTAGCTTGTACACCTACAAAATTGTAAAAAGTTGATCACATTGTAGAAGAGATGCAATAGGAAGAAGATGAAAGGTGGCTTACGTCCATACCATCGTCAGGCCATTTGAGGTGGCGGGGACTGCAATGGCCATCCACCGATTGGCTGGGACTCCTGGGCGGGTCTTCTCTAGTCCATCCAATTTTCGCCATAGGATGTCACAGCCTTCTTTGCATACCCTTATTTAACCCACACAAAGATGCCAACGGCAGGCGTGACATAATTTTTTGACGCATTATAAAGGATTAGGAAAAAGATAAAAAGCAGCTTACGGCCATACCTCTCTGGTTCCGCCCGATCTCGTCTGATCTCGGAAGCTAAGCAGAGCAGGGCCTGGTTAGTACCTGGATCGAAGACCGCCTGGGAATCCCAGGTGCCGTAAGCTTTTTCACTTCTCTCACCGAAAGCCGCCGAGCGCCGCAGATTGTACACCTACAAATTACAAAAAGTATATCACATTGTTGAAGAGATGCATGTTTATTGTTGTTTTAACGTTGGATATGAAAGGCATTTAGACAATATTATCAAACATGATTCCGTTTCATGGTTGCTAAATTAGTGTTGATCAACATTTAACAATTGGCATACTTTTGTTTGTAATTTAGCCGTTGAAATACAGGTGCTAACCAAACATGTTAGATTTACCAGTGAAGAAAAGTAAAGTTCCCTTCAGGTTTTAGGAACCTCTCTTGCCAATGCTAAGAACTGCTTCAATTTTAGAAAAAGAAACTTCTGATTATCTTTGACACGTTTTAAAGGATTAGGAAAAAGATGAAAAGCAGCTTACGGCCATACCTCTCTGGTTCCGCCCGATCTCGTCTGATCTCGGAAGCTAAGCAGAGCAGGGCCTGGTTAGTACCTGGATGGAAGACCGCCTGGGAATCCCAGGTGCCGTAAGCTTTTTCACTTCTCTCTCTGAAAGCCGCCCAGCGCCGTAGCTTGTACACCTACACAATTGTAAAAAGTTGATCACATTGTAGAAGAGATGCAATAGGAAGAAGATGAAAGGTGGCTTACGTCCATACCATCGTCAGGCCATTTGAGGTGGCGGGGACTGCAATGGCCATCCACCGATTGGCTGGGACTCCTGGGCGGGTCTTCTCTAGTCCATCCAATTTTTGCCATAGGATGTCACAGCCTTCTTTGCATACCCTTATTTAACCCACAAAAAGATGCCAACGGCAGGCGTGACATAATTTTTTGACGCATTATAAAGGATTAGGAAAAAGATAAAAAGCAGCTTACGGCCATACCTCTCTGGTTCCGCCCGATCTCGTCTGATCTCGGAAGCTAAGCAGAGCAGGGCCTGGTTAGTACCTGGATGGAAGACCGCCTGGGAATCCCAGGTGCCGTAAGCTTTTTCACTTCTCTCTGAAAGCTGCAGAGCGCCGCAGATTGTACACCTACAAATTACAAAAAGTATATCACATTGTTGAAGAGATGCATGTTTATTGTTGTTTTAACGTTGGATATGAAAGGAAATTAGACAATATTATCCAAAATGATTCCGTTTCATGATTGCTAAATTGGTGTTGATCAACATTTTATGATTGGCATACTATTGTTTGTAATTTAGCCGTTGAAATACAGGTGCTAACCAAACATGTTAGATTTACCAGTGAAGAAAAGTAAAGTTCCCTTCAGGTTTTAGGAACCTCTCTTGCCAATGCTAAGAACTGCTTCAATTTTAGAAAAAGAAACTTCTGATTATCTTTGACACGTTTTAAAGGATTAGGAAAAAGATAAAAAGCAGCTTACGGCCATACCTCTCTGGTTCCGCCCGATCTCGTCTGATCTCGGAAGCTAAGCAGAGCAGGGCCTGGTTAGTACCTGGATCGAAGACCGCCTGGGAATCCCAGGTGCCGTAAGCTTTTTCACTTCTCTCACCGAAAGCCGCCGAGCGCCGCAGATTGTACACCTACAAATTACAAAAAGTATATCACATTGTTGAAGAGATGCATGTTTATTGTTGTTTTAACGTTGGATATGAAAGGCATTTAGACAATATTATCAAACATGATTCCGTTTCATGGTTGCTAAATTAGTGTTGATCAACATTTAACAATTGGCATACTTTTGTTTGTAATTTAGCCGTTGAAATACAGGTGCTAACCAAACATGTTAGATTTACCAGTGAAGAAAAGTAAAGTTCCCTTCAGGTTTTAGGAACCTCTCTTGCCAATGCTAAGAACTGCTTCAATTTTAGAAAAAGAAACTTCTGATTATCTTTGACACGTTTTAAAGGATTAGGAAAAAGATGAAAAGCAGCTTACGGCCATACCTCTCTGGTTCCGCCCGATCTCGTCTGATCTCGGAAGCTAAGCAGAGCAGGGCCTGGTTAGTACCTGGATGGAAGACCGCCTGGGAATCCCAGGTGCCGTAAGCTTTTTCACTTCTCTCTCTGAAAGCCGCCCAGCGCCGTAGCTTGTACACCTACACAATTGTAAAAAGTTGATCACATTGTAGAAGAGATGCAATAGGAAGAAGATGAAAGGTGGCTTACGTCCATACCATCGTCAGGCCATTTGAGGTGGCGGGGACTGCAATGGCCATCCACCGATTGGCTGGGACTCCTGGGCGGGTCTTCTCTAGTCCATCCAATTTTTGCCATAGGATGTCACAGCCTTCTTTGCATACCCTTATTTAACCCACAAAAAGATGCCAACGGCAGGCGTGACATAATTTTTTGACGCATTATAAAGGATTAGGAAAAAGATAAAAAGCAGCTTACGGCCATACCTCTCTGGTTCCGCCCGATCTCATCTGATCTCGGAAGCTAAGCAGAGCAGGGCCTGGTTAGTACCTGGATGGAAGACCGCCTGGGAATCCCAGGTGCCGTAAGCTTTTTCACTTCTCTCTGAAAGCTGCAGAGCGCCGCAGATTGTACACCTACAAATTACAAAAAGTATATCACATTGTTGAAGAGATGCATGTTTATTGTTGTTTTAACGTTGGATATGAAAGGAAATTAGACAATATTATCCAAAATGATTCCGTTTCATGATTGCTAAATTGGTGTTGATCAACATTTTATGATTGGCATACTATTGTTTGTAATTTAGCCGTTGAAATACAGGTGCTAACCAAACATGTTAGATTTACCAGTGAAGAAAAGTAAAGTTCCCTTCAGGTTTTAGGAACCTCTCTTGCCAATGCTAAGAACTGCTTCAATTTTAGAAAAAGAAACTTCTGATTATCTTTGACACGTTTTAAAGGATTAGGAAAAAGATGAAAAGCAGCTTACGGCCATACCTCTCTGGTTCCGCCCGATCTCGTCTGATCTCGGAAGCTAAGCAGAGCAGGGCCTGGTTAGTACCTGGATGGAAGACCGCCTGGGAATCCCAGGTGCCGTAAGCTTTTTCACTTCTCTCTCTGAAAGCCGCCCAGCGCCGTAGCTTGTACACCTACACAATTGTAAAAAGTTGATCACATTGTAGAAGAGATGCAATAGGAAGAAGATGAAAGGTGGCTTACGTCCATACCATCGTCAGGCCATTTGAGGTGGCGGGGACTGCAATGGCCATCCACCGATTGGCTGGGACTCCTGGGCGGGTCTTCTCTAGTCCATCCAATTTTTGCCATAGGATGTCACAGCCTTCTTTGCATACCCTTATTTAACCCACAAAAAGATGCCAACGGCAGGCGTGACATAATTTTTTGACGCATTATAAAGGATTAGGAAAAAGATAAAAAGCAGCTTACGGCCATACCTCTCTGGTTCCGCCCGATCTCATCTGATCTCGGAAGCTAAGCAGAGCAGGGCCTGGTTAGTACCTGGATGGAAGACCGCCTGGGAATCCCAGGTGCCGTAAGCTTTTTCACTTCTCTCTGAAAGCTGCAGAGCGCCGCAGATTGTACACCTACAAATTACAAAAAGTATATCACATTGTTGAAGAGATGCATGTTTATTGTTGTTTTAACGTTGGATATGAAAGGAAATTAGACAATATTATCCAAAATGATTCCGTTTCATGATTGCTAAATTGGTGTTGATCAACATTTTATGATTGGCATACTATTGTTTGTAATTTAGCCGTTGAAATACAGGTGCTAACCAAACATGTTAGATTTACCAGTGAAGAAAAGTAAAGTTCCCTTCAGGTTTTAGGAACCTCTCTTGCCAATGCTAAGAACTGCTTCAATTTTAGAAAAAGAAACTTCTGATTATCTTTGACACGTTTTAAAGGATTAGGAAAAAGATGAAAAGCAGCTTACGGCCATACCTCTCTGGTTCCGCCCGATCTCGTCTGATCTCGGAAGCTAAGCAGAGCAGGGCCTGGTTAGTACCTGGATGGAAGACCGCCTGGGAATCCCAGGTGCCGTAAGCTTTTTCACTTCTCTCTGAAAGCTGCAGAGCGCCGCAGATTGTACACCTACAAATTACAAAAAGTATATCACATTGTTGAAGAGATGCATGTTTATTGTTGTTTTAACGTTGGATATGAAAGGCATTTAGACAATATTATCAAACATGATTCCGTTTCATGGTTGCTAAATTAGTGTTGATCAACATTTAACAATTGGCATACTTTTGTTTGTAATTTAGCCGTTGAAATACAGGTGCTAACCAAACATGTTAGATTTACCAGTGAAGAAAAGTAAAGTTCCCTTTAGGTTTTAGGAACCTCTCTTGCCAATGCTAAGAACTGCTTCAATTTTAGAAAAAGAAACTTCTGATTATCTTTGACACGTTTTAAAGGATTAGGAAAAAGATGAAAAGCAGCTTACGGCCATACCTCTCTGGTTCCGCCCGATCTCGTCTGATCTCGGAAGCTAAGCAGAGCAGGGCCTGGTTAGTACCTGGATGGAAGACCGCCTGGGAATCCCAGGTGCCGTAAGCTTTTTCACTTCTCTCTCTGAAAGCCGCCCAGCGCCGTAGCTTGTACACCTACAAAATTGTAAAAAGTTGATCACATTGTAGAAGAGATGCAATAGGAAGAAGATGAAAGGTGGCTTACGTCCATACCATCGTCAGGCCATTTGAGGTGGCGGGGACTGCAATGGCCATCCACCGATTGGCTGGGACTCCTGGGCGGGTCTTCTCTAGTCCATCCAATTTTCGCCATAGGATGTCACAGCCTTCTTTGCATACCCTTATTTAACCCACACAAAGATGCCAACGGCAGGCGTGACATAATTTTTTGACGCATTATAAAGGATTAGGAAAAAGATAAAAAGCAGCTTACGGCCATACCTCTCTGGTTCCGCCCGATCTCGTCTGATCTCGGAAGCTAAGCAGAGCAGGGCCTGGTTAGTACCTGGATCGAAGACCGCCTGGGAATCCCAGGTGCCGTAAGCTTTTTCACTTCTCTCACCGAAAGCCGCCGAGCGCCGCAGATTGTACACCTACAAATTACAAAAAGTATATCACATTGTTGAAGAGATGCATGTTTATTGTTGTTTTAACGTTGGATATGAAAGGCATTTAGACAATATTATCAAACATGATTCCGTTTCATGGTTGCTAAATTAGTGTTGATCAACATTTAACAATTGGCATACTTTTGTTTGTAATTTAGCCGTTGAAATACAGGTGCTAACCAAACATGTTAGATTTACCAGTGAAGAAAAGTAAAGTTCCCTTCAGGTTTTAGGAACCTCTCTTGCCAATGCTAAGAACTGCTTCAATTTTAGAAAAAGAAACTTCTGATTATCTTTGACACGTTTTAAAGGATTAGGAAAAAGATGAAAAGCAGCTTACGGCCATACCTCTCTGGTTCCGCCCGATCTCGTCTGATCTCGGAAGCTAAGCAGAGCAGGGCCTGGTTAGTACCTGGATGGAAGACCGCCTGGGAATCCCAGGTGCCGTAAGCTTTTTCACTTCTCTCTCCGAAAGCCGCCCACCGCCGCAGATTGTACACCTTCACAATTGTAAAAAGTATTTCACATTGTAGAAGAGATGCAATAGGAAGAAGATGAAAGGTGGCTTACGTCCATACCATCGTCAGGCCATTTGAGGTGGCGGGGACTGCAATGGCCATCCACCGATTGGCTGGGACTCCTGGGCGGGTCTTCTCTAGTCCATCCAATTTTCGCCATAGGATGTCACAGCCTTCTTTGCATACCCTTATTTAACCCACACAAAGATGCCAACGGCAGGCGTGACATAATTTTTTGACGCATTATAAAGGATTAGGAAAAAGATAAAAAGCAGCTTACGGCCATACCTCTCTGGTTCCGCCCGATCTCGTCTGATCTCGGAAGCTAAGCAGAGCGGGGCCTGGTTAGTACCTGGATGGAAGACCGCCTGGGAATCCCAGGTGCCGTAAGCTTTTTCACTTCTCTCACCGAAAGCCGCCGAGCGCCGCAGATTGTACACCTACAAATTACAAAAAGTATATCACATTGTTGAAGAGATGCATGTTTAGTGTTGTTTTAACGTTGCATATGAAAGGAAATTAGACAATATTATCCAAAATGATTCCGTTTCATGATTGCTAAATTAGTGTTGATCAACATTTTACGATTGGCATACTATTGTTTGTAATTTAGCCGTTGAAATACAGGTGCTAACCAAACATGTTAGATTTACCAGTGAAGAAAAGTAAAGTTCCCTTCAGGTTTTAGGAACCTCTCTTGCCAATGCTAAGAACTGCTTCAATTTTAGAAAAAGAAACTTCTGATTATCTTTGACACGTTTTAAAGGATTAGGAAAAAGATGAAAAGCAGCTTACGGCCATACCTCTCTGGTTCCGCCCGATCTCGTCTGATCTCGGAAGCTAAGCAGAGCAGGGCCTGGTTAGTACCTGGATGGAAGACCGCCTGGGAATCCCAGGTGCCGTAAGCTTTTTCACTTCTCTCTGAAAGCTGCAGAGCGCCGCAGATTGTACACCTACAAATTACAAAAAGTATATCACATTGTTGAAGAGATGCATGTTTATTGTTGTTTTAACGTTGGATATGAAAGGCATTTAGACAATATTATCAAACATGATTCCGTTTCATGGTTGCTAAATTAGTGTTGATCAACATTTAACAATTGGCATACTTTTGTTTGTAATTTAGCCGTTGAAATACAGGTGCTAACCAAACATGTTAGATTTACCAGTGAAGAAAAGTAAAGTTCCCTTTAGGTTTTAGGAACCTCTCTTGCCAATGCTAAGAACTGCTTCAATTTTAGAAAAAGAAACTTCTGATTATCTTTGACACGTTTTAAAGGATTAGGAAAAAGTTGAAAAGCAGCTTACCGCCATACCTCTCTGGTACCGCCCGATCTCGTCTGATCTCGGAAGCTAAGCAGAGCAGGGCCTGGTTAGTACCTGGATGGAAGACCGCCTGGGAATCCCAGGTGCCCTAAGCTTTTTCACTTCTCTCTGAAAGCTGCAGAGCGCCGCAGATTGTACACCTACAAATTACAAAAAGTATATCACATTGTTGAAGAGATGCATGTTTATTGTTGTTTTAACGTTGGATATGAAAGGCATTTAGACAATATTATCAAACATGATTCCGTTTCATGGTTGCTAAATTAGTGTTGATCAACATTTAACAATTGGCATACTTTTGTTTGTAATTTAGCCGTTGAAATACAGTTGCTAACCAAACATGTTAGATTTACCAGTGAAGAAAAGTAAAGTTCCCTTCAGGTTTTAGGAACCTCTCTTGCCAATGCTAAGAACTGCTTCAATTTTAGAAAAAGAAACTTCTGATTATCTTTGACACGTTTTAAAGGATTAGGAAAAAGATAAAAAGCAGCTTACGGCCATACTTCTCTGGTTCCGCCCGATCTCGTCTGATCTCGGAAGCTAAGCAGAGCAGGGCCTGGTTAGTACCTGGATGGAAGACCGCCTGGGAATCCCAGGTGCCGTAAGCTTTTTCACTTCTCTCTCTGAAAGCCGCCCAGCGCCGTAGCTTGTACACCTACACAATTGTAAAAAGTTGATCACATTGTAGAAGAGATGCAATAGGAAGAAGATGAAAGGTGGCTTACGTCCATACCATCGTCAGGCCATTTGAGGTGGCGGGGACTGCAATGGCCATCCACCGATTGGCTGGGACTCCTGGGCGGGTCTTCTCTAGTCCATCCAATTTTCGCCATAGGATGTCACAGCCTTCTTTGCATACCCTTATTTAACCCACACAAAGATGCCAACGGCAGGCGTGACATAATTTTTTGACGCATTATAAAGGATTAGGAAAAAGATAAAAAGCAGCTTACGGCCATACCTCTCTGGTTCCGCCCGATCTCGTCTGATCTCGGAAGCTAAGCAGAGCAGGGCCTGGTTAGTACCTGGATCGAAGACCGCCTGGGAATCCCAGGTGCCGTAAGCTTTTTCACTTCTCTCACCGAAAGCCGCCGAGCGCCGCAGATTGTACACCTACAAATTACAAAAAGTATATCACATTGTTGAAGAGATGCATGTTTATTGTTGTTTTAACGTTGGATATGAAAGGCATTTAGACAATATTATCAAACATGATTCCGTTTCATGGTTGCTAAATTAGTGTTGATCAACATTTAACAATTGGCATACTTTTGTTTGTAATTTAGCCGTTGAAATACAGGTGCTAACCAAACATGTTAGATTTACCAGTGAAGAAAAGTAAAGTTCCCTTCAGGTTTTAGGAACCTCTCTTGCCAATGCTAAGAACTGCTTCAATTTTAGAAAAAGAAACTTCTGATTATCTTTGACACGTTTTAAAGGATTAGGAAAAAGATGAAAAGCAGCTTACGGCCATACCTCTCTGGTTCCGCCCGATCTCGTCTGATCTCGGAAGCTAAGCAGAGCAGGGCCTGGTTAGTACCTGGATGGAAGACCGCCTGGGAATCCCAGGTGCCGTAAGCTTTTTCACTTCTCTCTCCGAAAGCCGCCCACCGCCGCAGATTGTACACCTTCACAATTGTAAAAAGTATTTCACATTGTAGAAGAGATGCAATAGGAAGAAGATGAAAGGTGGCTTACGTCCATACCATCGTCAGGCCATTTGAGGTGGCGGGGACTGCAATGGCCATCCACCGATTGGCTGGGACTCCTGGGCGGGTCTTCTCTAGTCCATCCAATTTTCGCCATAGGATGTCACAGCCTTCTTTGCATACCCTTATTTAACCCACACAAAGATGCCAACGGCAGGCGTGACATAATTTTTTGACGCATTATAAAGGATTAGGAAAAAGATAAAAAGCAGCTTACGGCCATACCTCTCTGGTTCCGCCCGATCTCGTCTGATCTCGGAAGCTAAGCAGAGCGGGGCCTGGTTAGTACCTGGATGGAAGACCGCCTGGGAATCCCAGGTGCCGTAAGCTTTTTCACTTCTCTCACCGAAAGCCGCCGAGCGCCGCAGATTGTACACCTACAAATTACAAAAAGTATATCACATTGTTGAAGAGATGCATGTTTAGTGTTGTTTTAACGTTGCATATGAAAGGAAATTAGACAATATTATCCAAAATGATTCCGTTTCATGATTGCTAAATTAGTGTTGATCAACATTTTACGATTGGCATACTATTGTTTGTAATTTAGCCGTTGAAATACAGGTGCTAACCAAACATGTTAGATTTACCAGTGAAGAAAAGTAAAGTTCCCTTCAGGTTTTAGGAACCTCTCTTGCCAATGCTAAGAACTGCTTCAATTTTAGAAAAAGAAACTTCTGATTATCTTTGACACGTTTTAAAGGATTAGGAAAAAGATGAAAAGCAGCTTACGGCCATACCTCTCTGGTTCCGCCCGATCTCGTCTGATCTCGGAAGCTAAGCAGAGCAGGGCCTGGTTAGTACCTGGATGGAAGACCGCCTGGGAATCCCAGGTGCCGTAAGCTTTTTCACTTCTCTCTGAAAGCTGCAGAGCGCCGCAGATTGTACACCTACAAATTACAAAAAGTATATCACATTGTTGAAGAGATGCATGTTTATTGTTGTTTTAACGTTGGATATGAAAGGCATTTAGACAATATTATCAAACATGATTCCGTTTCATGGTTGCTAAATTAGTGTTGATCAACATTTAACAATTGGCATACTTTTGTTTGTAATTTAGCCGTTGAAATACAGGTGCTAACCAAACATGTTAGATTTACCAGTGAAGAAAAGTAAAGTTCCCTTTAGGTTTTAGGAACCTCTCTTGCCAATGCTAAGAACTGCTTCAATTTTAGAAAAAGAAACTTCTGATTATCTTTGACACGTTTTAAAGGATTAGGAAAAAGTTGAAAAGCAGCTTACCGCCATACCTCTCTGGTACCGCCCGATCTCGTCTGATCTCGGAAGCTAAGCAGAGCAGGGCCTGGTTAGTACCTGGATGGAAGACCGCCTGGGAATCCCAGGTGCCCTAAGCTTTTTCACTTCTCTCTGAAAGCTGCAGAGCGCCGCAGATTGTACACCTACAAATTACAAAAAGTATATCACATTGTTGAAGAGATGCATGTTTATTGTTGTTTTAACGTTGGATATGAAAGGCATTTAGACAATATTATCAAACATGATTCCGTTTCATGGTTGCTAAATTAGTGTTGATCAACATTTAACAATTGGCATACTTTTGTTTGTAATTTAGCCGTTGAAATACAGTTGCTAACCAAACATGTTAGATTTACCAGTGAAGAAAAGTAAAGTTCCCTTCAGGTTTTAGGAACCTCTCTTGCCAATGCTAAGAACTGCTTCAATTTTAGAAAAAGAAACTTCTGATTATCTTTGACACGTTTTAAAGGATTAGGAAAAAGATAAAAAGCAGCTTACGGCCATACTTCTCTGGTTCCGCCCGATCTCGTCTGATCTCGGAAGCTAAGCAGAGCAGGGCCTGGTTAGTACCTGGATGGAAGACCGCCTGGGAATCCCAGGTGCCGTAAGCTTTTTCACTTCTCTCTCTGAAAGCCGCCCAGCGCCGTAGCTTGTACACCTACACAATTGTAAAAAGTTGATCACATTGTAGAAGAGATGCAATAGGAAGAAGATGAAAGGTGGCTTACGTCCATACCATCGTCAGGCCATTTGAGGTGGCGGGGACTGCAATGGCCATCCACCGATTGGCTGGGACTCCTGGGCGGGTCTTCTCTAGTCCATCCAATTTTCGCCATAGGATGTCACAGCCTTCTTTGCATACCCTTATTTAACCCACACAAAGATGCCAACGGCAGGCGTGACATAATTTTTTGACGCATTATAAAGGATTAGGAAAAAGATAAAAAGCAGCTTACGGCCATACCTCTCTGGTTCCGCCCGATCTCGTCTGATCTCGGAAGCTAAGCAGAGCAGGGCCTGGTTAGTACCTGGATGGAAGACCGCCTGGGAATCCCAGGTGCCGTAAGCTTTTTCACTTCTCTCTGAAAGCTGCAGAGCGCCGCAGATTGTACACCTACAAATTACAAAAAGTATATCACATTGTTGAAGAGATGCATGTTTAGTGTTGTTTTAACGTTGGATATGAAAGGGAATTAGACAATATTATCCAAAATGATTCCGTTTCATGGTTGCTAAATTAGTGTTGATCAACATTTAACAATTGGCATACTTTTGTTTGTAATTTAGCCGTTGAAATACAGGTGCTAACCCAACATGTTAGAATTGCCAGTGAAGAAAAGTAAAGTTACCTTCAGGTTTTAGAAACCTCTCTTGCCAATCCTAAGAACTGCTTCAATTTTAGAAAAAGAAACTCTTCTGATTATCTTTGACGCATTATAAAGGATTAGGAAAAAGATAAAAAGCAGCTTACGGCCATACCTCTCTGGTTCCGCCCGATCTCGTCTGATCTCGGAAGCTAAGCAGAGCAGGGCCTGGTTAGTACCTGGATGGAAGACCGCCTGGGAATCCCAGGTGCCGTAAGCTTTTTCACTTCTCTCTCCGAAAGCCGCCCACCGCCGCAGATTGTACACCTTCACAATTGTAAAAAGTATTTCACATTGTAGAAGAGATGCAATAGGAAGAAGATGAAAGGTGGCTTACGTCCATACCATCGTCAGGCCATTTGAGGTGGCGGGGACTGCAATGGCCATCCACCGATTGGCTGGGACTCCTGGGCGGGTCTTCTCTAGTCCATCCAATTTTCGCCATAGGATGTCACAGCCTTCTTTGCATACCCTTATTTAACCCACACAAAGATGCCAACGGCAGGCGTGACATAATTTTTTGACGCATTATAAAGGATTAGGAAAAAGATAAAAAGCAGCTTACGGCCATACCTCTCTGGTTCCGCCCGATCTCGTCTGATCTCGGAAGCTAAGCAGAGCAGGGCCTGGTTAGTACCTGGATGGAAGACCGCCTGGGAATCCCAGGTGCCGTAAGCTTTTTCACTTCTCTCTGAAAGCTGCAGAGCGCCGCAGATTGTACACCTACAAATTACAAAAAGTATATCACATTGTTGAAGAGATGCATGTTTAGTGTTGTTTTAACGTTGCATATGAAAGGAAATTAGACAATATTATCCAAAATGATTCCGTTTCATGATTGCTAAATTAGTGTTGATCAACATTTAACAATTGGCATACTTTTGTTTGTAATTTAGCCGTTGAAATACAGGTGCTAACCAAACATGTTAGATTTACCAGTGAAGAAAAGTAAAGTTCCCTTTAGGTTTTAGGAACCTCTCTTGCCAATGCTAAGAACTGCTTCAATTTTAGAAAAAGAAACTTCTGATTATCTTTGACACGTTTTAAAGGATTAGGAAAAAGTTGAAAAGCAGCTTACGGCCATACCTCTCTGGTTCCGCCCGATCTCGTCTGATCTCGGAAGCTAAGCAGAGCAGGGCCTGGTTAGTACCTGGATGGAAGACCGCCTGGGAATCCCAGGTGCCGTAAGCTTTTTCACTTCTCTCTCTGAAAGCCGCCCAGCGACGTAGCTTGTACACCTACACAATTGTAAAAAGTTGATCACATTGTAGAAGAGATGCAATAGGAAGAAGATGAAAGGTGGCTTACGTCCATACCATCGTCAGGCCATTTGAGGTGGCGGGGACTGCAATGGCCATCCACCGATTGGCTGGGACTCCTGGGCGGGTCTTCTCTAGTCCATCCAATTTTCGCCATAGGATGTCACAGCCTTCTTTGCATACCCTTATTTAACCCACACAAAGATGCCAACGGCAGGCGTGACATAATTTTTTGACGCATTATAAAGGATTAGGAAAAAGATAAAAAGCAGCTTACGGCCATACCTCTCTGGTTCCGCCCGATCTCGTCTGATCTCGGAAGCTAAGCAGAGCAGGGCCTGGTTAGTACCTGGATGGAAGACCGCCTGGGAATCCCAGGTGCCGTAAGCTTTTTCACTTCTCTCTCTGAAAGCCGCCCAGCGCCGTAGCTTGTACACCTACACAATTGTAAAAAGTTTATCACATTGTAGAAGAGATGCAATAGGAAGAAGATGAAAGGTGGCTTACGTCCATACCATCATCAGGCCATTTGAGGTGGCGGGGACTGCAATGGCCATCCACCGATTGGCTGGGACTCCTGGGCGGGTCTTCTCTAGTCCATCCAATTTTCGCCATAGGATGTCACAGCCTTCTTTGCATACCCTTATTTAACCCACACAAAGATGCCAACGGCAGGCGTGACATAATTTTTTGACGCATTATAAAGGATTAGGAAAAAGATAAAAAGCAGCTTACGGCCATACCTCTCTGGTTCCGCCCGATCTCGTCTGATCTCGGAAGCTAAGCAGAGCAGGGCCTGGTTAGTACCTGGATGGAAGACCGCCTGGGAATCCCAGGTGCCGTAAGCTTTTTCACTTCTCTCTGAAAGCTGCAGAGCGCCGCAGATTGTACACCTACAAATTACAAAAAGTATATCACATTGTTGAAGAGATGCATGTTTAGTGTTGTTTTAACGTTGGATATGAAAGGAAATTAGACAATATTATCCAAAATGATTCCGTTTCATGATTGCTAAATTGGTGTTGATCAACATTTTACGATTGGCATACTATTGTTTGTAATTTAGCCGTTGAAATACAGGTGCTAACCAAACATGTTAGATTTACCAGTGAAGAAAAGTAAAGTTACCTTCAGGTTTTAGGAACCTCTCTTGCCAATGCTAAGAACTGCTTCAATTTTAGAAAAAGAAACTTCTGATTATCTTTGACACGTTTTAAAGGATTAGGAAAAAGATAAAAAGCAGCTTACGGCCATACCTCTCTGGTTCCGCCCGATCTCGTCTGATCTCGGAAGCTAAGCAGAGCAGGGCCTGGTTAGTACCTGGATGGAAGACCGCCTGGGAATCCCAGGTGCCGTAAGCTTTTTCACTTCTCTCTCCGAAAGCCGCCCACCGCCGCAGATTGTACACCTTCACAATTGTAAAAAGTATTTCACATTGTAGAAGAGATGCAATAGGAAGAAGATGAAAGGTGGCTTACGTCCATACCATCGTCAGGCCATTTGAGGTGGCGGGGACTGCAATGGCCATCCACCGATTGGCTGGGACTCCTGGGCGGGTCTTCTCTAGTCCATCCAATTTTCGCCATAGGATGTCACAGCCTTCTTTGCATACCCTTATTTAACCCACACAAAGATGCCAACGGCAGGCGTGACATAATTTTTTGACGCATTATAAAGGATTAGGAAAAAGATAAAAAGCAGCTTACGGCCATACCTCTCTGGTTCCGCCCGATCTCGTCTGATCTCGGAAGCTAAGCAGAGCTGGGCCTGGTTAGTACCTGGATGGAAGACCGCCTGGGAATCCCAGGTGCCGTAAGCTTTTTCACTTCTCTCACCGAAAGCCGCCGAGCGCCGCAGATTGTACACCTACAAATTACAAAAAGTATATCACATTGTTGAAGAGATGCATGTTTAGTGTTGTTTTAACGTTGCATATGAAAGGCATTTAGACAATATTATCAAACATGATTCCGTTTCATGGTTGCTAAATTAGTGTTGATCAACATTTAACAATTGGCATACTTTTGTTTGTAATTTAGCCGTTGAAATACAGGTGCTAACCAAACATGTTAGATTTACCAAAGAAGAAAAGTAAAGTTCCCTTTAGGTTTTAGGAACCTCTCTTGCCAATGCTAAGAACTGCTTCAATTTTAGAAAAAGAAACTTCTGATTATCTTTGACACGTTTTAAAGGATTAGGAAAAAGATGAAAAGCAGCTTACGGCCATACCTCTCTGGTTCCGCCCGATCTCGTCTGATCTCGGAAGCTAAGCAGAGCAGGGCCTGGTTAGTACCTGGATGGAAGACCGCCTGGGAATCCCAGGTGCCGTAAGCTTTTTCACTTCTCTCTCTGAAAGCCGCCCAGCGCCGTAGCTTGTACACCTACACAATTGTAAAAAGTTGATCACATTGTAGAAGAGATGCAATAGGAAGAAGATGAAAGGTGGCTTACGTCCATACCATCGTCAGGCCATTTGAGGTGGCGGGGACTGCAATGGCCATCCACCGATTGGCTGGGACTCCTGGGCGGGTCTTCTCTAGTCCATCCAATTTTCGCCATAGGATGTCACAGCCTTCTTTGCATACCCTTATTTAACCCACACAAAGATGCCAACGGCAGGCGTGACATAATTTTTTGACGCATTATAAAGGATTAGGAAAAAGATAAAAAGCAGCTTACGGCCATACCTCTCTGGTTCCGCCCGATCTCGTCTGATCTCGGAAGCTAAGCAGAGCAGGGCCTGGTTAGTACCTGGATGGAAGACCGCCTGGGAATCCCAGGTGCCGTAAGCTTTTTCACTTCTCTCTGAAAGCTGCAGAGCGCCGCAGATTGTACACCTACAAATTACAAAAAGTATATCACATTGTTGAAGAGATGCATGTTTAGTGTTGTTTTAACGTTGCATATGAAAGGAAATTAGACAATATTATCCAAAATGATTCCGTTTCATGATTGCTAAATTAGTGTTGATCAACATTTAACAATTGGCATACTTTTGTTTGTAATTTAGCCGTTGAAATACAGGTGCTAACCAAACATGTTAGATTTACCAGTGAAGAAAAGTAAAGTTCCCTTTAGGTTTTAGGAACCTCTCTTGCCAATGCTAAGAACTGCTTCAATTTTAGAAAAAGAAACTTCTGATTATCTTTGACACGTTTTAAAGGATTAGGAAAAAGTTGAAAAGCAGCTTACGGCCATACCTCTCTGGTTCCGCCCGATCTCGTCTGATCTCGGAAGCTAAGCAGAGCAGGGCCTGGTTAGTACCTGGATGGAAGACCGCCTGGGAATCCCAGGTGCCGTAAGCTTTTTCACTTCTCTCTCTGAAAGCCGCCCAGCGACGTAGCTTGTACACCTACACAATTGTAAAAAGTTGATCACATTGTAGAAGAGATGCAATAGGAAGAAGATGAAAGGTGGCTTACGTCCATACCATCGTCAGGCCATTTGAGGTGGCGGGGACTGCAATGGCCATCCACCGATTGGCTGGGACTCCTGGGCGGGTCTTCTCTAGTCCATCCAATTTTCGCCATAGGATGTCACAGCCTTCTTTGCATACCCTTATTTAACCCACACAAAGATGCCAACGGCAGGCGTGACATAATTTTTTGACGCATTATAAAGGATTAGGAAAAAGATAAAAAGCAGCTTACGGCCATACCTCTCTGGTTCCGCCCGATCTCGTCTGATCTCGGAAGCTAAGCAGAGCAGGGCCTGGTTAGTACCTGGATGGAAGACCGCCTGGGAATCCCAGGTGCCGTAAGCTTTTTCACTTCTCTCTCTGAAAGCCGCCCAGCGCCGTAGCTTGTACACCTACACAATTGTAAAAAGTTTATCACATTGTAGAAGAGATGCAATAGGAAGAAGATGAAAGGTGGCTTACGTCCATACCATCATCAGGCCATTTGAGGTGGCGGGGACTGCAATGGCCATCCACCGATTGGCTGGGACTCCTGGGCGGGTCTTCTCTAGTCCATCCAATTTTCGCCATAGGATGTCACAGCCTTCTTTGCATACCCTTATTTAACCCACACAAAGATGCCAACGGCAGGCGTGACATAATTTTTTGACGCATTAAAAAGGATTAGGAAAAAGATAAAAAGCAGCTTACGGCCATACCTCTCTGGTTCCGCCCGATCTCGTCTGATCTTGGAAGCTAAGCAGAGCAGGGCCTGGTTAGTACCTGGATGGAAGACCGCCTGGGAATCCCAGGTGCCGTAAGCTTTTTCACTTCTCTCTGAAAGCTGCAGAGCGCCGCAGATTGTACACCTACAAATTACAAAAAGTATATCACATTGTTGAAGAGATGCATGTTTAGTGTTGTTTTAACGTTGGATATGAAAGGAAATTAGACAATATTATCCAAAATGATTCCGTTTCATGATTGCTAAATTGGTGTTGATCAACATTTTACGATTGGCATACTATTGTTTGTAATTTAGCCGTTGAAATACAGGTGCTAACCAAACATGTTAGATTTACCAGTGAAGAAAAGTAAAGTTACCTTCAGGTTTTAGGAACCTCTCTTGCCAATGCTAAGAACTGCTTCAATTTTAGAAAAAGAAACTTCTGATTATCTTTGACACGTTTTAAAGGATTAGGAAAAAGATAAAAAGCAGCTTACAGCCATACCTCTCTGGTTCCGCCCGATCTCGTCTGATCTCGGAAGCTAAGCAGAGCGGGTGCTGGTTAGTACCTGGATGGAAGACCGCCTGGGAATCCCAGGTGCCGTAAGCTTTTTCACTTCTCTCACCGAAAGCCGCCGAGCGCCGCAGATTGTACACCTACAAATTACAAAAAGTATATCACATTGTTGAAGAGATGCATGTTTAGTGTTGTTTTAACGTTGGATATGAAAGGCAATTAGACAATATAATCCAAAATGATTCCGTTTCATGGTTGCTAAATTAGTGTTGATCAACATTTAACAATTGGCATACTTTTGTTTGTAATTTAGCCGTTGAAATACAGGTGCTAACCCAACATGTTAGAATTGCCAGTGAAGAAAAGTAAAGTTACCTTCAGGTTTTAGAAACCTCTCTTGCCAATCCTAAGAACTGCTTCAATTTTAGAAAAAGAAACTCTTCTGATTATCTTTGACGCATTATAAAGGATTAGGAAAAAGATAAAAAGCAGCTTACGGCCATACCTCTCTGGTTCCGCCCGATCTCGTCTGATCTCGGAAGCTAAGCAGAGCAGGGCCTGGTTAGTACCTGGATGGAAGACCGCCTGGGAATCCCAGGTGCCGTAAGCTTTTTCACTTCTCTCTCCGAAAGCCGCCCACCGCCGCAGATTGTACACCTTCACAATTGTAAAAAGTATTTCACATTGTAGAAGAGATGCAATAGGAAGAAGATGAAAGGTGGCTTACGTCCATACCATCGTCAGGCCATTTGAGGTGGCGGGGACTGCAATGGCCATCCACCGATTGGCTGGGACTCCTGGGCGGGTCTTCTCTAGTCCATCCAATTTTCGCCATAGGATGTCACAGCCTTCTTTGCATACCCTTATTTAACCCACACAAAGATGCCAACGGCAGGCGTGACATAATTTTTTGACGCATTATAAAGGATTAGGAAAAAGATAAAAAGCAGCTTACGGCCATACCTCTCTGGTTCCGCCCGATCTCGTCTGATCTCGGAAGCTAAGCAGAGCAGGGCCTGGTTAGTACCTGGATGGAAGACCGCCTGGGAATCCCAGGTGCCGTAAGCTTTTTCACTTCTCTCTCTGAAAGCCGCCCAGCGACGTAGCTTGTACACCTACACAATTGTAAAAAGTTGATCACATTGTAGAAGAGATGCAATAGGAAGAAGATGAAAGGTGGCTTACGTCCATACCATCGTCAGGCCATTTGAGGTGGCGGGGACTGCAATGGCCATCCACCGATTGGCTGGGACTCCTGGGCGGGTCTTCTCTAGTCCATCCAATTTTCGCCATAGGATGTCACAGCCTTCTTTGCATACCCTTATTTAACCCACACAAAGATGCCAACGGCAGGCGTGACATAATTTTTTGACGCATTATAAAGGATTAGGAAAAAGATAAAAAGCAGCTTACGGCCATACCTCTCTGGTTCCGCCCGATCTCGTCTGATCTCGGAAGCTAAGCAGAGCAGGGCCTGGTTAGTACCTGGATGGAAGACCGCCTGGGAATCCCAGGTGCCGTAAGCTTTTTCACTTCTCTCTCTGAAAGCCGCCCAGCGCCGTAGCTTGTACACCTACACAATTGTAAAAAGTTTATCACATTGTAGAAGAGATGCAATAGGAAGAAGATGAAAGGTGGCTTACGTCCATACCATCATCAGGCCATTTGAGGTGGCGGGGACTGCAATGGCCATCCACCGATTGGCTGGGACTCCTGGGCGGGTCTTCTCTAGTCCATCCAATTTTCGCCATAGGATGTCACAGCCTTCTTTGCATACCCTTATTTAACCCACACAAAGATGCCAACGGCAGGCGTGACATAATTTTTTGACGCATTATAAAGGATTAGGAAAAAGATAAAAAGCAGCTTACGGCCATACCTCTCTGGTTCCGCCCGATCTCGTCTGATCTCGGAAGCTAAGCAGAGCAGGGCCTGGTTAGTACCTGGATGGAAGACCGCCTGGGAATCCCAGGTGCCGTAAGCTTTTTCACTTCTCTCTGAAAGCTGCAGAGCGCCGCAGATTGTACACCTACAAATTACAAAAAGTATATCACATTGTTGAAGAGATGCATGTTTAGTGTTGTTTTAACGTTGGATATGAAAGGAAATTAGACAATATTATCCAAAATGATTCCGTTTCATGATTGCTAAATTGGTGTTGATCAACATTTTACGATTGGCATACTATTGTTTGTAATTTAGCCGTTGAAATACAGGTGCTAACCAAACATGTTAGATTTACCAGTGAAGAAAAGTAAAGTTACCTTCAGGTTTTAGGAACCTCTCTTGCCAATGCTAAGAACTGCTTCAATTTTAGAAAAAGAAACTTCTGATTATCTTTGACACGTTTTAAAGGATTAGGAAAAAGATAAAAAGCAGCTTACAGCCATACCTCTCTGGTTCCGCCCGATCTCGTCTGATCTCGGAAGCTAAGCAGAGCGGGTGCTGGTTAGTACCTGGATGGAAGACCGCCTGGGAATCCCAGGTGCCGTAAGCTTTTTCACTTCTCTCACCGAAAGCCGCCGAGCGCCGCAGATTGTACACCTACAAATTACAAAAAGTATATCACATTGTTGAAGAGATGCATGTTTAGTGTTGTTTTAACGTTGGATATGAAAGGCAATTAGACAATATAATCCAAAATGATTCCGTTTCATGGTTGCTAAATTAGTGTTGATCAACATTTAACAATTGGCATACTTTTGTTTGTAATTTAGCCGTTGAAATACAGGTGCTAACCCAACATGTTAGAATTGCCAGTGAAGAAAAGTAAAGTTACCTTCAGGTTTTAGAAACCTCTCTTGCCAATCCTAAGAACTGCTTCAATTTTAGAAAAAGAAACTCTTCTGATTATCTTTGACGCATTATAAAGGATTAGGAAAAAGATAAAAAGCAGCTTACGGCCATACCTCTCTGGTTCCGCCCGATCTCGTCTGATCTCGGAAGCTAAGCAGAGCAGGGCCTGGTTAGTACCTGGATGGAAGACCGCCTGGGAATCCCAGGTGCCGTAAGCTTTTTCACTTCTCTCTCCGAAAGCCGCCCACCGCCGCAGATTGTACACCTTCACAATTGTAAAAAGTATTTCACATTGTAGAAGAGATGCAATAGGAAGAAGATGAAAGGTGGCTTACGTCCATACCATCGTCAGGCCATTTGAGGTGGCGGGGACTGCAATGGCCATCCACCGATTGGCTGGGACTCCTGGGCGGGTCTTCTCTAGTCCATCCAATTTTCGCCATAGGATGTCACAGCCTTCTTTGCATACCCTTATTTAACCCACACAAAGATGCCAACGGCAGGCGTGACATAATTTTTTGACGCATTATAAAGGATTAGGAAAAAGATAAAAAGCAGCTTACGGCCATACCTCTCTGGTTCCGCCCGATCTCGTCTGATCTCGGAAGCTAAGCAGAGCAGGGCCTGGTTAGTACCTGGATGGAAGACCGCCTGGGAATCCCAGGTGCCGTAAGCTTTTTCACTTCTCTCTCTGAAAGCCGCCCAGCGACGTAGCTTGTACACCTACACAATTGTAAAAAGTTGATCACATTGTAGAAGAGATGCAATAGGAAGAAGATGAAAGGTGGCTTACGTCCATACCATCGTCAGGCCATTTGAGGTGGCGGGGACTGCAATGGCCATCCACCGATTGGCTGGGACTCCTGGGCGGGTCTTCTCTAGTCCATCCAATTTTCGCCATAGGATGTCACAGCCTTCTTTGCATACCCTTATTTAACCCACACAAAGATGCCAACGGCAGGCGTGACATAATTTTTTGACGCATTATAAAGGATTAGGAAAAAGATAAAAAGCAGCTTACGGCCATACCTCTCTGGTTCCGCCCGATCTCGTCTGATCTCGGAAGCTAAGCAGAGCAGGGCCTGGTTAGTACCTGGATGGAAGACCGCCTGGGAATCCCAGGTGCCGTAAGCTTTTTCACTTCTCTCTCTGAAAGCCGCCCAGCGCCGTAGCTTGTACACCTACACAATTGTAAAAAGTTTATCACATTGTAGAAGAGATGCAATAGGAAGAAGATGAAAGGTGGCTTACGTCCATACCATCGTCAGGCCATTTGAGGTGGCGGGGACTGCAATGGCCATCCACCGATTGGCTGGGACTCCTGGGCGGGTCTTCTCTAGTCCATCCAATTTTCGCCATAGGATGTCACAGCCTTCTTTGCATACCCTTATTTAACCCACACAAAGATGCCAACGGCAGGCGTGACATAATTTTTTGACGCATTATAAAGGATTAGGAAAAAGATAAAAAGCAGCTTACGGCCATACCTCTCTGGTTCCGCCCGATCTCGTCTGATCTCGGAAGCTAAGCAGAGCAGGGCCTGGTTAGTACCTGGATGGAAGACCGCCTGGGAATCCCAGGTGCCGTAAGCTTTTTCACTTCTCTCTGAAAGCTGCAGAGCGCCGCAGATTGTACACCTACAAATTACAAAAAGTATATCACATTGTTGAAGAGATGCATGTTTAGTGTTGTTTTAACGTTGGATATGAAAGGAAATTAGACAATATTATCCAAAATGATTCCGTTTCATGATTGCTAAATTGGTGTTGATCAACATTTTACGATTGGCATACTATTGTTTGTAATTTAGCCATTGAAATACAGGTGCTAACCAAACATGTTAGATTTACCAGTGAAGAAAAGTAAAGTTACCTTCAGGTTTTAGGAACCTCTCTTGCCAATGCTAAGAACTGCTTCAATTTTAGAAAAAGAAACTTCTGATTATCTTTGACACGTTTTAAAGGATTAGGAAAAAGATAAAAAGCAGCTTACAGCCATACCTCTCTGGTTCCGCCCGATCTCGTCTGATCTCGGAAGCTAAGCAGAGCGGGTGCTGGTTAGTACCTGGATGGAAGACCGCCTGGGAATCCCAGGTGCCGTAAGCTTTTTCACTTCTCTCACCGAAAGCCGCCGAGCGCCGCAGATTGTACACCTACAAATTACAAAAAGTATATCACATTGTTGAAGAGATGCATGTTTAGTGTTGTTTTAACGTTGGATATGAAAGGCAATTAGACAATATAATCCAAAATGATTCCGTTTCATGGTTGCTAAATTAGTGTTGATCAACATTTAACAATTGGCATACTTTTGTTTGTAATTTAGCCGTTGAAATACAGGTGCTAACCCAACATGTTAGAATTGCCAGTGAAGAAAAGTAAAGTTACCTTCAGGTTTTAGAAACCTCTCTTGCCAATGCTAAGAACTGCTTCAATTTTAGAAAAAGAAACTTCTGATTATCTTTGACACGTTTTAAAGGATTAGGAAAAAGTTGAAAAGCAGCTTACGGCCATACCTCTCTGGTTCCTTCCGATCTCGTCTGATCTCGGAAGCTAAGCAGAGCAGGGCCTGGTTAGTACCTGGATGGAAGACCGCCTGGGAATCCCAGGTGCCGTAAGCTTTTTCACTTCTCTCTCTGAAAGCCGCCCAGCGACGTAGCTTGTACACCTACACAATTGTAAAAAGTTGATCACATTGTAGAAGAGATGCAATAGGAAGAAGATGAAAGGTGGCTTACGTCCATACCATCGTCAGGCCATTTGAGGTGGCGGGGACTGCAATGGCCATCCACCGATTGGCTGGGACTCCTGGGCGGGTCTTCTCTAGTCCATCCAATTTTCGCCATAGGATGTCACAGCCTTCTTTGCATACCCTTATTTAACCCACACAAAGATGCCAACGGCAGGCGTGACATAATTTTTTGACGCATTATAAAGGATTAGGAAAAAGATAAAAAGCAGCTTACGGCCATACCTCTCTGGTTCCGCCCGATCTCGTCTGATCTCGGAAGCTAAGCAGAGCAGGGCCTGGTTAGTACCTGGATGGAAGACCGCCTGGGAATCCCAGGTGCCGTAAGCTTTTTCACTTCTCTCTCTGAAAGCCGCCCAGCGCCGTAGCTTGTACACCTACACAATTGTAAAAAGTTGATCACATTGTAGAAGAGATGCAATAGGAAGAAGATGAAAGGTGGCTTACGTCCATACCATCGTCAGGCCATTTGAGGTGGCGGGGACTGCAATGGCCATCCACCGATTGGCTGGGACTCCTGGGCGGGTCTTCTCTAGTCCATCCAATTTTCGCCATAGGATGTCACAGCCTTCTTTGCATACCCTTATTTAACCCACACAAAGATGCCAACGGCAGGCGTGACATAATTTTTTGACGCATTATAAAGGATTAGGAAAAAGATAAAAAGCAGCTTACGGCCATACCTCTCTGGTTCCGCCCGATCTCGTCTGATCTCGGAAGCTAAGCAGAGCAGGGCCTGGTTAGTACCTGGATGGAAGACCGCCTGGGAATCCCAGGTGCCGTAAGCTTTTTCACTTCTCTCTGAAAGCTGCAGAGCGCCGCAGATTGTACACCTACAAATTACAAAAAGTATATCACATTGTTGAAGAGATGCATGTTTAGTGTTGTTTTAACGTTGGATATGAAAGGAAATTAGACAATATTATCCAAAATGATTCCGTTTCATGATTGCTAAATTGGTGTTGATCAACATTTTACGATTGGCATACTATTGTTTGTAATTTAGCCGTTGAAATACAGGTGCTAACCAAACATGTTAGATTTACCAGTGAAGAAAAGTAAAGTTACCTTCAGGTTTTAGGAACCTCTCTTGCCAATGCTAAGAACTGCTTCAATTTTAGAAAAAGAAACTTCTGATTATCTTTGACACGTTTTAAAGGATTAGGAAAAAGATAAAAAGCAGCTTACAGCCATACCTCTCTGGTTCCGCCCGATCTCGTCTGATCTCGGAAGCTAAGCAGAGCGGGTGCTGGTTAGTACCTGGATGGAAGACCGCCTGGGAATCCCAGGTGCCGTAAGCTTTTTCACTTCTCTCACCGAAAGCCGCCGAGCGCCGCAGATTGTACACCTACAAATTACAAAAAGTATATCACATTGTTGAAGAGATGCATGTTTAGTGTTGTTTTAACGTTGGATATGAAAGGCAATTAGACAATATAATCCAAAATGATTCCGTTTCATGGTTGCTAAATTAGTGTTGATCAACATTTAACAATTGGCATACTTTTGTTTGTAATTTAGCCGTTGAAATACAGGTGCTAACCCAACATGTTAGAATTGCCAGTGAAGAAAAGTAAAGTTACCTTCAGGTTTTAGAAACCTCTCTTGCCAATCCTAAGAACTGCTTCAATTTTAGAAAAAGAAACTCTTCTGATTATCTTTGACGCATTATAAAGGATTAGGAAAAAGATAAAAAGCAGCTTACGGCCATACCTCTCTGGTTCCGCCCGATCTCGTCTGATCTCGGAAGCTAAGCAGAGCAGGGCCTGGTTAGTACCTGGATGGAAGACCGCCTGGGAATCCCAGGTGCCGTAAGCTTTTTCACTTCTCTCTCCGAAAGCCGCCCACCGCCGCAGATTGTACACCTTCACAATTGTAAAAAGTATTTCACATTGTAGAAGAGATGCAATAGGAAGAAGATGAAAGGTGGCTTACGTCCATACCATCGTCAGGCCATTTGAGGTGGCGGGGACTGCAATGGCCATCCACCGATTGGCTGGGACTCCTGGGCGGGTCTTCTCTAGTCCATCCAATTTTCGCCATAGGATGTCACAGCCTTCTTTGCATACCCTTATTTAACCCACACAAAGATGCCAACGGCAGGCGTGACATAATTTTTTGACGCATTATAAAGGATTAGGAAAAAGATAAAAAGCAGCTTACGGCCATACCTCTCTGGTTCCGCCCGATCTCGTCTGATCTCGGAAGCTAAGCAGAGCAGGGCCTGGTTAGTACCTGGATGGAAGACCGCCTGGGAATCCCAGGTGCCGTAAGCTTTTTCACTTCTCTCTCTGAAAGCCGCCCAGCGACGTAGCTTGTACACCTACACAATTGTAAAAAGTTGATCACATTGTAGAAGAGATGCAATAGGAAGAAGATGAAAGGTGGCTTACGTCCATACCATCGTCAGGCCATTTGAGGTGGCGGGGACTGCAATGGCCATCCACCGATTGGCTGGGACTCCTGGGCGGGTCTTCTCTAGTCCATCCAATTTTCGCCATAGGATGTCACAGCCTTCTTTGCATACCCTTATTTAACCCACACAAAGATGCCAACGGCAGGCGTGACATAATTTTTTGACGCATTATAAAGGATTAGGAAAAAGATAAAAAGCAGCTTACGGCCATACCTCTCTGGTTCCGCCCGATCTCGTCTGATCTCGGAAGCTAAGCAGAGCAGGGCCTGGTTAGTACCTGGATGGAAGACCGCCTGGGAATCCCAGGTGCCGTAAGCTTTTTCACTTCTCTCTCTGAAAGCCGCCCAGCGCCGTAGCTTGTACACCTACACAATTGTAAAAAGTTTATCACATTGTAGAAGAGATGCAATAGGAAGAAGATGAAAGGTGGCTTACGTCCATACCATCGTCAGGCCATTTGAGGTGGCGGGGACTGCAATGGCCATCCACCGATTGGCTGGGACTCCTGGGCGGGTCTTCTCTAGTCCATCCAATTTTCGCCATAGGATGTCACAGCCTTCTTTGCATACCCTTATTTAACCCACACAAAGATGCCAACGGCAGGCGTGACATAATTTTTTGACGCATTATAAAGGATTAGGAAAAAGATAAAAAGCAGCTTACGGCCATACCTCTCTGGTTCCGCCCGATCTCGTCTGATCTCGGAAGCTAAGCAGAGCAGGGCCTGGTTAGTACCTGGATGGAAGACCGCCTGGGAATCCCAGGTGCCGTAAGCTTTTTCACTTCTCTCTCTGAAAGCCGCCCAGCGCCGTAGCTTGTACACCTACACAATTGTAAAAAGTTGATCACATTGTAGAAGAGATGCAATAGGAAGAAGATGAAAGGTGGCTTACGTCCATACCATCGTCAGGCCATTTGAGGTGGCGGGGACTGCAATGGCCATCCACCGATTGGCTGGGACTCCTGGGCGGGTCTTCTCTAGTCCATCCAATTTTCGCCATAGGATGTCACAGCCTTCTTTGCATACCCTTATTTAACCCACACAAAGATGCCAACGGCAGGCGTGACATAATTTTTTGACGCATTATAAAGGATTAGGAAAAAGATAAAAAGCAGCTTACGGCCATACCTCTCTGGTTCCGCCCGATCTCGTCTGATCTCGGAAGCTAAGCAGAGCAGGGCCTGGTTAGTACCTGGATGGAAGACCGCCTGGGAATCCCAGGTGCCGTAAGCTTTTTCACTTCTCTCTCTGAAAGCCGCCCAGCGCCGTAGCTTGTACACCTACACAATTGTAAAAAGTTTATCACATTGTAGAAGAGATGCAATAGGAAGAAGATGAAAGGTGGCTTACGTCCATACCATCGTCAGGCCATTTGAGGTGGCGGGGACTGCAATGGCCATCCACCGATTGGCTGGGACTCCTGGGCGGGTCTTCTCTAGTCCATCCAATTTTCGCCATAGGATGTCACAGCCTTCTTTGCATACCCTTATTTAACCCACACAAAGATGCCAACGGCAGGCGTGACATAATTTTTTGACGCATTATAAAGGATTAGGAAAAAGATAAAAAGCAGCTTACGGCCATACCTCTCTGGTTCCGCCCGATCTCGTCTGATCTCGGAAGCTAAGCAGAGCAGGGCCTGGTTAGTACCTGGATGGAAGACCGCCTGGGAATCCCAGGTGCCGTAAGCTTTTTCACTTCTCTCTGAAAGCTGCAGAGCGCCGCAGATTGTACACCTACAAATTACAAAAAGTATATCACATTGTTGAAGAGATGCATGTTTAGTGTTGTTTTAACGTTGGATATGAAAGGAAATTAGACAATATTATCCAAAATGATTCCGTTTCATGATTGCTAAATTGGTGTTGATCAACATTTTACGATTGGCATACTATTGTTTGTAATTTAGCCATTGAAATACAGGTGCTAACCAAACATGTTAGATTTACCAGTGAAGAAAAGTAAAGTTACCTTCAGGTTTTAGGAACCTCTCTTGCCAATGCTAAGAACTGCTTCAATTTTAGAAAAAGAAACTTCTGATTATCTTTGACACGTTTTAAAGGATTAGGAAAAAGATAAAAAGCAGCTTACAGCCATACCTCTCTGGTTCCGCCCGATCTCGTCTGATCTCGGAAGCTAAGCAGAGCGGGTGCTGGTTAGTACCTGGATGGAAGACCGCCTGGGAATCCCAGGTGCCGTAAGCTTTTTCACTTCTCTCACCGAAAGCCGCCGAGCGCCGCAGATTGTACACCTACAAATTACAAAAAGTATATCACATTGTTGAAGAGATGCATGTTTAGTGTTGTTTTAACGTTGGATATGAAAGGCAATTAGACAATATAATCCAAAATGATTCCGTTTCATGGTTGCTAAATTAGTGTTGATCAACATTTAACAATTGGCATACTTTTGTTTGTAATTTAGCCGTTGAAATACAGGTGCTAACCCAACATGTTAGAATTGCCAGTGAAGAAAAGTAAAGTTACCTTCAGGTTTTAGAAACCTCTCTTGCCAATGCTAAGAACTGCTTCAATTTTAGAAAAAGAAACTTCTGATTATCTTTGACACGTTTTAAAGGATTAGGAAAAAGTTGAAAAGCAGCTTACGGCCATACCTCTCTGGTTCCTTCCGATCTCGTCTGATCTCGGAAGCTAAGCAGAGCAGGGCCTGGTTAGTACCTGGATGGAAGACCGCCTGGGAATCCCAGGTGCCGTAAGCTTTTTCACTTCTCTCTCTGAAAGCCGCCCAGCGACGTAGCTTGTACACCTACACAATTGTAAAAAGTTGATCACATTGTAGAAGAGATGCAATAGGAAGAAGATGAAAGGTGGCTTACGTCCATACCATCGTCAGGCCATTTGAGGTGGCGGGGACTGCAATGGCCATCCACCGATTGGCTGGGACTCCTGGGCGGGTCTTCTCTAGTCCATCCAATTTTCGCCATAGGATGTCACAGCCTTCTTTGCATACCCTTATTTAACCCACACAAAGATGCCAACGGCAGGCGTGACATAATTTTTTGACGCATTATAAAGGAATAGGAAAAAGATAAAAAGCAGCTTACGGCCATACCTCTCTGGTTCCGCCCGATCTCGTCTGATCTCGGAAGCTAAGCAGAGCAGGGCCTGGTTAGTACCTGGATGGAAGACCGCCTGGGAATCCCAGGTGCCGTAAGCTTTTTCACTTCTCTCTCTGAAAGCCGCCCAGCGCCGTAGCTTGTACACCTACACAATTGTAAAAAGTTTATCACATTGTAGAAGAGATGCAATAGGAAGAAGATGAAAGGTGGCTTACGTCCATACCATCGTCAGGCCATTTGAGGTGGCGGGGACTGCAATGGCCATCCACCGATTGGCTGGGACTCCTGGGCGGGTCTTCTCTAGTCCATCCAATTTTCGCCATAGGATGTCACAGCCTTCTTTGCATACCCTTATTTAACCCACACAAAGATGCCAACGGCAGGCGTGACATAATTTTTTGACGCATTATAAAGGATTAGGAAAAAGATAAAAAGCAGCTTACGGCCATACCTCTCTGGTTCCGCCCGATCTCGTCTGATCTCGGAAGCTAAGCAGAGCAGGGCCTGGTTAGTACCTGGATGGAAGACCGCCTGGGAATCCCAGGTGCCGTAAGCTTTTTCACTTCTCTCTCTGAAAGCCGCCCAGCGCCGTAGCTTGTACACCTACACAATTGTAAAAAGTTGATCACATTGTAGAAGAGATGCAATAGGAAGAAGATGAAAGGTGGCTTACGTCCATACCATCGTCAGGCCATTTGAGGTGGCGGGGACTGCAATGGCCATCCACCGATTGGCTGGGACTCCTGGGCGGGTCTTCTCTAGTCCATCCAATTTTCGCCATAGGATGTCACAGCCTTCTTTGCATACCCTTATTTAACCCACACAAAGATGCCAACGGCAGGCGTGACATAATTTTTTGACGCATTATAAAGGATTAGGAAAAAGATAAAAAGCAGCTTACGGCCATACCTCTCTGGTTCCGCCCGATCTCGTCTGATCTCGGAAGCTAAGCAGAGCAGGGCCTGGTTAGTACCTGGATGGAAGACCGCCTGGGAATCCCAGGTGCCGTAAGCTTTTTCACTTCTCTCTGAAAGCTGCAGAGCGCCGCAGATTGTACACCTACAAATTACAAAAAGTATATCACATTGTTGAAGAGATGCATGTTTAGTGTTGTTTTAACGTTGGATATGAAAGGAAATTAGACAATATTATCCAAAATGATTCCGTTTCATGATTGCTAAATTGGTGTTGATCAACATTTTACGATTGGCATACTATTGTTTGTAATTTAGCCGTTGAAATACAGGTGCTAACCAAACATGTTAGATTTACCAGTGAAGAAAAGTAAAGTTACCTTCAGGTTTTAGGAACCTCTCTTGCCAATGCTAAGAACTGCTTCAATTTTAGAAAAAGAAACTTCTGATTATCTTTGACACGTTTTAAAGGATTAGGAAAAAGATAAAAAGCAGCTTACAGCCATACCTCTCTGGTTCCGCCCGATCTCGTCTGATCTCGGAAGCTAAGCAGAGCGGGTGCTGGTTAGTACCTGGATGGAAGACCGCCTGGGAATCCCAGGTGCCGTAAGCTTTTTCACTTCTCTCACCGAAAGCCGCCGAGCGCCGCAGATTGTACACCTACAAATTACAAAAAGTATATCACATTGTTGAAGAGATGCATGTTTAGTGTTGTTTTAACGTTGGATATGAAAGGCAATTAGACAATATAATCCAAAATGATTCCGTTTCATGGTTGCTAAATTAGTGTTGATCAACATTTAACAATTGGCATACTTTTGTTTGTAATTTAGCCGTTGAAATACAGGTGCTAACCCAACATGTTAGAATTGCCAGTGAAGAAAAGTAAAGTTACCTTCAGGTTTTAGAAACCTCTCTTGCCAATCCTAAGAACTGCTTCAATTTTAGAAAAAGAAACTCTTCTGATTATCTTTGACGCATTATAAAGGATTAGGAAAAAGATAAAAAGCAGCTTACGGCCATACCTCTCTGGTTCCGCCCGATCTCGTCTGATCTCGGAAGCTAAGCAGAGCAGGGCCTGGTTAGTACCTGGATGGAAGACCGCCTGGGAATCCCAGGTGCCGTAAGCTTTTTCACTTCTCTCTCCGAAAGCCGCCCACCGCCGCAGATTGTACACCTTCACAATTGTAAAAAGTATTTCACATTGTAGAAGAGATGCAATAGGAAGAAGATGAAAGGTGGCTTACGTCCATACCATCGTCAGGCCATTTGAGGTGGCGGGGACTGCAATGGCCATCCACCGATTGGCTGGGACTCCTGGGCGGGTCTTCTCTAGTCCATCCAATTTTCGCCATAGGATGTCACAGCCTTCTTTGCATACCCTTATTTAACCCACACAAAGATGCCAACGGCAGGCGTGACATAATTTTTTGACGCATTATAAAGGATTAGGAAAAAGATAAAAAGCAGCTTACGGCCATACCTCTCTGGTTCCGCCCGATCTCGTCTGATCTCGGAAGCTAAGCAGAGCAGGGCCTGGTTAGTACCTGGATGGAAGACCGCCTGGGAATCCCAGGTGCCGTAAGCTTTTTCACTTCTCTCTGAAAGCTGCAGAGCGCCGCAGATTGTACACCTACAAATTACAAAAAGTATATCACATTGTTGAAGAGATGCATGTTTATTGTTGTTTTAACGTTGGATATGAAAGGCATTTAGACAATATTATCAAACATGATTCCGTTTCATGGTTGCTAAATTAGTGTTGATCAACATTTAACAATTGGCATACTTTTGTTTGTAATTTAGCCGTTGAAATACAGGTGCTAACCAAACATGTTAGATTTACCAAAGAAGAAAAGTAAAGTTCCCTTTAGGTTTTAGGAACCTCTCTTGCCAATGCTAAGAACTGCTTCAATTTTAGAAAAAGAAACTTCTGATTATCTTTGACACGTTTTAAAGGATTAGGAAAAAGATGAAAAGCAGCTTACGGCCATACCTCTCTGGTTCCGCCCGATCTCGTCTGATCTCGGAAGCTAAGCAGAGCAGGGCCTGGTTAGTACCTGGATGGAAGACCGCCTGGGAATCCCAGGTGCCGTAAGCTTTTTCACTTCTCTCTCTGAAAGCCGCCCAGCGCCGTAGCTTTTACACCTACACAATTGTAAAAAGTTGATCACATTGTAGAAGAGATGCAATAGGAAGAAGATGAAAGGTGGCTTACGTCCATACCATCGTCAGGCCATTTGAGGTGGCGGGGACTGCAATGGCCATCCACCGATTGGCTGGGACTCCTGGGCGGGTCTTCTCTAGTCCATCCAATTTTCGCCATAGGATGTCACAGCCTTCTTTGCATACCCTTATTTAACCCACACAAAGATGCCAACGGCAGGCGTGACATAATTTTTTGACGCATTATAAAGGATTAGGAAAAAGATAAAAAGCAGCTTACGGCCATACCTCTCTGGTTCCGCCCGATCTCGTCTGATCTCGGAAGCTAAGCAGAGCAGGGCCTGGTTAGTACCTGGATGGAAGACCGCCTGGGAATCCCAGGTGCCGTAAGCTTTTTCACTTCTCTCTGAAAGCTGCAGAGCGCCGCAGATTGTACACCTACAAATTACAAAAAGTATATCACATTGTTGAAGAGATGCATGTTTAGTGTTGTTTTAACGTTGCATATGAAAGGAAATTAGACAATATTATCCAAAATGATTCCGTTTCATGATTGCTAAATTAGTGTTGATCAACATTTAACAATTGGCATACTTTTGTTTGTAATTTAGCCGTTGAAATACAGGTGCTAACCAAACATGTTAGATTTACCAGTGAAGAAAAGTAAAGTTCCCTTTAGGTTTTAGGAACCTCTCTTGCCAATGCTAAGAACTGCTTCAATTTTAGAAAAAGAAACTTCTGATTATCTTTGACACGTTTTAAAGGATTAGGAAAAAGTTGAAAAGCAGCTTACGGCCATACCTCTCTGGTTCCGCCCGATCTCGTCTGATCTCGGAAGCTAAGCAGAGCAGGGCCTGGTTAGTACCTGGATGGAAGACCGCCTGGGAATCCCAGGTGCCGTAAGCTTTTTCACTTCTCTCTCTGAAAGCCGCCCAGCGACGTAGCTTGTACACCTACACAATTGTAAAAAGTTGATCACATTGTAGAAGAGATGCAATAGGAAGAAGATGAAAGGTGGCTTACGTCCATACCATCGTCAGGCCATTTGAGGTGGCGGGGACTGCAATGGCCATCCACCGATTGGCTGGGACTCCTGGGCGGGTCTTCTCTAGTCCATCCAATTTTCGCCATAGGATGTCACAGCCTTCTTTGCATACCCTTATTTAACCCACACAAAGATGCCAACGGCAGGCGTGACATAATTTTTTGACGCATTATAAAGGATTAGGAAAAAGATAAAAAGCAGCTTACGGCCATACCTCTCTGGTTCCGCCCGATCTCGTCTGATCTCGGAAGCTAAGCAGAGCAGGGCCTGGTTAGTACCTGGATGGAAGACCGCCTGGGAATCCCAGGTGCCGTAAGCTTTTTCACTTCTCTCTCTGAAAGCCGCCCAGCGCCGTAGCTTGTACACCTACACAATTGTAAAAAGTTGATCACATTGTAGAAGAGATGCAATAGGAAGAAGATGAAAGGTGGCTTACGTCCATACCATCATCAGGCCATTTGAGGTGGCGGGGACTGCAATGGCCATCCACCGATTGGCTGGGACTCCTGGGCGGGTCTTCTCTAGTCCATCCAATTTTCGCCATAGGATGTCACAGCCTTCTTTGCATACCCTTATTTAACCCACACAAAGATGCCAACGGCAGGCGTGACATAATTTTTTGACGCATTATAAAGGATTAGGAAAAAGATAAAAAGCAGCTTACGGCCATACCTCTCTGGTTCCGCCCGATCTCGTCTGATCTCGGAAGCTAAGCAGAGCAGGGCCTGGTTAGTACCTGGATGGAAGACCGCCTGGGAATCCCAGGTGCCGTAAGCTTTTTCACTTCTCTCTGAAAGCTGCAGAGCGCCGCAGATTGTACACCTACAAATTACAAAAAGTATATCACATTGTTGAAGAGATGCATGTTTATTGTTGTTTTAACGTTGGATATGAAAGGCATTTAGACAATATTATCAAACATAATTCCGTTTTTATGGTTGCTAAATTAGTGTTGATCAACATTTAACAATTGGCATACTTTTGTTTGTAATTTAGCCGTTGAAATACAGTTGCTAACCAAACATGTTAGATTTACCAGTGAAGAAAAGTAAAGTTCCCTTTAGGTTTTAGGAACCTCTCTTGCCAATGCTAAGAACTGCTTCAATTTTAGAAAAAGAAACTTCTGATTATCTTTGACACGTTTTAAAGGATTAGGAAAAAGATGAAAAGCAGCTTACGGCCATACCTCTCTGGTTCCGCCCGATCTCGTCTGATCTCGGAAGCTAAGCAGAGCAGGGCCTGGTTAGTACCTGGATGGAAGACCGCCTGGGAATCCCAGGTGCCGTAAGCTTTTTCACTTCTCTCTCTGAAAGCCGCCCAGCGCCGTAGCTTGTACACCTACACAATTGTAAAAAGTTGATCACATTGTAGAAGAGATGCAATAGGAAGAAGATGAAAGGTGGCTTACGTCCATACCATCGTCAGGCCATTTGAGGTGGCGGGGACTGCAATGGCCATCCACCGATTGGCTGGGACTCCTGGGCGGGTCTTCTCTAGTCCATCCAATTTTCGCCATAGGATGTCACAGCCTTCTTTGCATACCCTTATTTAACCCACACAAAGATGCCAACGGCAGGCGTGACATAATTTTTTGACGCATTATAAAGGATTAGGAAAAAGATAAAAAGCAGCTTACGGCCATACCTCTCTGGTTCCGCCCGATCTCGTCTGATCTCGGAAGCTAAGCAGAGCAGGGCCTGGTTAGTACCTGGATGGAAGACCGCCTGGGAATCCCAGGTGCCGTAAGCTTTTTCACTTCTCTCTCTGAAAGCCGCCCAGCGCCGTAGCTTGTACACCTACACAATTGTAAAAAGTTGATCACATTGTAGAAGAGATGCAATAGGAAGAAGATGAAAGGTGGCTTACGTCCATACCATCGTCAGGCCATTTGAGGTGGCGGGGACTGCAATGGCCATCCACCGATTGGCTGGGACTCCTGGGCGGGTCTTCTCTAGTCCATCCAATTTTCGCCATAGGATGTCACAGCCTTCTTTGCATACCCTTATTTAACCCACACAAAGATGCCAACGGCAGGCGTGACATAATTTTTTGACGCATTATAAAGGATTAGGAAAAAGATAAAAAGCAGCTTACGGCCATACCTCTCTGGTTCCGCCCGATCTCGTCTGATCTCGGAAGCTAAGCAGAGCAGGGCCTGGTTAGTACCTGGATGGAAGACCGCCTGGGAATCCCAGGTGCCGTAAGCTTTTTCACTTCTCTCTCTGAAAGCCGCCCAGCGCCGTAGCTTGTACACCTACACAATTGTAAAAAGTTGATCACATTGTAGAAGAGATGCAATAGGAAGAAGATGAAAGGTGGCTTACGTCCATACCATCGTCAGGCCATTTGAGGTGGCGGGGACTGCAATGGCCATCCACCGATTGGCTGGGACTCCTGGGCGGGTCTTCTCTAGTCCATCCAATTTTCGCCATAGGATGTCACAGCCTTCTTTGCATACCCTTATTTAACCCACACAAAGATGCCAACGGCAGGCGTGACATAATTTTTTGACGCATTATAAAGGATTAGGAAAAAGATAAAAAGCAGCTTACGGCCATACCTCTCTGGTTCCGCCCGATCTCGTCTGATCTCGGAAGCTAAGCAGAGCAGGGCCTGGTTAGTACCTGGATGGAAGACCGCCTGGGAATCCCAGGTGCCGTAAGCTTTTTCACTTCTCTCTGAAAGCTGCAGAGCGCCGCAGATTGTACACCTACAAATTACAAAAAGTATATCACATTGTTGAAGAGATGCATGTTTAGTGTTGTTTTAACGTTGCATATGAAAGGAAATTAGACAATATTATCCAAAATGATTCCGTTTCATGATTGCTAAATTAGTGTTGATCAACATTTAACAATTGGCATACTTTTGTTTGTAATTTAGCCGTTGAAATACAGGTGCTAACCAAACATGTTAGATTTACCAGTGAAGAAAAGTAAAGTTCCCTTTAGGTTTTAGGAACCTCTCTTGCCAATGCTAAGAACTGCTTCAATTTTAGAAAAAGAAACTTCTGATTATCTTTGACACGTTTTAAAGGATTAGGAAAAAGTTGAAAAGCAGCTTACGGCCATACCTCTCTGGTTCCGCCCGATCTCGTCTGATCTCGGAAGCTAAGCAGAGCAGGGCCTGGTTAGTACCTGGATGGAAGACCGCCTGGGAATCCCAGGTGCCGTAAGCTTTTTCACTTCTCTCTCTGAAAGCCGCCCAGCGACGTAGCTTGTACACCTACACAATTGTAAAAAGTTGATCACATTGTAGAAGAGATGCAATAGGAAGAAGATGAAAGGTGGCTTACGTCCATACCATCGTCAGGCCATTTGAGGTGGCGGGGACTGCAATGGCCATCCACCGATTTGCTGGGACTCCTGGGCGGGTCTTCTCTAGTCCATCCAATTTTCGCCATAGGATGTCACAGCCTTCTTTGCATACCCTTATTTAACCCACACAAAGATGCCAACGGCAGGCGTGACATAATTTTTTGACGCATTATAAAGGATTAGGAAAAAGATAAAAAGCAGCTTACGGCCATACCTCTCTGGTTCCGCCCGATCTCGTCTGATCTCGGAAGCTAAGCAGAGCAGGGCCTGGTTAGTACCTGGATGGAAGACCGCCTGGGAATCCCAGGTGCCGTAAGCTTTTTCACTTCTCTCTCTGAAAGCCGCCCAGCGCCGTAGCTTGTACACCTACACAATTGTAAAAAGTTGATCACATTGTAGAAGAGATGCAATAGGAAGAAGATGAAAGGTGGCTTACGTCCATACCATCGTCAGGCCATTTGAGGTGGCGGGGACTGCAATGGCCATCCACCGATTGGCTGGGACTCCTGGGCGGGTCTTCTCTAGTCCATCCAATTTTCGCCATAGGATGTCACAGCCTTCTTTGCATACCCTTATTTAACCCACACAAAGATGCCAACGGCAGGCGTGACATAATTTTTTGACGCATTATAAAGGATTAGGAAAAAGATAAAAAGCAGCTTACGGCCATACCTCTCTGGTTCCGCCCGATCTCGTCTGATCTCGGAAGCTAAGCAGAGCAGGGCCTGGTTAGTACCTGGATGGAAGACCGCCTGGGAATCCCAGGTGCCGTAAGCTTTTTCACTTCTCTCTCTGAAAGCCGCCCAGCGCCGTAGCTTGTACACCTACACAATTGTAAAAAGTTGATCACATTGTAGAAGAGATGCAATAGGAAGAAGATGAAAGGTGGCTTACGTCCATACCATCGTCAGGCCATTTGAGGTGGCGGGGACTGCAATGGCCATCCACCGATTGGCTGGGACTCCTGGGCGGGTCTTCTCTAGTCCATCCAATTTTCGCCATAGGATGTCACAGCCTTCTTTGCATACCCTTATTTAACCCACACAAAGATGCCAACGGCAGGCGTGACATAATTTTTTGACGCATTATAAAGGATTAGGAAAAAGATAAAAAGCAGCTTACGGCCATACCTCTCTGGTTCCGCCCGATCTCGTCTGATCTCGGAAGCTAAGCAGAGCAGGGCCTGGTTAGTACCTGGATGGAAGACCGCCTGGGAATCCCAGGTGCCGTAAGCTTTTTCACTTCTCTCTGAAAGCTGCAGAGCGCCGCAGATTGTACACCTACAAATTACAAAAAGTATATCACATTGTTGAAGAGATGCATGTTTAGTGTTGTTTTAACGTTGGATATGAAAGGGAATTAGACAATATTATCCAAAATGATTCCGTTTCATGGTTGCTAAATTAGTGTTGATCAACATTTAACAATTGGCATACTTTTGTTTGTAATTTAGCCGTTGAAATACAGGTGCTAACCCAACATGTTAGAATTGCCAGTGAAGAAAAGTAAAGTTACCTTCAGGTTTTAGAAACCTCTCTTGCCAATCCTAAGAACTGCTTCAATTTTAGAAAAAGAAACTCTTCTGATTATCTTTGACGCATTATAAAGGATTAGGAAAAAGATAAAAAGCAGCTTACGGCCATACCTCTCTGGTTCCGCCCGATCTCGTCTGATCTCGGAAGCTAAGCAGAGCAGGGCCTGGTTAGTACCTGGATGGAAGACCGCCTGGGAATCCCAGGTGCCGTAAGCTTTTTCACTTCTCTCTCCGAAAGCCGCCCACCGCCGCAGATTGTACACCTTCACAATTGTAAAAAGTATTTCACATTGTAGAAGAGATGCAATAGGAAGAAGATGAAAGGTGGCTTACGTCCATACCATCGTCAGGCCATTTGAGGTGGCGGGGACTGCAATGGCCATCCACCGATTGGCTGGGACTCCTGGGCGGGTCTTCTCTAGTCCATCCAATTTTCGCCATAGGATGTCACAGCCTTCTTTGCATACCCTTATTTAACCCACACAAAGATGCCAACGGCAGGCGTGACATAATTTTTTGACGCATTATAAAGGATTAGGAAAAAGATAAAAAGCAGCTTACGGCCATACCTCTCTGGTTCCGCCCGATCTCGTCTGATCTCGGAAGCTAAGCAGAGCTGGGCCTGGTTAGTACCTGGATGGAAGACCGCCTGGGAATCCCAGGTGCCGTAAGCTTTTTCACTTCTCTCACCGAAAGCCGCCGAGCGCCGCAGATTGTACACCTACAAATTACAAAAAGTATATCACATTGTTGAAGAGATGCATGTTTAGTGTTGTTTTAACGTTGCATATGAAAGGCATTTAGACAATATTATCAAACATGATTCCGTTTCATGGTTGCTAAATTAGTGTTGATCAACATTTAACAATTGGCATACTTTTGTTTGTAATTTAGCCGTTGAAATACAGGTGCTAACCAAACATGTTAGATTTACCAAAGAAGAAAAGTAAAGTTCCCTTTAGGTTTTAGGAACCTCTCTTGCCAATGCTAAGAACTGCTTCAATTTTAGAAAAAGAAACTTCTGATTATCTTTGACACGTTTTAAAGGATTAGGAAAAAGTTGAAAAGCAGCTTACGGCCATACCTCTCTGGTTCCGCCCGATCTCGTCTGATCTCGGAAGCTAAGCAGAGCAGGGCCTGGTTAGTACCTGGATGGAAGACCGCCTGGGAATCCCAGGTGCCGTAAGCTTTTTCACTTCTCTCTCTGAAAGCCGCCCAGCGACGTAGCTTGTACACCTACACAATTGTAAAAAGTTGATCACATTGTAGAAGAGATGCAATAGGAAGAAGATGAAAGGTGGCTTACGTCCATACCATCGTCAGGCCATTTGAGGTGGCGGGGACTGCAATGGCCATCCACCGATTGGCTGGGACTCCTGGGCGGGTCTTCTCTAGTCCATCCAATTTTCGCCATAGGATGTCACAGCCTTCTTTGCATACCCTTATTTAACCCACACAAAGATGCCAACGGCAGGCGTGACATAATTTTTTGACGCATTATAAAGGATTAGGAAAAAGATAAAAAGCAGCTTACGGCCATACCTCTCTGGTTCCGCCCGATCTCGTCTGATCTCGGAAGCTAAGCAGAGCAGGGCCTGGTTAGTACCTGGATGGAAGACCGCCTGGGAATCCCAGGTGCCGTAAGCTTTTTCACTTCTCTCTCTGAAAGCCGCCCAGCGCCGTAGCTTGTACACCTACACAATTGTAAAAAGTTTATCACATTGTAGAAGAGATGCAATAGGAAGAAGATGAAAGGTGGCTTACGTCCATACCATCGTCAGGCCATTTGAGGTGGCGGGGACTGCAATGGCCATCCACCGATTGGCTGGGACTCCTGGGCGGGTCTTCTCTAGTCCATCCAATTTTCGCCATAGGATGTCACAGCCTTCTTTGCATACCCTTATTTAACCCACACAAAGATGCCAACGGCAGGCGTGACATAATTTTTTGACGCATTATAAAGGATTAGGAAAAAGATAAAAAGCAGCTTACGGCCATACCTCTCTGGTTCCGCCCGATCTCGTCTGATCTCGGAAGCTAAGCAGAGCAGGGCCTGGTTAGTACCTGGATGGAAGACCGCCTGGGAATCCCAGGTGCCGTAAGCTTTTTCACTTCTCTCTCTGAAAGCCGCCCAGCGCCGTAGCTTGTACACCTACACAATTGTAAAAAGTTGATCACATTGTAGAAGAGATGCAATAGGAAGAAGATGAAAGGTGGCTTACGTCCATACCATCGTCAGGCCATTTGAGGTGGCGGGGACTGCAATGGCCATCCACCGATTGGCTGGGACTCCTGGGCGGGTCTTCTCTAGTCCATCCAATTTTCGCCATAGGATGTCACAGCCTTCTTTGCATACCCTTATTTAACCCACACAAAGATGCCAACGGCAGGCGTGACATAATTTTTTGACGCATTATAAAGGATTAGGAAAAAGATAAAAAGCAGCTTACGGCCATACCTCTCTGGTTCCGCCCGATCTCGTCTGATCTCGGAAGCTAAGCAGAGCAGGGCCTGGTTAGTACCTGGATGGAAGACCGCCTGGGAATCCCAGGTGCCGTAAGCTTTTTCACTTCTCTCTCTGAAAGCCGCCCAGCGCCGTAGCTTGTACACCTACACAATTGTAAAAAGTTGATCACATTGTAGAAGAGATGCAATAGGAAGAAGATGAAAGGTGGCTTACGTCCATACCATCGTCAGGCCATTTGAGGTGGCGGGGACTGCAATGGCCATCCACCGATTGGCTGGGACTCCTGGGCGGGTCTTCTCTAGTCCATCCAATTTTCGCCATAGGATGTCACAGCCTTCTTTGCATACCCTTATTTAACCCACACAAAGATGCCAACGGCAGGCGTGACATAATTTTTTGACGCATTATAAAGGATTAGGAAAAAGATAAAAAGCAGCTTACGGCCATACCTCTCTGGTTCCGCCCGATCTCGTCTGATCTCGGAAGCTAAGCAGAGCTGGGCCTGGTTAGTACCTGGATGGAAGACCGCCTGGGAATCCCAGGTGCCGTAAGCTTTTTCACTTCTCTCACCGAAAGCCGCCGAGCGCCGCAGATTGTACACCTACAAATTACAAAAAGTATATCACATTGTTGAAGAGATGCATGTTTAGTGTTTTTTTAACGTTGCATATGAAAGGCATTTAGACAATATTATCAAACATGATTCCGTTTCATGGTTGCTAAATTAGTGTTGATCAACATTTAACAATTGGCATACTTTTGTTTGTAATTTAGCCGTTGAAATACAGGTGCTAACCAAACATGTTAGATTTACCAAAGAAGAAAAGTAAAGTTCCCTTTAGGTTTTAGGAACCTCTCTTGCCAATGCTAAGAACTGCTTCAATTTTAGAAAAAGAAACTTCTGATTATCTTTGACACGTTTTAAAGGATTAGGAAAAAGATGAAAAGCAGCTTACGGCCATACCTCTCTGGTTCCGCCCGATCTCGTCTGATCTCGGAAGCTAAGCAGAGCAGGGCCTGGTTAGTACCTGGATGGAAGACCGCCTGGGAATCCCAGGTGCCGTAAGCTTTTTCACTTCTCTCTCTGAAAGCCGCCCAGCGCCGTAGCTTGTACACCTACACAATTGTAAAAAGTTGATCACATTGTAGAAGAGATGCAATAGGAAGAAGATGAAAGGTGGCTTACGTCCATACCATCGTCAGGCCATTTGAGGTGGCGGGGACTGCAATGGCCATCCACCGATTGGCTGGGACTCCTGGGCGGGTCTTCTCTAGTCCATCCAATTTTCGCCATAGGATGTCACAGCCTTCTTTGCATACCCTTATTTAACCCACACAAAGATGCCAACGGCAGGCGTGACATAATTTTTTGACGCATTATAAAGGATTAGGAAAAAGATAAAAAGCAGCTTACGGCCATACCTCTCTGGTTCCGCCCGATCTCGTCTGATCTCGGAAGCTAAGCAGAGCAGGGCCTGGTTAGTACCTGGATGGAAGACCGCCTGGGAATCCCAGGTGCCGTAAGCTTTTTCACTTCTCTCTCTGAAAGCCGCCCAGCGCCGTAGCTTGTACACCTACACAATTGTAAAAAGTTTATCACATTGTTGAAGAGATGCATGTTTAGTGTTGTTTTAACGTTGCATATGAAAGGAAATTAGACAATATTATCCAAAATGATTCCGTTTCATGGTTGCTAAATTAGTGTTGATCAACATTTAACAATTGGCATACTTTTGTTTGTAATTTAGCCGTTGAAATACAGGTGCTAACCCAACATGTTAGAATTGCCAGTGAAGAAAAGTAAAGTTACCTTCAGGTTTTAGAAACCTCTCTTGCCAATCCTAAGAACTGCTTCAATTTTAGAAAAAGAAACTCTTCTGATTATCTTTGACGCATTATAAAGGATTAGGAAAAAGATAAAAAGCAGCTTACGGCCATACCTCTCTGGTTCCGCCCGATCTCGTCTGATCTCGGAAGCTAAGCAGAGCAGGGCCTGGTTAGTACCTGGATGGAAGACCGCCTGGGAATCCCAGGTGCCGTAAGCTTTTTCACTTCTCTCTCTGAAAGCCGCCCAGCGCCGTAGCTTGTACACCTACACAATTGTAAAAAGTTGATCACATTGTAGAAGAGATGCAATAGGAAGAAGATGAAAGGTGGCTTACGTCCATACCATCGTCAGGCCATTTGAGGTGGCGGGGACTGCAATGGCCATCCACCGATTGGCTGGGACTCCTGGGCGGGTCTTCTCTAGTCCATCCAATTTTCGCCATAGGATGTCACAGCCTTCTTTGCATACCCTTATTTAACCCACACAAAGATGCCAACGGCAGGCGTGACATAATTTTTTGACGCATTATAAAGGATTAGGAAAAAGATAAAAAGCAGCTTACGGCCAAACCTCTCTGGTTCCGCCCGATCTCGTCTGATCTCGGAAGCTAAGCAGAGCAGGGCCTGGTTAGTACCTGGATCGAAGACCGCCTGGGAATCCCAGGTGCCGTAAGCTTTTTCACTTCTCTCTGAAAGCTGCAGAGCGCCGCAGATTGTACACCTACAAATTACAAAAAGTATATCACATTGTTGAAGAGATGCATGTTTATTGTTGTTTTAACGTTGGATATGAAAGGCATTTAGACAATATTATCAAACATGATTCCGTTTCATGGTTGCTAAATTAGTGTTGATCAACATTTAACAATTGGCATACTTTTGTTTGTAATTTAGCCGTTGAAATACAGTTGCTAACCAAACATGTTAGATTTACCAGTGAAGAAAAGTAAAGTTCCCTTTAGGTTTTAGGAACCTCTCTTGCCAATGCTAAGAACTGCTTCAATTTTAGAAAAAGAAACTTCTGATTATCTTTGACACGTTTTAAAGGATTAGGAAAAAGATGAAAAGCAGCTTACGGCCATACCTCTCTGGTTCCGCCCGATCTCGTCTGATCTCGGAAGCTAAGTAGAGCAGGGCCTGGTTAGTACCTGGATGGAAGACCGCCTGGGAATCCCAGGTGCCGTAAGCTTTTTCACTTCTCTCTCTGAAAGCCGCCCAGCGCCGTAGCTTGTACACCTACACAATTGTAAAAAGTTGATCACATTGTAGAAGAGATGCAATAGGAAGAAGATGAAAGGTGGCTTACGTCCATACCATCGTCAGGCCATTTGAGGTGGCGGGGACTGCAATGGCCATCCACCGATTGGCTGGGACTCCTGGGCGGGTCTTCTCTAGTCCATCCAATTTTCGCCATAGGATGTCACAGCCTTCTTTGCATACCCTTATTTAACCCACACAAAGATGCCAATGGCAGGCGTGACATAATTTTTTGACGCATTATAAAGGATTAGGAAAAAGATAAAAAGCAGCTTACGGCCATACCTCTCTGGTTCCGCCCGATCTCGTCTGATCTCGGAAGCTAAGCAGAGCAGGGCCTGGTTAGTACCTGGATGGAAGACCGCCTGGGAATCCCAGGTGCCGTAAGCTTTTTCACTTCTCTCTCTGAAAGCCGCCCAGCGCCGTAGCTTGTACACCTACACAATTGTAAAAAGTTTATCACATTGTTGAAGAGATGCATGTTTAGTGTTGTTTTAACGTTGCATATGAAAGGAAATTAGACAATATTATCCAAAATGATTCCGTTTCATGATTGCTAAATTGGTGTTGATCAACATTTTACGATTGGCATACTATTGTTTGTAATTTAGCCGTTGAAATACAGGTGCTAACCAAACATGTTAGATTTACCAGTGAAGAAAAGTAAAGTTACCTTCAGGTTTTAGGAACCTCTCTTGCCAATGCTAAGAACTGCTTCAATTTTAGAAAAAGAAACTTCTGATTATCTTTGACACGTTTTAAAGGATTAGGAAAAAGATAAAAAGCAGCTTACAGCCATACCTCTCTGGTTCCGCCCGATCTCGTCTGATCTCGGAAGCTAAGCAGAGCGGGTGCTGGTTAGTACCTGGATGGAAGACCGCCTGGGAATCCCAGGTGCCGTAAGCTTTTTCACTTCTCTCACCGAAAGCCGCCGAGCGCCGCAGATTGTACACCTACAAATTACAAAAAGTATATCACATTGTTGAAGAGATGCATGTTTAGTGTTGTTTTAACGTTGGATATGAAAGGCAATTAGACAATATAATCCAAAATGATTCCGTTTCATGGTTGCTAAATTAGTGTTGATCAACATTTAACAATTGGCATACTTTTGTTTGTAATTTAGCCGTTGAAATACAGGTGCTAACCCAACATGTTAGAATTGCCAGTGAAGAAAAGTAAAGTTACCTTCAGGTTTTAGAAACCTCTCTTGCCAATCCTAAGAACTGCTTCAATTTTAGAAAAAGAAACTCTTCTGATTATCTTTGACGCATTATAAAGGATTAGGAAAAAGATAAAAAGCAGCTTACGGCCATACCTCTCTGGTTCCGCCCGATCTCGTCTGATCTCGGAAGCTAAGCAGAGCAGGGCCTGGTTAGTACCTGGATGGAAGACCGCCTGGGAATCCCAGGTGCCGTAAGCTTTTTCACTTCTCTCTCCGAAAGCCGCCCACCGCCGCAGATTGTACACCTTCACAATTGTAAAAAGTATTTCACATTGTAGAAGAGATGCAATAGGAAGAAGATGAAAGGTGGCTTACGTCCATACCATCGTCAGGCCATTTGAGGTGGCGGGGACTGCAATGGCCATCCACCGATTGGCTGGGACTCCTGGGCGGGTCTTCTCTAGTCCATCCAATTTTCGCCATAGGATGTCACAGCCTTCTTTGCATACCCTTATTTAACCCACACAAAGATGCCAACGGCAGGCGTGACATAATTTTTTGACGCATTATAAAGGATTAGGAAAAAGATAAAAAGCAGCTTACGGCCATACCTCTCTGGTTCCGCCCGATCTCGTCTGATCTCGGAAGCTAAGCAGAGCAGGGCCTGGTTAGTACCTGGATGGAAGACCGCCTGGGAATCCCAGGTGCCGTAAGCTTTTTCACTTCTCTCTCTGAAAGCCGCCCAGCGCCGTAGCTTGTACACCTACACAATTGTAAAAAGTTTATCACATTGTTGAAGAGATGCATGTTTAGTGTTGTTTTAACGTTGCATATGAAAGGAAATTAGACAATATTATCCAAAATGATTCCGTTTCATGGTTGCTAAATTAGTGTTGATCAACATTTAACAATTGGCATACTTTTGTTTGTAATTTAGCCGTTGAAATACAGGTGCTAACCCAACATGTTAGAATTGCCAGTGAAGAAAAGTAAAGTTACCTTCAGGTTTTAGAAACCTCTCTTGCCAATCCTAAGAACTGCTTCAATTTTAGAAAAAGAAACTCTTCTGATTATCTTTGACGCATTATAAAGGATTAGGAAAAAGATAAAAAGCAGCTTACGGCCATACCTCTCTGGTTCCGCCCGATCTCGTCTGATCTCGGAAGCTAAGCAGAGCAGGGCCTGGTTAGTACCTGGATGGAAGACCGCCTGGGAATCCCAGGTGCCGTAAGCTTTTTCACTTCTCTCTCTGAAAGCCGCCCAGCGCCGTAGCTTGTACACCTACACAATTGTAAAAAGTTGATCACATTGTAGAAGAGATGCAATAGGAAGAAGATGAAAGGTGGCTTACGTCCATACCATCGTCAGGCCATTTGAGGTGGCGGGGACTGCAATGGCCATCCACCGATTGGCTGGGACTCCTGGGCGGGTCTTCTCTAGTCCATCCAATTTTCGCCATAGGATGTCACAGCCTTCTTTGCATACCCTTATTTAACCCACACAAAGATGCCAACGGCAGGCGTGACATAATTTTTTGACGCATTATAAAGGATTAGGAAAAAGATAAAAAGCAGCTTACGGCCAAACCTCTCTGGTTCCGCCCGATCTCGTCTGATCTCGGAAGCTAAGCAGAGCAGGGCCTGGTTAGTACCTGGATCGAAGACCGCCTGGGAATCCCAGGTGCCGTAAGCTTTTTCACTTCTCTCTGAAAGCTGCAGAGCGCCGCAGATTGTACACCTACAAATTACAAAAAGTATATCACATTGTTGAAGAGATGCATGTTTATTGTTGTTTTAACGTTGGATATGAAAGGCATTTAGACAATATTATCAAACATGATTCCGTTTCATGGTTGCTAAATTAGTGTTGATCAACATTTAACAATTGGCATACTTTTGTTTGTAATTTAGCCGTTGAAATACAGTTGCTAACCAAACATGTTAGATTTACCAGTGAAGAAAAGTAAAGTTCCCTTTAGGTTTTAGGAACCTCTCTTGCCAATGCTAAGAACTGCTTCAATTTTAGAAAAAGAAACTTCTGATTATCTTTGACACGTTTTAAAGGATTAGGAAAAAGATGAAAAGCAGCTTACGGCCATACCTCTCTGGTTCCGCCCGATCTCGTCTGATCTCGGAAGCTAAGTAGAGCAGGGCCTGGTTAGTACCTGGATGGAAGACCGCCTGGGAATCCCAGGTGCCGTAAGCTTTTTCACTTCTCTCTCTGAAAGCCGCCCAGCGCCGTAGCTTGTACACCTACACAATTGTAAAAAGTTGATCACATTGTAGAAGAGATGCAATAGGAAGAAGATGAAAGGTGGCTTACGTCCATACCATCGTCAGGCCATTTGAGGTGGCGGGGACTGCAATGGCCATCCACCGATTGGCTGGGACTCCTGGGCGGGTCTTCTCTAGTCCATCCAATTTTCGCCATAGGATGTCACAGCCTTCTTTGCATACCCTTATTTAACCCACACAAAGATGCCAATGGCAGGCGTGACATAATTTTTTGACGCATTATAAAGGATTAGGAAAAAGATAAAAAGCAGCTTACGGCCATACCTCTCTGGTTCCGCCCGATCTCGTCTGATCTCGGAAGCTAAGCAGAGCAGGGCCTGGTTAGTACCTGGATGGAAGACCGCCTGGGAATCCCAGGTGCCGTAAGCTTTTTCACTTCTCTCTCTGAAAGCCGCCCAGCGCCGTAGCTTGTACACCTACACAATTGTAAAAAGTTTATCACATTGTTGAAGAGATGCATGTTTAGTGTTGTTTTAACGTTGCATATGAAAGGAAATTAGACAATATTATCCAAAATGATTCCGTTTCATGATTGCTAAATTAGTGTTGATCAACATTTTACGATTGGCATACTATTGTTTGTAATTTAGCCGTTGAAATACAGGTGCTAACCAAACATGTTAGATTTACCAGTGAAGAAAAGTAAAGTTCCCTTCAGGTTTTAGGAACCTCTCTTGCCAATGCTAAGAACTGCTTCAATTTTAGAAAAAGAAACTTCTGATTATCTTTGACACGTTTTAAAGGATTAGGAAAAAGATGAAAAGCAGCTTACGGCCATACCTCTCTGGTTCCGCCCGATCTCGTCTGATCTCGGAAGCTAAGCAGAGCAGGGCCTGGTTAGTACCTGGATGGAAGACCGCCTGGGAATCCCAGGTGCCGTAAGCTTTTTCACTTCTCTCTCTGAAAGCCGCCCAGCGCCGTAGCTTGTACACCTACACAATTGTAAAAAGTTTATCACATTGTAGAAGAGATGCAATAGGAAGAAGATGAAAGGTGGCTTACGTCCATACCATCATCAGGCCATTTGAGGTGGCGGGGACTGCAATGGCCATCCACCGATTGGCTGGGACTCCTGGGCGGGTCTTCTCTAGTCCATCCAATTTTCGCCATAGGATGTCACAGCCTTCTTTGCATACCCTTATTTAACCCACACAAAGATGCCAACGGCAGGCGTGACATAATTTTTTGACGCATTATAAAGGATTAGGAAAAAGATAAAAAGCAGCTTACGGCCATACCTCTCTGGTTCCGCCCGATCTCGTCTGATCTCGGAAGCTAAGCAGAGCAGGGCCTGGTTAGTACCTGGATGGAAGACCGCCTGGGAATCCCAGGTGCCGTAAGCTTTTTCACTTCTCTCTGAAAGCTGCAGAGCGCCGCAGATTGTACACCTACAAATTACAAAAAGTATATCACATTGTTGAAGAGATGCATGTTTAGTGTTGTTTTAACGTTGGATATGAAAGGAAATTAGACAATATTATCCAAAATGATTCCGTTTCATGATTGCTAAATTGGTGTTGATCAACATTTTACGATTGGCATACTATTGTTTGTAATTTAGCCGTTGAAATACAGGTGCTAACCAAACATGTTAGATTTACCAGTGAAGAAAAGTAAAGTTACCTTCAGGTTTTAGGAACCTCTCTTGCCAATGCTAAGAACTGCTTCAATTTTAGAAAAAGAAACTTCTGATTATCTTTGACACGTTTTAAAGGATTAGGAAAAAGATAAAAAGCAGCTTACAGCCATACCTCTCTGGTTCCGCCCGATCTCGTCTGATCTCGGAAGCTAAGCAGAGCGGGTGCTGGTTAGTACCTGGATGGAAGACCGCCTGGGAATCCCAGGTGCCGTAAGCTTTTTCACTTCTCTCACCGAAAGCCGCCGAGCGCCGCAGATTGTACACCTACAAATTACAAAAAGTATATCACATTGTTGAAGAGATGCATGTTTAGTGTTGTTTTAACGTTGGATATGAAAGGCAATTAGACAATATAATCCAAAATGATTCCGTTCCATGGTTGCTAAATTAGTGTTGATCAACATTTAACAATTGGCATACTTTTGTTTGTAATTTAGCCGTTGAAATACAGGTGCTAACCCAACATGTTAGAATTGCCAGTGAAGAAAAGTAAAGTTACCTTCAGGTTTTAGAAACCTCTCTTGCCAATCCTAAGAACTGCTTCAATTTTAGAAAAAGAAACTCTTCTGATTATCTTTGACGCATTATAAAGGATTAGGAAAAAGATAAAAAGCAGCTTACGGCCATACCTCTCTGGTTCCGCCCGATCTCGTCTGATCTCGGAAGCTAAGCAGAGCAGGGCCTGGTTAGTACCTGGATGGAAGACCGCCTGGGAATCCCAGGTGCCGTAAGCTTTTTCACTTCTCTCTCCGAAAGCCGCCCACCGCCGCAGATTGTACACCTTCACAATTGTAAAAAGTATTTCACATTGTAGAAGAGATGCAATAGGAAGAAGATGAAAGGTGGCTTACGTCCATACCATCGTCAGGCCATTTGAGGTGGCGGGGACTGCAATGGCCATCCACCGATTGGCTGGGACTCCTGGGCGGGTCTTCTCTAGTCCATCCAATTTTCGCCATAGGATGTCACAGCCTTCTTTGCATACCCTTATTTAACCCACACAAAGATGCCAACGGCAGGCGTGACATAATTTTTTGACGCATTATAAAGGATTAGGAAAAAGATAAAAAGCAGCTTACGGCCATACCTCTCTGGTTCCGCCCGATCTCGTCTGATCTCGGAAGCTAAGCAGAGCTGGGCCTGGTTAGTACCTGGATGGAAGACCGCCTGGGAATCCCAGGTGCCGTAAGCTTTTTCACTTCTCTCACCGAAAGCCGCCGAGCGCCGCAGATTGTACACCTACAAATTACAAAAAGTATATCACATTGTTGAAGAGATGCATGTTTAGTGTTGTTTTAACGTTGCATATGAAAGGAAATTAGACAATATTATCAAACATGATTCCGTTTCATGGTTGCTAAATTAGTGTTGATCAACATTTAACAATTGGCATACTTTTGTTTGTAATTTAGCCGTTGAAATACAGGTGCTAACCAAACATGTTAGATTTACCAAAGAAGAAAAGTAAAGTTCCCTTTAGGTTTTAGGAACCTCTCTTGCCAATGCTAAGAACTGCTTCAATTTTAGAAAAAGAAACTTCTGATTATCTTTGACACGTTTTAAAGGATTAGGAAAAAGATGAAAAGCAGCTTACGGCCATACCTCTCTGGTTCCGCCCGATCTCGTCTGATCTCGGAAGCTAAGCAGAGCAGGGCCTGGTTAGTACCTGGATGGAAGACCGCCTGGGAATCCCAGGTGCCGTAAGCTTTTTCACTTCTCTCTCTGAAAGCCGCCCAGCGCCGTAGCTTGTACACCTACACAATTGTAAAAAGTTGATCACATTGTAGAAGAGATGCAATAGGAAGAAGATGAAAGGTGGCTTACGTCCATACCATCGTCAGGCCATTTGAGGTGGCGGGGACTGCAATGGCCATCCACCGATTGGCTGGGACTCCTGGGCGGGTCTTCTCTAGTCCATCCAATTTTCGCCATAGGATGTCACAGCCTTCTTTGCATACCCTTATTTAACCCACACAAAGATGCCAACGGCAGGCGTGACATAATTTTTTGACGCATTATAAAGGATTAGGAAAAAGATAAAAAGCAGCTTACGGCCATACCTCTCTGGTTCCGCCCGATCTCGTCTGATCTCGGAAGCTAAGCAGAGCAGGGCCTGGTTAGTACCTGGATGGAAGACCGCCTGGGAATCCCAGGTGCCGTAAGCTTTTTCACTTCTCTCTCTGAAAGCCGCCCAGCGCCGTAGCTTGTACACCTACACAATTGTAAAAAGTTTATCACATTGTTGAAGAGATGCATGTTTAGTGTTGTTTTAACGTTGCATATGAAAGGAAATTAGACAATATTATCCAAAATGATTCCGTTTCATGATTGCTAAATTAGTGTTGATCAACATTTTACGATTGGCATACTATTGTTTGTAATTTAGCCGTTGAAATACAGGTGCTAACCAAACATGTTAGATTTACCAGTGAAGAAAAGTAAAGTTCCCTTCAGGTTTTAGGAACCTCTCTTGCCAATGCTAAGAACTGCTTCAATTTTAGAAAAAGAAACTTCTGATTATCTTTGACACGTTTTAAAGGATTAGGAAAAAGATGAAAAGCAGCTTACGGCCATACCTCTCTGGTTCCGCCCGATCTCGTCTGATCTCGGAAGCTAAGCAGAGCAGGGCCTGGTTAGTACCTGGATGGAAGACCGCCTGGGAATCCCAGGTGCCGTTGGCTTTTTCACTTCTCTCTCTGAAAGCCGCCCAGCGCCGTAAATTGTACACCTACACAATTGTAAAAAGTTTATCACATTGTAGAAGAGATGCAATAGGAAGAAGATGAAAGGTGGCTTACGTCCATACCATCATCAGGCCATTTGAGGTGGCGGGGACTGCAATGGCCATCCACCGATTGGCTGGGACTCCTGGGCGGGTCTTCTCTAGTCCATCCAATTTTCGCCATAGGATGTCACAGCCTTCTTTGCATACCCTTATTTAACCCACACAAAGATGCCAACGGCAGGCGTGACATAATTTTTTGACGCATTATAAAGGATTAGGAAAAAGATAAAAAGCAGCTTACGGCCATACCTCTCTGGTTCCGCCCAATCTCGTCTGATCTCGGAAGCTAAGCAGAGCAGGGCCTGGTTAGTACCTGGATGGAAGACCGCCTGGGAATCCCAGGTGCCGTAAGCTTTTTCACTTCTCTCTGAAAGCTGCAGAGCGCCGCAGATTGTACACCTACAAATTACAAAAAGTATATCACATTGTTGAAGAGATGCATGTTTAGTGTTGTTTTAACGTTGGATATGAAAGGGAATTAGACAATATTATCCAAAATGATTCCGTTTCATGGTTGCTAAATTAGTGTTGATCAACATTTAACAATTGGCATACTTTTGTTTGTAATTTAGCCGTTGAAATACAGGTGCTAACCCAACATGTTAGAATTGCCAGTGAAGAAAAGTAAAGTTACCTTCAGGTTTTAGAAACCTCTCTTGCCAATCCTAAGAACTGCTTCAATTTTAGAAAAAGAAACTCTTCTGATTATCTTTGACGCATTATAAAGGATTAGGAAAAAGATAAAAAGCAGCTTACGGCCATACCTCTCTGGTTCCGCCCGATCTCGTCTGATCTCGGAAGCTAAGCAGAGCAGGGCCTGGTTAGTACCTGGATGGAAGACCGCCTGGGAATCCCAGGTGCCGTAAGCTTTTTCACTTCTCTCTCCGAAAGCCGCCCACCGCCGCAGATTGTACACCTTCACAATTGTAAAAAGTATTTCACATTGTAGAAGAGATGCAATAGGAAGAAGATGAAAGGTGGCTTACGTCCATACCATCGTCAGGCCATTTGAGGTGGCGGGGACTGCAATGGCCATCCACCGATTGGCTGGGACTCCTGGGCGGGTCTTCTCTAGTCCATCCAATTTTCGCCATAGGATGTCACAGCCTTCTTTGCATACCCTTATTTAACCCACACAAAGATGCCAACGGCAGGCGTGACAAAATTTTTTGACGCATTATAAAGGATTAGGAAAAAGATAAAAAGCAGCTTACGGCCATACCTCTCTGGTTCCGCCCGATCTCGTCTGATCTCGGAAGCTAAGCAGAGCTGGGCCTGGTTAGTACCTGGATGGAAGACCGCCTGGGAATCCCAGGTGCCGTAAGCTTTTTCACTTCTCTCACCGAAAGCCGCCGAGCGCCGCAGATTGTACACCTACAAATTACAAAAAGTATATCACATTGTTGAAGAGATGCATGTTTAGTGTTGTTTTAACGTTGCATATGAAAGGCATTTAGACAATATTATCAAACATGATTCCGTTTCATGGTTGCTAAATTAGTGTTGATCAACATTTAACAATTGGCATACTTTTGTTTGTAATTTAGCCGTTGAAATACAGGTGCTAACCAAACATGTTAGATTTACCAAAGAAGAAAAGTAAAGTTCCCTTTAGGTTTTAGGAACCTCTCTTGCCAATGCTAAGAACTGCTTCAATTTTAGAAAAAGAAACTTCTGATTATCTTTGACACGTTTTAAAGGATTAGGAAAAAGATGAAAAGCAGCTTACGGCCATACCTCTCTGGTTCCGCCCGATCTCGTCTGATCTCGGAAGCTAAGCAGAGCAGGGCCTGGTTAGTACCTGGATGGAAGACCGCCTGGGAATCCCAGGTGCCGTAAGCTTTTTCACTTCTCTCTCTGAAAGCCGCCCAGCGCCGTAGCTTGTACACCTACACAATTGTAAAAAGTTGATCACATTGTAGAAGAGATGCAATAGGAAGAAGATGAAAGGTGGCTTACGTCCATACCATCGTCAGGCCATTTGAGGTGGCGGGGACTGCAATGGCCATCCACCGATTGGCTGGGACTCCTGGGCGGGTCTTCTCTAGTCCATCCAATTTTCGCCATAGGATGTCACAGCCTTCTTTGCATACCCTTATTTAACCCACACAAAGATGCCAACGGCAGGCGTGACATAATTTTTTGACGCATTATAAAGGATTAGGAAAAAGATAAAAAGCAGCTTACGGCCATACCTCTCTGGTTCCGCCCGATCTCGTCTGATCTCGGAAGCTAAGCAGAGCAGGGCCTGGTTAGTACCTGGATGGAAGACCGCCTGGGAATCCCAGGTGCCGTAAGCTTTTTCACTTCTCTCTGAAAGCTGCAGAGCGCCGCAGATTGTACACCTACAAATTACAAAAAGTATATCACATTGTTGAAGAGATGCATGTTTATTGTTGTTTTAACGTTGGATATGAAAGGCATTTAGACAATATTATCAAACATGATTCCGTTTCATGGTTGCTAAATTAGTGTTGATCAACATTTAACAATTGGCATACTTTTGTTTGTAATTTAGCCGTTGAAATACAGTTGCTAACCAAACATGTTAGATTTACCAGTGAAGAAAAGTAAAGTTCCCTTTAGGTTTTAGGAACCTCTCTTGCCAATGCTAAGAACTGCTTCAATTTTAGAAAAAGAAACTTCTGATTATCTTTGACACGTTTTAAAGGATTAGGAAAAAGATGAAAAGCAGCTTACGGCCATACCTCTCTGGTTCCGCCCGATCTCGTCTGATCTCGGAAGCTAAGCAGAGCAGGGCCTGGTTAGTACCTGGATGGAAGACCGCCTGGGAATCCCAGGTGCCGTAAGCTTTTTCACTTCTCTCTCTGAAAGCCGCCCAGCGCCGTAGCTTGTACACCTACACAATTGTAAAAAGTTGATCACATTGTAGAAGAGATGCAATAGGAAGAAGATGAAAGGTGGCTTACGTCCATACCATCGTCAGGCCATTTGAGGTGGCGGGGACTGCAATGGCCATCCACCGATTGGCTGGGACTCCTGGGCGGGTCTTCTCTAGTCCATCCAATTTTCGCCATAGGATGTCACAGCCTTCTTTGCATACCCTTATTTAACCCACACAAAGATGCCAACGGCAGGCGTGACATAATTTTTTGACGCATTATAAAGGATTAGGAAAAAGATAAAAAGCAGCTTACGGCCATACCTCTCTGGTTCCGCCCGATCTCGTCTGATCTCGGAAGCTAAGCAGAGCAGGGCCTGGTTAGTACCTGGATGGAAGACCGCCTGGGAATCCCAGGTGCCGTAAGCTTTTTCACTTCTCTCTCTGAAAGCCGCCCAGCGCCGTAGCTTGTACACCTACACAATTGTAAAAAGTTGATCACATTGTAGAAGAGATGCAATAGGAAGAAGATGAAAGGTGGCTTACGTCCATACCATCGTCAGGCCATTTGAGGTGGCGGGGACTGCAATGGCCATCCACCGATTGGCTGGGACTCCTGGGCGGGTCTTCTCTAGTCCATCCAATTTTCGCCATAGGATGTCACAGCCTTCTTTGCATACCCTTATTTAACCAACACAAAGATGCCAACGGCAGGCGTGACATAATTTTTTGACGCATTATAAAGGATTAGGAAAAAGATAAAAAGCAGCTTACGGCCATACCTCTCTGGTTCCGCCCGATCTCGTCTGATCTCGGAAGCTAAGCAGAGCAGGGCCTGGTTAGTACCTGGATGGAAGACCGCCTGGGAATCCCAGGTGCCGTAAGCTTTTTCACTTCTCTCTGAAAGCTGCAGAGCGCCGCAGATTGTACACCTACAAATTACAAAAAGTATATCACATTGTTGAAGAGATGCATGTTTAGTGTTGTTTTAACGTTGCATATGAAAGGCATTTAGACAATATTATCAAACATGATTCCGTTTCATGGTTGCTAAATTAGTGTTGATCAACATTTAACAATTGGCATACTTTTGTTTGTAATTTAGCCGTTGAAATACAGGTGCTAACCAAACATGTTAGATTTACCAAAGAAGAAAAGTAAAGTTCCCTTTAGGTTTTAGGAACCTCTCTTGCCAATGCTAAGAACTGCTTCAATTTTAGAAAAAGAAACTTCTGATTATCTTTGACACGTTTTAAAGGATTAGGAAAAAGATGAAAAGCAGCTTACGGCCATACCTCTCTGGTTCCGCCCGATCTCGTCTGATCTCGGAAGCTAAGCAGAGCAGGGCCTGGTTAGTACCTGGATGGAAGACCGCCTGGGAATCCCAGGTGCCGTAAGCTTTTTCACTTCTCTCTCTGAAAGCTGCAGAGCGCCGCAGATTGTACACCTACAAATTACAAAAAGTATATCACATTGTTGAAGAGATGCATGTTTAGTGTTGTTTTAACGTTGGATATGAAAGGGAATTAGACAATATTATCCAAAATGATTCCGTTTCATGGTTGCTAAATTAGTGTTGATCAACATTTAACAATTGGCATACTTTTGTTTGTAATTTAGCCGTTGAAATACAGGTGCTAACCCAACATGTTAGAATTGCCAGTGAAGAAAAGTAAAGTTACCTTCAGGTTTTAGAAACCTCTCTTGCCAATCCTAAGAACTGCTTCAATTTTAGAAAAAGAAACTCTTCTGATTATCTTTGACGCATTATAAAGGATTAGGAAAAAGATAAAAAGCAGCTTACGGCCATACCTCTCTGGTTCCGCCCGATCTCGTCTGATCTCGGAAGCTAAGCAGAGCAGGGCCTGGTTAGTACCTGGATGGAAGACCGCCTGGGAATCCCAGGTGCCGTAAGCTTTTTCACTTCTCTCTCCGAAAGCCGCCCACCGCCGCAGATTGTACACCTTCACAATTGTAAAAAGTATTTCACATTGTAGAAGAGATGCAATAGGAAGAAGATGAAAGGTGGCTTACGTCCATACCATCGTCAGGCCATTTGAGGTGGCGGGGACTGCAATGGCCATCCACCGATTGGCTGGGACTCCTGGGCGGGTCTTCTCTAGTCCATCCAATTTTCGCCATAGGATGTCACAGCCTTCTTTGCATACCCTTATTTAACCCACACAAAGATGCCAACGGCAGGCGTGACATAATTTTTTGACGCATTATAAAGGATTAGGAAAAAGATAAAAAGCAGCTTACGGCCATACCTCTCTGGTTCCGCCCGATCTCGTCTGATCTCGGAAGCTAAGCAGAGCAGGGCCTGGTTAGTACCTGGATGGAAGACCGCCTGGGAATCCCAGGTGCCGTAAGCTTTTTCACTTCTCTCTGAAAGCTGCAGAGCGCCGCAGATTGTACACCTACAAATTACAAAAAGTATATCACATTGTTGAAGAGATGCATGTTTATTGTTGTTTTAACGTTGGATATGAAAGGCATTTAGACAATATTATCAAACATGATTCCGTTTCATGGTTGCTAAATTAGTGTTGATCAACATTTAACAATTGGCATACTTTTGTTTGTAATTTAGCCGTTGAAATACAGGTGCTAACCAAACATGTTAGATTTACCAAAGAAGAAAAGTAAAGTTCCCTTTAGGTTTTAGGAACCTCTCTTGCCAATGCTAAGAACTGCTTCAATTTTAGAAAAAGAAACTTCTGATTATCTTTGACACGTTTTAAAGGATTAGGAAAAAGATGAAAAGCAGCTTACGGCCATACCTCTCTGGTTCCGCCCGATCTCGTCTGATCTCGGAAGCTAAGCAGAGCAGGGCCTGGTTAGTACCTGGATGGAAGACCGCCTGGGAATCCCAGGTGCCGTAAGCTTTTTCACTTCTCTCTCCGAAAGCCGCCCACCGCCGCAGATTGTACACCTTCACAATTGTAAAAAGTATTTCACATTGTAGAAGAGATGCAATAGGAAGAAGATGAAAGGTGGCTTACGTCCATACCATCGTCAGGCCATTTGAGGTGGCGGGGACTGCAATGGCCATCCACCGATTGGCTGGGACTCCTGGGCGGGTCTTCTCTAGTCCATCCAATTTTCGCCATAGGATGTCACAGCCTTCTTTGCATACCCTTATTTAACCCACACAAAGATGCCAACGGCAGGCGTGACAAAATTTTTTGACGCATTATAAAGGATTAGGAAAAAGATAAAAAGCAGCTTACGGCCATACCTCTCTGGTTCCGCCCGATCTCGTCTGATCTCGGAAGCTAAGCAGAGCTGGGCCTGGTTAGTACCTGGATGGAAGACCGCCTGGGAATCCCAGGTGCCGTAAGCTTTTTCACTTCTCTCACCGAAAGCCGCCGAGCGCCGCAGATTGTACACCTACAAATTACAAAAAGTATATCACATTGTTGAAGAGATGCATGTTTAGTGTTGTTTTAACGTTGCATATGAAAGGCATTTAGACAATATTATCAAACATGATTCCGTTTCATGGTTGCTAAATTAGTGTTGATCAACATTTAACAATTGGCATACTTTTGTTTGTAATTTAGCCGTTGAAATACAGGTGCTAACCAAACATGTTAGATTTACCAAAGAAGAAAAGTAAAGTTCCCTTTAGGTTTTAGGAACCTCTCTTGCCAATGCTAAGAACTGCTTCAATTTTAGAAAAAGAAACTTCTGATTATCTTTGACACGTTTTAAAGGATTAGGAAAAAGATGAAAAGCAGCTTACGGCCATACCTCTCTGGTTCCGCCCGATCTCGTCTGATCTCGGAAGCTAAGCAGAGCAGGGCCTGGTTAGTACCTGGATGGAAGACCGCCTGGGAATCCCAGGTGCCGTAAGCTTTTTCACTTCTCTCTCTGAAAGCCGCCCAGCGCCGTAGCTTGTACACCTACACAATTGTAAAAAGTTGATCACATTGTAGAAGAGATGCAATAGGAAGAAGATGAAAGGTGGCTTACGTCCATACCATCGTCAGGCCATTTGAGGTGGCGGGGACTGCAATGGCCATCCACCGATTGGCTGGGACTCCTGGGCGGGTCTTCTCTAGTCCATCCAATTTTCGCCATAGGATGTCACAGCCTTCTTTGCATACCCTTATTTAACCCACACAAAGATGCCAACGGCAGGCGTGACATAATTTTTTGACGCATTATAAAGGATTAGGAAAAAGATAAAAAGCAGCTTACGGCCATACCTCTCTGGTTCCGCCCGATCTCGTCTGATCTCGGAAGCTAAGCAGAGCAGGGCCTGGTTAGTACCTGGATGGAAGACCGCCTGGGAATCCCAGGTGCCGTAAGCTTTTTCACTTCTCTCTGAAAGCTGCAGAGCGCCGCAGATTGTACACCTACAAATTACAAAAAGTATATCACATTGTTGAAGAGATGCATGTTTATTGTTGTTTTAACGTTGGATATGAAAGGCATTTAGACAATATTATCAAACATGATTCCGTTTCATGGTTGCTAAATTAGTGTTGATCAACATTTAACAATTGGCATACTTTTGTTTGTAATTTAGCCGTTGAAATACAGTTGCTAACCAAACATGTTAGATTTACCAGTGAAGAAAAGTAAAGTTCCCTTTAGGTTTTAGGAACCTCTCTTGCCAATGCTAAGAACTGCTTCAATTTTAGAAAAAGAAACTTCTGATTATCTTTGACACGTTTTAAAGGATTAGGAAAAAGATGAAAAGCAGCTTACGGCCATACCTCTCTGGTTCCGCCCGATCTCGTCTGATCTCGGAAGCTAAGCAGAGCAGGGCCTGGTTAGTACCTGGATGGAAGACCGCCTGGGAATCCCAGGTGCCGTAAGCTTTTTCACTTCTCTCTCTGAAAGCCGCCCAGCGCCGTAGCTTGTACACCTACACAATTGTAAAAAGTTGATCACATTGTAGAAGAGATGCAATAGGAAGAAGATGAAAGGTGGCTTACGTCCATACCATCGTCAGGCCATTTGAGGTGGCGGGGACTGCAATGGCCATCCACCGATTGGCTGGGACTCCTGGGCGGGTCTTCTCTAGTCCATCCAATTTTCGCCATAGGATGTCACAGCCTTCTTTGCATACCCTTATTTAACCCACACAAAGATGCCAACGGCAGGCGTGACATAATTTTTTGACGCATTATAAAGGATTAGGAAAAAGATAAAAAGCAGCTTACGGCCATACCTCTCTGGTTCCGCCCGATCTCGTCTGATCTCGGAAGCTAAGCAGAGCAGGGCCTGGTTAGTACCTGGATGGAAGACCGCCTGGGAATCCCAGGTGCCGTAAGCTTTTTCACTTCTCTCTCTGAAAGCCGCCCAGCGCCGTAGCTTGTACACCTACACAATTGTAAAAAGTTGATCACATTGTAGAAGAGATGCAATAGGAAGAAGATGAAAGGTGGCTTACGTCCATACCATCGTCAGGCCATTTGAGGTGGCGGGGACTGCAATGGCCATCCACCGATTGGCTGGGACTCCTGGGCGGGTCTTCTCTAGTCCATCCAATTTTCGCCATAGGATGTCACAGCCTTCTTTGCATACCCTTATTTAACCCACACAAAGATGCCAACGGCAGGCGTGACATAATTTTTTGACGCATTATAAAGGATTAGGAAAAAGATAAAAAGCAGCTTACGGCCATACCTCTCTGGTTCCGCCCGATCTCGTCTGATCTCGGAAGCTAAGCAGAGCAGGGCCTGGTTAGTACCTGGATGGAAGACCGCCTGGGAATCCCAGGTGCCGTAAGCTTTTTCACTTCTCTCTGAAAGCTGCAGAGCGCCGCAGATTGTACACCTACAAATTACAAAAAGTATATCACATTGTTGAAGAGATGCATGTTTAGTGTTGTTTTAACGTTGCATATGAAAGGCATTTAGACAATATTATCAAACATGATTCCGTTTCATGGTTGCTAAATTAGTGTTGATCAACATTTAACAATTGGCATACTTTTGTTTGTAATTTAGCCGTTGAAATACAGGTGCTAACCAAACATGTTAGATTTACCAAAGAAGAAAAGTAAAGTTCCCTTTAGGTTTTAGGAACCTCTCTTGCCAATGCTAAGAACTGCTTCAATTTTAGAAAAAGAAACTTCTGATTATCTTTGACACGTTTTAAAGGATTAGGAAAAAGATGAAAAGCAGCTTACGGCCATACCTCTCTGGTTCCGCCCGATCTCGTCTGATCTCGGAAGCTAAGCAGAGCAGGGCCTGGTTAGTACCTGGATGGAAGACCGCCTGGGAATCCCAGGTGCCGTAAGCTTTTTCACTTCTCTCTCTGAAAGCTGCAGAGCGCCGCAGATTGTACACCTACAAATTACAAAAAGTATATCACATTGTTGAAGAGATGCATGTTTAGTGTTGTTTTAACGTTGGATATGAAAGGGAATTAGACAATATTATCCAAAATGATTCCGTTTCATGGTTGCTAAATTAGTGTTGATCAACATTTAACAATTGGCATACTTTTGTTTGTAATTTAGCCGTTGAAATACAGGTGCTAACCCAACATGTTAGAATTGCCAGTGAAGAAAAGTAAAGTTACCTTCAGGTTTTAGAAACCTCTCTTGCCAATCCTAAGAACTGCTTCAATTTTAGAAAAAGAAACTCTTCTGATTATCTTTGACGCATTATAAAGGATTAGGAAAAAGATAAAAAGCAGCTTACGGCCATACCTCTCTGGTTCCGCCCGATCTCGTCTGATCTCGGAAGCTAAGCAGAGCAGGGCCTGGTTAGTACCTGGATGGAAGACCGCCTGGGAATCCCAGGTGCCGTAAGCTTTTTCACTTCTCTCTCCGAAAGCCGCCCACCGCCGCAGATTGTACACCTTCACAATTGTAAAAAGTATTTCACATTGTAGAAGAGATGCAATAGGAAGAAGATGAAAGGTGGCTTACGTCCATACCATCGTCAGGCCATTTGAGGTGGCGGGGACTGCAATGGCCATCCACCGATTGGCTGGGACTCCTGGGCGGGTCTTCTCTAGTCCATCCAATTTTCGCCATAGGATGTCACAGCCTTCTTTGCATACCCTTATTTAACCCACACAAAGATGCCAACGGCAGGCGTGACATAATTTTTTGACGCATTATAAAGGATTAGGAAAAAGATAAAAAGCAGCTTACGGCCATACCTCTCTGGTTCCGCCCGATCTCGTCTGATCTCGGAAGCTAAGCAGAGCAGGGCCTGGTTAGTACCTGGATGGAAGACCGCCTGGGAATCCCAGGTGCCGTAAGCTTTTTCACTTCTCTCTGAAAGCTGCAGAGCGCCGCAGATTGTACACCTACAAATTACAAAAAGTATATCACATTGTTGAAGAGATGCATGTTTATTGTTGTTTTAACGTTGGATATGAAAGGCATTTAGACAATATTATCAAACATGATTCCGTTTCATGGTTGCTAAATTAGTGTTGATCAACATTTAACAATTGGCATACTTTTGTTTGTAATTTAGCCGTTGAAATACAGGTGCTAACCAAACATGTTAGATTTACCAAAGAAGAAAAGTAAAGTTCCCTTTAGGTTTTAGGAACCTCTCTTGCCAATGCTAAGAACTGCTTCAATTTTAGAAAAAGAAACTTCTGATTATCTTTGACACGTTTTAAAGGATTAGGAAAAAGATGAAAAGCAGCTTACGGCCATACCTCTCTGGTTCCGCCCGATCTCGTCTGATCTCGGAAGCTAAGCAGAGCAGGGCCTGGTTAGTACCTGGATGGAAGACCGCCTGGGAATCCCAGGTGCCGTAAGCTTTTTCACTTCTCTCTCTGAAAGCCGCCCAGCGCCGTAGCTTGTACACCTACACAATTGTAAAAAGTTGATCACATTGTAGAAGAGATGCAATAGGAAGAAGATGAAAGGTGGCTTACGTCCATACCATCGTCAGGCCATTTGAGGTGGCGGGGACTGCAATGGCCATCCACCGATTGGCTGGGACTCCTGGGCGGGTCTTCTCTAGTCCATCCAATTTTCGCCATAGGATGTCACAGCCTTCTTTGCATACCCTTATTTAACCCACACAAAGATGCCAACGGCAGGCGTGACATAATTTTTTGACGCATTATAAAGGATTAGGAAAAAGATAAAAAGCAGCTTACGGCCATACCTCTCTGGTTCCGCCCGATCTCGTCTGATCTCGGAAGCTAAGCAGAGCAGGGCCTGGTTAGTACCTGGATGGAAGACCGCCTGGGAATCCCAGGTGCCGTAAGCTTTTTCACTTCTCTCTGAAAGCTGCAGAGCGCCGCAGATTGTACACCTACAAATTACAAAAAGTATATCACATTGTTGAAGAGATGCATGTTTATTGTTGTTTTAACGTTGGATATGAAAGGCATTTAGACAATATTATCAAACATGATTCCGTTTCATGGTTGCTAAATTAGTGTTGATCAACATTTAACAATTGGCATACTTTTGTTTGTAATTTAGCCGTTGAAATACAGTTGCTAACCAAACATGTTAGATTTACCAGTGAAGAAAAGTAAAGTTCCCTTTAGGTTTTAGGAACCTCTCTTGCCAATGCTAAGAACTGCTTCAATTTTAGAAAAAGAAACTTCTGATTATCTTTGACACGTTTTAAAGGATTAGGAAAAAGATGAAAAGCAGCTTACGGCAAAACCTCTCTGGTTCCGCCCGATCTCGTCTGATCTCGGAAGCTAAGCAGAGCAGGGCCTGGTTAGTACCTGGATGGAAGACCGCCTGGGAATCCCAGGTGCCGTAAGCTTTTTCACTTCTCTCTCTGAAAGCCGCCCAGCGCCGTAGCTTGTACACCTACACAATTGTAAAAAGTTGATCACATTGTAGAAGAGATGCAATAGGAAGAAGATGAAAGGTGGCTTACGTCCATACCATCGTCAGGCCATTTGAGGTGGCGGGGACTGCAATGGCCATCCACCGATTGGCTGGGACTCCTGGGCGGGTCTTCTCTAGTCCATCCAATTTTCGCCATAGGATGTCACAGCCTTCTTTGCATACCCTTATTTAACCCACACAAAGATGCCAACGGCAGGCGTGACATAATTTTTTGACGCATTATAAAGGATTAGGAAAAAGATAAAAAGCAGCTTACGGCCATACCTCTCTGGTTCCGCCCGATCTCGTCTGATCTCGGAAGCTAAGCAGAGCAGGGCCTGGTTAGTACCTGGATGGAAGACCGCCTGGGAATCCCAGGTGCCGTAAGCTTTTTCACTTCTCTCTCTGAAAGCCGCCCAGCGCCGTAGCTTGTACACCTACACAATTGTAAAAAGTTGATCACATTGTAGAAGAGATGCAATAGGAAGAAGATGAAAGGTGGCTTACGTCCATACCATCGTCAGGCCATTTGAGGTGGCGGGGACTGCAATGGCCATCCACCGATTGGCTGGGACTCCTGGGCGGGTCTTCTCTAGTCCATCCAATTTTCGCCATAGGATGTCACAGCCTTCTTTGCATACCCTTATTTAACCCACACAAAGATGCCAACGGCAGGCGTGACATAATTTTTTGACGCATTATAAAGGATTAGGAAAAAGATAAAAAGCAGCTTACGGCCATACCTCTCTGGTTCCGCCCGATCTCGTCTGATCTCGGAAGCTAAGCAGAGCAGGGCCTGGTTAGTACCTGGATGGAAGACCGCCTGGGAATCCCAGGTGCCGTAAGCTTTTTCACTTCTCTCTCTGAAAGCCGCCCAGCGCCGTAGCTTGTACACCTACACAATTGTAAAAAGTTTATCACATTGTTGAAGAGATGCATGTTTAGTGTTGTTTTAACGTTGCATATGAAAGGAAATTAGACAATATTATCCAAAATGATTCCGTTTCATGATTGCTAAATTAGTGTTGATCAACATTTTACGATTGGCATACTATTGTTTGTAATTTAGCCGTTGAAATACAGGTGCTAACCAAACATGTTAGATTTACCAGTGAAGAAAAGTAAAGTTCCCTTCAGGTTTTAGGAACCTCTCTTGCCAATGCTAAGAACTGCTTCAATTTTAGAAAAAGAAACTTCTGATTATCTTTGACACGTTTTAAAGGATTAGGAAAAAGATGAAAAGCAGCTTACGGCCATACCTCTCTGGTTCCGCCCGATCTCGTCTGATCTCGGAAGCTAAGCAGAGCAGGGCCTGGTTAGTACCTGGATGGAAGACCGCCTGGGAATCCCAGGTGCCGTAAGCTTTTTCACTTCTCTCTCTGAAAGCCGCCCAGCGCCGTAAATTGTACACCTACACAATTGTAAAAAGTTTATCACATTGTAGAAGAGATGCAATAGGAAGAAGATGAAAGGTGGCTTACGTCCATACCATCATCAGGCCATTTGAGGTGGCGGGGACTGCAATGGCCATCCACCGATTGGCTGGGACTCCTGGGCGGGTCTTCTCTAGTCCATCCAATTTTCGCCATAGGATGTCACAGCCTTCTTTGCATACCCTTATTTAACCCACACAAAGATGCCAACGGCAGGCGTGACATAATTTTTTGACGCATTATAAAGGATTAGGAAAAAGATAAAAAGCAGCTTACGGCCATACCTCTCTGGTTCCGCCCGATCTCGTCTGATCTCGGAAGCTAAGCAGAGCAGGGCCTGGTTAGTACCTGGATGGAAGACCGCCTGGGAATCCCAGGTGCCGTAAGCTTTTTCACTTCTCTCTCTGAAAGCCGCCCAGCGCCGTAGCTTGTACACCTACACAATTGTAAAAAGTTTATCACATTGTAGAAGAGATGCAATAGGAAGAAGATGAAAGGTGGCTTACGTCCATACCATCGTCAGGCCATTTGAGGTGGCGGGGACTGCAATGGCCATCCACCGATTGGCTGGGACTCCTGGGCGGGTCTTCTCTAGTCCATCCAATTTTCGCCATAGGATGTCACAGCCTTCTTTGCATACCCTTATTTAACCCACACAAAGATGCCAACGGCAGGCGTGACATAATTTTTTGACGCATTATAAAGGATTAGGAAAAAGATAAAAAGCAGCTTACGGCCATACCTCTCTGGTTCCGCCCGATCTCGTCTGATCTCGGAAGCTAAGCAGAGCAGGGCCTGGTTAGTACCTGGATGGAAGACCGCCTGGGAATCCCAGGTGCCGTAAGCTTTTTCACTTCTCTCTCTGAAAGCCGCCCAGCGCCGTAGCTTGTACACCTACACAATTGTAAAAAGTTGATCACATTGTAGAAGAGATGCAATAGGAAGAAGATGAAAGGTGGCTTACGTCCATACCATCGTCAGGCCATTTGAGGTGGCGGGGACTGCAATGGCCATCCACCGATTGGCTGGGACTCCTGGGCGGGTCTTCTCTAGTCCATCCAATTTTCGCCATAGGATGTCACAGCCTTCTTTGCATACCCTTATTTAACCCACACAAAGATGCCAACGGCAGGCGTGACATAATTTTTTGACGCATTATAAAGGATTAGGAAAAAGATAAAAAGCAGCTTACGGCCATACCTCTCTGGTTCCGCCCGATCTCGTCTGATCTCGGAAGCTAAGCAGAGCAGGGCCTGGTTAGTACCTGGATGGAAGACCGCCTGGGAATCCCAGGTGCCGTAAGCTTTTTCACTTCTCTCTGAAAGCTGCAGAGCGCCGCAGATTGTACACCTACAAATTACAAAAAGTATATCACATTGTTGAAGAGATGCATGTTTATTGTTGTTTTAACGTTGGATATGAAAGGCATTTAGACAATATTATCAAACATGATTCCGTTTCATGGTTGCTAAATTAGTGTTGATCAACATTTAACAATTGGCATACTTTTGTTTGTAATTTAGCCGTTGAAATACAGTTGCTAACCAAACATGTTAGATTTACCAGTGAAGAAAAGTAAAGTTCCCTTTAGGTTTTAGGAACCTCTCTTGCCAATGCTAAGAACTGCTTCAATTTTAGAAAAAGAAACTTCTGATTATCTTTGACACGTTTTAAAGGATTAGGAAAAAGATGAAAAGCAGCTTACGGCCATACCTCTCTGGTTCCGCCCGATCTCGTCTGATCTCGGAAGCTAAGCAGAGCAGGGCCTGGTTAGTACCTGGATGGAAGACCGCCTGGGAATCCCAGGTGCCGTAAGCTTTTTCACTTCTCTCTCTGAAAGCCGCCCAGCGCCGTAGCTTGTACACCTACACAATTGTAAAAAGTTGATCACATTGTAGAAGAGATGCAATAGGAAGAAGATGAAAGGTGGCTTACGTCCATACCATCGTCAGGCCATTTGAGGTGGCGGGGACTGCAATGGCCATCCACCGATTGGCTGGGACTCCTGGGCGGGTCTTCTCTAGTCCATCCAATTTTCGCCATAGGATGTCACAGCCTTCTTTGCATACCCTTATTTAACCCACACAAAGATGCCAACGGCAGGCGTGACATTATTTTTTGACGCATTATAAAGGATTAGGAAAAAGATAAAAAGCAGCTTACGGCCATACCTCTCTGGTTCCGCCCGATCTCGTCTGATCTCGGAAGCTAAGCAGAGCAGGGCCTGGTTAGTACCTGGATGGAAGACCGCCTGGGAATCCCAGGTGCCGTAAGCTTTTTCACTTCTCTCTGAAAGCTGCAGAGCGCCGCAGATTGTACACCTACAAATTACAAAAAGTATATCACATTGTTGAAGAGATGCATGTTTAGTGTTGTTTTAACGTTGGATATGAAAGGGAATTAGACAATATTATCCAAAATGATTCCGTTTCATGGTTGCTAAATTAGTGTTGATCAACATTTAACAATTGGCATACTTTTGTTTGTAATTTAGCCGTTGAAATACAGGTGCTAACCCAACATGTTAGAATTGCCAGTGAAGAAAAGTAAAGTTACCTTCAGGTTTTAGAAACCTCTCTTGCCAATCCTAAGAACTGCTTCAATTTTAGAAAAAGAAACTCTTCTGATTATCTTTGACGCATTATAAAGGATTAGGAAAAAGATAAAAAGCAGCTTACGGCCATACCTCTCTGGTTCCGCCCGATCTCGTCTGATCTCGGAAGCTAAGCAGAGCAGGGCCTGGTTAGTACCTGGATGGAAGACCGCCTGGGAATCCCAGGTGCCGTAAGCTTTTTCACTTCTCTCTCCGAAAGCCGCCCACCGCCGCAGATTGTACACCTTCACAATTGTAAAAAGTATTTCACATTGTAGAAGAGATGCAATAGGAAGAAGATGAAAGGTGGCTTACGTCCATACCATCGTCAGGCCATTTGAGGTGGCGGGGACTGCAATGGCCATCCACCGATTGGCTGGGACTCCTGGGCGGGTCTTCTCTAGTCCATCCAATTTTCGCCATAGGATGTCACAGCCTTCTTTGCATACCCTTATTTAACCCACACAAAGATGCCAACGGCAGGCGTGACATAATTTTTTGACGCATTATAAAGGATTAGGAAAAAGATAAAAAGCAGCTTACGGCCATACCTCTCTGGTTCCGCCCGATCTCGTCTGATCTCGGAAGCTAAGCAGAGCAGGGCCTGGTTAGTACCTGGATGGAAGACCGCCTGGGAATCCCAGGTGCCGTAAGCTTTTTCACTTCTCTCTGAAAGCTGCAGAGCGCCGCAGATTGTACACCTACAAATTACAAAAAGTATATCACATTGTTGAAGAGATGCATGTTTAGTGTTGTTTTAACGTTGCATATGAAAGGCATTTAGACAATATTATCAAACATGATTCCGTTTCATGGTTGCTAAATTAGTGTTGATCAACATTTAACAATTGGCATACTTTTGTTTGTAATTTAGCCGTTGAAATACAGGTGCTAACCAAACATGTTAGATTTACCAAAGAAGAAAAGTAAAGTTCCCTTTAGGTTTTAGGAACCTCTCTTGCCAATGCTAAGAACTGCTTCAATTTTAGAAAAAGAAACTTCTGATTATCTTTGACACGTTTTAAAGGATTAGGAAAAAGATGAAAAGCAGCTTACGGCCATACCTCTCTGGTTCCGCCCGATCTCGTCTGATCTCGGAAGCTAAGCAGAGCAGGGCCTGGTTAGTACCTGGATGGAAGACCGCCTGGGAATCCCAGGTGCCGTAAGCTTTTTCACTTCTCTCTCTGAAAGCCGCCCAGCGCCGTAGCTTGTACACCTACACAATTGTAAAAAGTTGATCACATTGTAGAAGAGATGCAATAGGAAGAAGATGAAAGGTGGCTTACGTCCATACCATCGTCAGGCCATTTGAGGTGGCGGGGACTGCAATGGCCATCCACCGATTGGCTGGGACTCCTGGGCGGGTCTTCTCTAGTCCATCCAATTTTCGCCATAGGATGTCACAGCCTTCTTTGCATACCCTTATTTAACCCACACAAAGATGCCAACGGCAGGCGTGACATAATTTTTTGACGCATTATAAAGGATTAGGAAAAAGATAAAAAGCAGCTTACGGCCATACCTCTCTGGTTCCGCCCGATCTCGTCTGATCTCGGAAGCTAAGCAGAGCAGGGCCTGGTTAGTACCTGGATGGAAGACCGCCTGGGAATCCCAGGTGCCGTAAGCTTTTTCACTTCTCTCTGAAAGCTGCAGAGCGCCGCAGATTGTACACCTACAAATTACAAAAAGTATATCACATTGTTGAAGAGATGCATGTTTAGTGTTGTTTTAACGTTGGATATGAAAGGGAATTAGACAATATTATCCAAAATGATTCCGTTTCATGGTTGCTAAATTAGTGTTGATCAACATTTAACAATTGGCATACTTTTGTTTGTAATTTAGCCGTTGAAATACAGGTGCTAACCCAACATGTTAGAATTGCCAGTGAAGAAAAGTAAAGTTACCTTCAGGTTTTAGAAACCTCTCTTGCCAATCCTAAGAACTGCTTCAATTTTAGAAAAAGAAACTCTTCTGATTATCTTTGACGCATTATAAAGGATTAGGAAAAAGATAAAAAGCAGCTTACGGCCATACCTCTCTGGTTCCGCCCGATCTCGTCTGATCTCGGAAGCTAAGCAGAGCAGGGCCTGGTTAGTACCTGGATGGAAGACCGCCTGGGAATCCCAGGTGCCGTAAGCTTTTTCACTTCTCTCTCCGAAAGCCGCCCACCGCCGCAGATTGTACACCTTCACAATTGTAAAAAGTATTTCACATTGTAGAAGAGATGCAATAGGAAGAAGATGAAAGGTGGCTTACGTCCATACCATCGTCAGGCCATTTGAGGTGGCGGGGACTGCAATGGCCATCCACCGATTGGCTGGGACTCCTGGGCGGGTCTTCTCTAGTCCATCCAATTTTCGCCATAGGATGTCACAGCCTTCTTTGCATACCCTTATTTAACCCACACAAAGATGCCAACGGCAGGCGTGACATAATTTTTTGACGCATTATAAAGGATTAGGAAAAAGATAAAAAGCAGCTTACGGCCATACCTCTCTGGTTCCGCCCGATCTCGTCTGATCTCGGAAGCTAAGCAGAGCAGGGCCTGGTTAGTACCTGGATGGAAGACCGCCTGGGAATCCCAGGTGCCGTAAGCTTTTTCACTTCTCTCTGAAAGCTGCAGAGCGCCGCAGATTGTACACCTACAAATTACAAAAAGTATATCACATTGTTGAAGAGATGCATGTTTATTGTTGTTTTAACGTTGGATATGAAAGGCATTTAGACAATATTATCAAACATGATTCCGTTTCATGGTTGCTAAATTAGTGTTGATCAACATTTAACAATTGGCATACTTTTGTTTGTAATTTAGCCGTTGAAATACAGGTGCTAACCAAACATGTTAGATTTACCAAAGAAGAAAAGTAAAGTTCCCTTTAGGTTTTAGGAACCTCTCTTGCCAATGCTAAGAACTGCTTCAATTTTAGAAAAAGAAACTTCTGATTATCTTTGACACGTTTTAAAGGATTAGGAAAAAGATGAAAAGCAGCTTACGGCCATACCTCTCTGGTTCCGCCCGATCTCGTCTGATCTCGGAAGCTAAGCAGAGCAGGGCCTGGTTAGTACCTGGATGGAAGACCGCCTGGGAATCCCAGGTGCCGTAAGCTTTTTCACTTCTCTCTCTGAAAGCCGCCCAGCGCCGTAGCTTGTACACCTACACAATTGTAAAAAGTTGATCACATTGTAGAAGAGATGCAATAGGAAGAAGATGAAAGGTGGCTTACGTCCATACCATCGTCAGGCCATTTGAGGTGGCGGGGACTGCAATGGCCATCCACCGATTGGCTGGGACTCCTGGGCGGGTCTTCTCTAGTCCATCCAATTTTCGCCATAGGATGTCACAGCCTTCTTTGCATACCCTTATTTAACCCACACAAAGATGCCAACGGCAGGCGTGACATAATTTTTTGACGCATTATAAAGGATTAGGAAAAAGATAAAAAGCAGCTTACGGCCATACCTCTCTGGTTCCGCCCGATCTCGTCTGATCTCGGAAGCTAAGCAGAGCAGGGCCTGGTTAGTACCTGGATGGAAGACCGCCTGGGAATCCCAGGTGCCGTAAGCTTTTTCACTTCTCTCTGAAAGCTGCAGAGCGCCTCAGATTGTACACCTACAAATTACAAAAAGTATATCACATTGTTGAAGAGATGCATGTTTATTGTTGTTTTAACGTTGGATATGAAAGGCATTTAGACAATATTATCAAACATGATTCCGTTTCATGGTTGCTAAATTAGTGTTGATCAACATTTAACAATTGGCATACTTTTGTTTGTAATTTAGCCGTTGAAATACAGTTGCTAACCAAACATGTTAGATTTACCAGTGAAGAAAAGTAAAGTTCCCTTTAGGTTTTAGGAACCTCTCTTGCCAATGCTAAGAACTGCTTCAATTTTAGAAAAAGAAACTTCTGATTATCTTTGACACGTTTTAAAGGATTAGGAAAAAGATGAAAAGCAGCTTACGGCCATACCTCTCTGGTTCCGCCCGATCTCGTCTGATCTCGGAAGCTAAGCAGAGCAGGGCCTGGTTAGTACCTGGATGGAAGACCGCCTGGGAATCCCAGGTGCCGTAAGCTTTTTCACTTCTCTCTCTGAAAGCCGCCCAGCGCCGTAGCTTGTACACCTACACAATTGTAAAAAGTTGATCACATTGTAGAAGAGATGCAATAGGAAGAAGATGAAAGGTGGCTTACGTCCATACCATCGTCAGGCCATTTGAGGTGGCGGGGACTGCAATGGCCATCCACCGATTGGCTGGGACTCCTGGGCGGGTCTTCTCTAGTCCATCCAATTTTCGCCATAGGATGTCACAGCCTTCTTTGCATACCCTTATTTAACCCACACAAAGATGCCAACGGCAGGCGTGACATAATTTTTTGACGCATTATAAAGGATTAGGAAAAAGATAAAAAGCAGCTTACGGCCATACCTCTCTGGTTCCGCCCGATCTCGTCTGATCTCGGAAGCTAAGCAGAGCAGGGCCTGGTTAGTACCTGGATGGAAGACCGCCTGGGAATCCCAGGTGCCGTAAGCTTTTTCACTTCTCTCTCTGAAAGCCGCCCAGCGCCGTAGCTTGTACACCTACACAATTGTAAAAAGTTTATCACATTGTTGAAGAGATGCATGTTTAGTGTTGTTTTAACGTTGCATATGAAAGGAAATTAGACAATATTATCCAAAATGATTCCGTTTCATGATTGCTAAATTAGTGTTGATCAACATTTTACGATTGGCATACTATTGTTTGTAATTTAGCCGTTGAAATACAGGTGCTAACCAAACATGTTAGATTTACCAGTGAAGAAAAGTAAAGTTCCCTTCAGGTTTTAGGAACCTCTCTTGCCAATGCTAAGAACTGCTTCAATTTTAGAAAAAGAAACTTCTGATTATCTTTGACACGTTTTAAAGGATTAGGAAAAAGATGAAAAGCAGCTTACGGCCATACCTCTCTGGTTCCGCCCGATCTCGTCTGATCTCGGAAGCTAAGCAGAGCAGGGCCTGGTTAGTACCTGGATGGAAGACCGCCTGGGAATCCCAGGTGCCGTAAGCTTTTTCACTTCTCTCTCTGAAAGCCGCCCAGCGCCGTAAATTGTACACCTACACAATTGTAAAAAGTTTATCACATTGTAGAAGAGATGCAATAGGAAGAAGATGAAAGGTGGCTTACGTCCATACCATCATCAGGCCATTTGAGGTGGCGGGGACTGCAATGGCCATCCACCGATTGGCTGGGACTCCTGGGCGGGTCTTCTCTAGTCCATCCAATTTTCGCCATAGGATGTCACAGCCTTCTTTGCATACCCTTATTTAACCCACACAAAGATGCCAACGGCAGGCGTGACATAATTTTTTGACGCATTATAAAGGATTAGGAAAAAGATAAAAAGCAGCTTACGGCCATACCTCTCTGGTTCCGCCCGATCTCGTCTGATCTCGGAAGCTAAGCAGAGCAGGGCCTGGTTAGTACCTGGATGGAAGACCGCCTGGGAATCCCAGGTGCCGTAAGCTTTTTCACTTCTCTCTCTGAAAGCCGCCCAGCGCCGTAGCTTGTACACCTACACAATTGTAAAAAGTTTATCACATTGTAGAAGAGATGCAATAGGAAGAAGATGAAAGGTGGCTTACGTCCATACCATCGTCAGGCCATTTGAGGTGGCGGGGACTGCAATGGCCATCCACCGATTGGCTGGGACTCCTGGGCGGGTCTTCTCTAGTCCATCCAATTTTCGCCATAGGATGTCACAGCCTTCTTTGCATACCCTTATTTAACCCACACAAAGATGCCAACGGCAGGCGTGACATAATTTTTTGACGCATTATAAAGGATTAGGAAAAAGATAAAAAGCAGCTTACGGCCATACCTCTCTGGTTCCGCCCGATCTCGTCTGATCTCGGAAGCTAAGCAGAGCAGGGCCTGGTTAGTACCTGGATGGAAGACCGCCTGGGAATCCCAGGTGCCGTAAGCTTTTTCACTTCTCTCTCTGAAAGCCGCCCAGCGCCGTAGCTTGTACACCTACACAATTGTAAAAAGTTGATCACATTGTAGAAGAGATGCAATAGGAAGAAGATGAAAGGTGGCTTACGTCCATACCATCGTCAGGCCATTTGAGGTGGCGGGGACTGCAATGGCCATCCACCGATTGGCTGGGACTCCTGGGCGGGTCTTCTCTAGTCCATCCAATTTTCGCCATAGGATGTCACAGCCTTCTTTGCATACCCTTATTTAACCCACACAAAGATGCCAACGGCAGGCGTGACATAATTTTTTGACGCATTATAAAGGATTAGGAAAAAGATAAAAAGCAGCTTACGGCCATACCTCTCTGGTTCCGCCCGATCTCGTCTGATCTCGGAAGCTAAGCAGAGCAGGGCCTGGTTAGTACCTGGATGGAAGACCGCCTGGGAATCCCAGGTGCCGTAAGCTTTTTCACTTCTCTCTGAAAGCTGCAGAGCGCCGCAGATTGTACACCTACAAATTACAAAAAGTATATCACATTGTTGAAGAGATGCATGTTTATTGTTGTTTTAACGTTGGATATGAAAGGCATTTAGACAATATTATCAAACATGATTCCGTTTCATGGTTGCTAAATTAGTGTTGATCAACATTTAACAATTGGCATACTTTTGTTTGTAATTTAGCCGTTGAAATACAGTTGCTAACCAAACATGTTAGATTTACCAGTGAAGAAAAGTAAAGTTCCCTTTAGGTTTTAGGAACCTCTCTTGCCAATGCTAAGAACTGCTTCAATTTTAGAAAAAGAAACTTCTGATTATCTTTGACACGTTTTAAAGGATTAGGAAAAAGATGAAAAGCAGCTTACGGCCATACCTCTCTGGTTCCGCCCGATCTCGTCTGATCTCGGAAGCTAAGCAGAGCAGGGCCTGGTTAGTACCTGGATGGAAGACCGCCTGGGAATCCCAGGTGCCGTAAGCTTTTTCACTTCTCTCTCTGAAAGCCGCCCAGCGCCGTAGCTTGTACACCTACACAATTGTAAAAAGTTGATCACATTGTAGAAGAGATGCAATAGGAAGAAGATGAAAGGTGGCTTACGTCCATACCATCGTCAGGCCATTTGAGGTGGCGGGGACTGCAATGGCCATCCACCGATTGGCTGGGACTCCTGGGCGGGTCTTCTCTAGTCCATCCAATTTTCGCCATAGGATGTCACAGCCTTCTTTGCATACCCTTATTTAACCCACACAAAGATGCCAACGGCAGGCGTGACATAATTTTTTGACGCATTATAAAGGATTAGGAAAAAGATAAAAAGCAGCTTACGGCCATACCTCTCTGGTTCCGCCCGATCTCGTCTGATCTCGGAAGCTAAGCAGAGCAGGGCCTGGTTAGTACCTGGATGGAAGACCGCCTGGGAATCCCAGGTGCCGTAAGCTTTTTCACTTCTCTCTGAAAGCTGCAGAGCGCCGCAGATTGTACACCTACAAATTACAAAAAGTATATCACATTGTTGAAGAGATGCATGTTTAGTGTTGTTTTAACGTTGGATATGAAAGGGAATTAGACAATATTATCCAAAATGATTCCGTTTCATGGTTGCTAAATTAGTGTTGATCAACATTTAACAATTGGCATACTTTTGTTTGTAATTTAGCCGTTGAAATACAGGTGCTAACCCAACATGTTAGAATTGCCAGTGAAGAAAAGTAAAGTTACCTTCAGGTTTTAGAAACCTCTCTTGCCAATCCTAAGAACTGCTTCAATTTTAGAAAAAGAAACTCTTCTGATTATCTTTGACGCATTATAAAGGATTAGGAAAAAGATAAAAAGCAGCTTACGGCCATACCTCTCTGGTTCCGCCCGATCTCGTCTGATCTCGGAAGCTAAGCAGAGCAGGGCCTGGTTAGTACCTGGATGGAAGACCGCCTGGGAATCCCAGGTGCCGTAAGCTTTTTCACTTCTCTCTCTGAAAGCCGCCCAGCGCCGTAGCTTGTACACCTACACAATTGTAAAAAGTTTATCACATTGTTGAAGAGATGCATGTTTAGTGTTGTTTTAACGTTGCATATGAAAGGAAATTAGACAATATTATCCAAAATGATTCCGTTTCATGATTGCTAAATTAGTGTTGATCAACATTTTACGATTGGCATACTATTGTTTGTAATTTAGCCGTTGAAATACAGGTGCTAACCAAACATGTTAGATTTACCAGTGAAGAAAAGTAAAGTTCCCTTCAGGTTTTAGGAACCTCTCTTGCCAATGCTAAGAACTGCTTCAATTTTAGAAAAAGAAACTTCTGATTATCTTTGACACGTTTTAAAGGATTAGGAAAAAGATGAAAAGCAGCTTACGGCCATACCTCTCTGGTTCCGCCCGATCTCGTCTGATCTCGGAAGCTAAGCAGAGCAGGGCCTGGTTAGTACCTGGATGGAAGACCGCCTGGGAATCCCAGGTGCCGTAAGCTTTTTCACTTCTCTCTCTGAAAGCCGCCCAGCGCCGTAAATTGTACACCTACACAATTGTAAAAAGTTGATCACATTGTAGAAGAGATGCAATAGGAAGAAGATGAAAGGTGGCTTACGTCCATACCATCGTCAGGCCATTTGAGGTGGCGGGGACTGCAATGGCCATCCACCGATTGGCTGGGACTCCTGGGCGGGTCTTCTCTAGTCCATCCAATTTTCGCCATAGGATGTCACAGCCTTCTTTGCATACCCTTATTTAACCCACACAAAGATGCCAACGGCAGGCGTGACATAATTTTTTGACGCATTATAAAGGATTAGGAAAAAGATAAAAAGCAGCTTACGGCCATACCTCTCTGGTTCCGCCCGATCTCGTCTGATCTCGGAAGCTAAGCAGAGCAGGGCCTGGTTAGTACCTGGATGGAAGACCGCCTGGGAATCCCAGGTGCCGTAAGCTTTTTCACTTCTCTCTGAAAGCTGCAGAGCGCCGCAGATTGTACACCTACAAATTACAAAAAGTATATCACATTGTTGAAGAGATGCATGTTTATTGTTGTTTTAACGTTGGATATGAAAGGCATTTAGACAATATTATCAAACATGATTCCGTTTCATGGTTGCTAAATTAGTGTTGATCAACATTTAACAATTGGCATACTTTTGTTTGTAATTTAGCCGTTGAAATACAGGTGCTAACCAAACATGTTAGATTTACCAAAGAAGAAAAGTAAAGTTCCCTTTAGGTTTTAGGAACCTCTCTTGCCAATGCTAAGAACTGCTTCAATTTTAGAAAAAGAAACTTCTGATTATCTTTGACACGTTTTAAAGGATTAGGAAAAAGATGAAAAGCAGCTTACGGCCATACCTCTCTGGTTCCGCCCGATCTCGTCTGATCTCGGAAGCTAAGCAGAGCAGGGCCTGGTTAGTACCTGGATGGAAGACCGCCTGGGAATCCCAGGTGCCGTAAGCTTTTTCACTTCTCTCTCTGAAAGCCGCCCAGCGCCGTAGCTTGTACACCTACACAATTGTAAAAAGTTGATCACATTGTAGAAGAGATGCAATAGGAAGAAGATGAAAGGTGGCTTACGTCCATACCATCGTCAGGCCATTTGAGGTGGCGGGGACTGCAATGGCCATCCACCGATTGGCTGGGACTCCTGGGCGGGTCTTCTCTAGTCCATCCAATTTTCGCCATAGGATGTCACAGCCTTCTTTGCATACCCTTATTTAACCCACACAAAGATGCCAACGGCAGGCGTGACATAATTTTTTGACGCATTATAAAGGATTAGGAAAAAGATAAAAAGCAGCTTACGGCCATACCTCTCTGGTTCCGCCCGATCTCGTCTGATCTCGGAAGCTAAGCAGAGCAGGGCCTGGTTAGTACCTGGATGGAAGACCGCCTGGGAATCCCAGGTGCCGTAAGCTTTTTCACTTCTCTCTGAAAGCTGCAGAGCGCCTCAGATTGTACACCTACAAATTACAAAAAGTATATCACATTGTTGAAGAGATGCATGTTTATTGTTGTTTTAACGTTGGATATGAAAGGCATTTAGACAATATTATCAAACATGATTCCGTTTCATGGTTGCTAAATTAGTGTTGATCAACATTTAACAATTGGCATACTTTTGTTTGTAATTTAGCCGTTGAAATACAGTTGCTAACCAAACATGTTAGATTTACCAGTGAAGAAAAGTAAAGTTCCCTTTAGGTTTTAGGAACCTCTCTTGCCAATGCTAAGAACTGCTTCAATTTTAGAAAAAGAAACTTCTGATTATCTTTGACACGTTTTAAAGGATTAGGAAAAAGATGAAAAGCAGCTTACGGCCATACCTCTCTGGTTCCGCCCGATCTCGTCTGATCTCGGAAGCTAAGCAGAGCAGGGCCTGGTTAGTACCTGGATGGAAGACCGCCTGGGAATCCCAGGTGCCGTAAGCTTTTTCACTTCTCTCTCTGAAAGCCGCCCAGCGCCGTAGCTTGTACACCTACACAATTGTAAAAAGTTGATCACATTGTAGAAGAGATGCAATAGGAAGAAGATGAAAGGTGGCTTACGTCCATACCATCGTCAGGCCATTTGAGGTGGCGGGGACTGCAATGGCCATCCACCGATTGGCTGGGACTCCTGGGCGGGTCTTCTCTAGTCCATCCAATTTTCGCCATAGGATGTCACAGCCTTCTTTGCATACCCTTATTTAACCCACACAAAGATGCCAACGGCAGGCGTGACATAATTTTTTGACGCATTATAAAGGATTAGGAAAAAGATAAAAAGCAGCTTACGGCCATACCTCTCTGGTTCCGCCCGATCTCGTCTGATCTCGGAAGCTAAGCAGAGCAGGGCCTGGTTAGTACCTGGATGGAAGACCGCCTGGGAATCCCAGGTGCCGTAAGCTTTTTCACTTCTCTCTCTGAAAGCCGCCCAGCGCCGTAGCTTGTACACCTACACAATTGTAAAAAGTTGATCACATTGTAGAAGAGATGCAATAGGAAGAAGATGAAAGGTGGCTTACGTCCATACCATCGTCAGGCCATTTGAGGTGGCGGGGACTGCAATGGCCATCCACCGATTGGCTGGGACTCCTGGGCGGGTCTTCTCTAGTCCATCCAATTTTCGCCATAGGATGTCACAGCCTTCTTTGCATACCCTTATTTAACCCACACAAAGATGCCAACGGCAGGCGTGACATAATTTTTTGACGCATTATAAAGGATTAGGAAAAAGATAAAAAGCAGCTTACGGCCATACCTCTCTGGTTCCGCCCGATCTCGTCTGATCTCGGAAGCTAAGCAGAGCAGGGCCTGGTTAGTACCTGGATGGAAGACCGCCTGGGAATCCCAGGTGCCGTAAGCTTTTTCACTTCTCTCTCTGAAAGCCGCCCAGCGCCGTAGCTTGTACACCTACACAATTGTAAAAAGTTTATCACATTGTTGAAGAGATGCATGTTTAGTGTTGTTTTAACGTTGCATATGAAAGGAAATTAGACAATATTATCCAAAATGATTCCGTTTCATGATTGCTAAATTAGTGTTGATCAACATTTTACGATTGGCATACTATTGTTTGTAATTTAGCCGTTGAAATACAGGTGCTAACCAAACATGTTAGATTTACCAGTGAAGAAAAGTAAAGTTCCCTTCAGGTTTTAGGAACCTCTCTTGCCAATGCTAAGAACTGCTTCAATTTTAGAAAAAGAAACTTCTGATTATCTTTGACACGTTTTAAAGGATTAGGAAAAAGATGAAAAGCAGCTTACGGCCATACCTCTCTGGTTCCGCCCGATCTCGTCTGATCTCGGAAGCTAAGCAGAGCAGGGCCTGGTTAGTACCTGGATGGAAGACCGCCTGGGAATCCCAGGTGCCGTAAGCTTTTTCACTTCTCTCTCTGAAAGCCGCCCAGCGCCGTAAATTGTACACCTACACAATTGTAAAAAGTTTATCACATTGTAGAAGAGATGCAATAGGAAGAAGATGAAAGGTGGCTTACGTCCATACCATCATCAGGCCATTTGAGGTGGCGGGGACTGCAATGGCCATCCACCGATTGGCTGGGACTCCTGGGCGGGTCTTCTCTAGTCCATCCAATTTTCGCCATAGGATGTCACAGCCTTCTTTGCATACCCTTATTTAACCCACACAAAGATGCCAACGGCAGGCGTGACATAATTTTTTGACGCATTATAAAGGATTAGGAAAAAGATAAAAAGCAGCTTACGGCCATACCTCTCTGGTTCCGCCCGATCTCGTCTGATCTCGGAACCTAAGCAGAGCAGGGCCTGGTTAGTACCTGGATGGAAGACCGCCTGGGAATCCCAGGTGCCGTAAGCTTTTTCACTTCTCTCTCTGAAAGCCGCCCAGCGCCGTAGCTTGTACACCTACACAATTGTAAAAAGTTTATCACATTGTAGAAGAGATGCAATAGGAAGAAGATGAAAGGTGGCTTACGTCCATACCATCGTCAGGCCATTTGAGGTGGCGGGGACTGCAATGGCCATCCACCGATTGGCTGGGACTCCTGGGCGGGTCTTCTCTAGTCCATCCAATTTTCGCCATAGGATGTCACAGCCTTCTTTGCATACCCTTATTTAACCCACACAAAGATGCCAACGGCAGGCGTGACATAATTTTTTGACGCATTATAAAGGATTAGGAAAAAGATAAAAAGCAGCTTACGGCCATACCTCTCTGGTTCCGCCCGATCTCGTCTGATCTCGGAAGCTAAGCAGAGCAGGGCCTGGTTAGTACCTGGATGGAAGACCGCCTGGGAATCCCAGGTGCCGTAAGCTTTTTCACTTCTCTCTCTGAAAGCCGCCCAGCGCCGTAGCTTGTACACCTACACAATTGTAAAAAGTTGATCACATTGTAGAAGAGATGCAATAGGAAGAAGATGAAAGGTGGCTTACGTCCATACCATCGTCAGGCCATTTGAGGTGGCGGGGACTGCAATGGCCATCCACCGATTGGCTGGGACTCCTGGGCGGGTCTTCTCTAGTCCATCCAATTTTCGCCATAGGATGTCACAGCCTTCTTTGCATACCCTTATTTAACCCACACAAAGATGCCAACGGCAGGCGTGACATAATTTTTTGACGCATTATAAAGGATTAGGAAAAAGATAAAAAGCAGCTTACGGCCATACCTCTCTGGTTCCGCCCGATCTCGTCTGATCTCGGAAGCTAAGCAGAGCAGGGCCTGGTTAGTACCTGGATGGAAGACCGCCTGGGAATCCCAGGTGCCGTAAGCTTTTTCACTTCTCTCTGAAAGCTGCAGAGCGCCGCAGATTGTACACCTACAAATTACAAAAAGTATATCACATTGTTGAAGAGATGCATGTTTATTGTTGTTTTAACGTTGGATATGAAAGGCATTTAGACAATATTATCAAACATGATTCCGTTTCATGGTTGCTAAATTAGTGTTGATCAACATTTAACAATTGGCATACTTTTGTTTGTAATTTAGCCGTTGAAATACAGTTGCTAACCAAACATGTTAGATTTACCAGTGAAGAAAAGTAAAGTTCCCTTTAGGTTTTAGGAACCTCTCTTGCCAATGCTAAGAACTGCTTCAATTTTAGAAAAAGAAACTTCTGATTATCTTTGACACGTTTTAAAGGATTAGGAAAAAGATGAAAAGCAGCTTACGGCCATACCTCTCTGGTTCCGCCCGATCTCGTCTGATCTCGGAAGCTAAGCAGAGCAGGGCCTGGTTAGTACCTGGATGGAAGACCGCCTGGGAATCCCAGGTGCCGTAAGCTTTTTCACTTCTCTCTCTGAAAGCCGCCCAGCGCCGTAGCTTGTACACCTACACAATTGTAAAAAGTTGATCACATTGTAGAAGAGATGCAATAGGAAGAAGATGAAAGGTGGCTTACGTCCATACCATCGTCAGGCCATTTGAGGTGGCGGGGACTGCAATGGCCATCCACCGATTGGCTGGGACTCCTGGGCGGGTCTTCTCTAGTCCATCCAATTTTCGCCATAGGATGTCACAGCCTTCTTTGCATACCCTTATTTAACCCACACAAAGATGCCAACGGCAGGCGTGACATAATTTTTTGACGCATTATAAAGGATTAGGAAAAAGATAAAAAGCAGCTTACGGCCATACCTCTCTGGTTCCGCCCGATCTCGTCTGATCTCGGAAGCTAAGCAGAGCAGGGCCTGGTTAGTACCTGGATGGAAGACCGCCTGGGAATCCCAGGTGCCGTAAGCTTTTTCACTTCTCTCTGAAAGCTGCAGAGCGCCGCAGATTGTACACCTACAAATTACAAAAAGTATATCACATTGTTGAAGAGATGCATGTTTAGTGTTGTTTTAACGTTGGATATGAAAGGGAATTAGACAATATTATCCAAAAAGATTCCGTTTCATGGTTGCTAAATTAGTGTTGATCAACATTTAACAATTGGCATACTTTTGTTTGTAATTTAGCCGTTGAAATACAGGTGCTAACCCAACATGTTAGAATTGCCAGTGAAGAAAAGTAAAGTTACCTTCAGGTTTTAGAAACCTCTCTTGCCAATCCTAAGAACTGCTTCAATTTTAGAAAAAGAAACTCTTCTGATTATCTTTGACGCATTATAAAGGATTAGGAAAAAGATAAAAAGCAGCTTACGGCCATACCTCTCTGGTTCCGCCCGATCTCGTCTGATCTCGGAAGCTAAGCAGAGCAGGGCCTGGTTAGTACCTGGATGGAAGACCGCCTGGGAATCCCAGGTGCCGTAAGCTTTTTCACTTCTCTCTCCGAAAGCCGCCCACCGCCGCAGATTGTACACCTTCACAATTGTAAAAAGTATTTCACATTGTAGAAGAGATGCAATAGGAAGAAGATGAAAGGTGGCTTACGTCCATACCATCGTCAGGCCATTTGAGGTGGCGGGGACTGCAATGGCCATCCACCGATTGGCTGGGACTCCTGGGCGGGTCTTCTCTAGTCCATCCAATTTTCGCCATAGGATGTCACAGCCTTCTTTGCATACCCTTATTTAACCCACACAAAGATGCCAACGGCAGGCGTGACATAATTTTTTGACGCATTATAAAGGATTAGGAAAAGGATAAAAAGCAGCTTACGGCCATACCTCTCTGGTTCCGCCCGATCTCGTCTGATCTCGGAAGCTAAGCAGAGCTGGGCCTGGTTAGTACCTGGATGGAAGACCGCCTGGGAATCCCAGGTGCCGTAAGCTTTTTCACTTCTCTCACCGAAAGCCGCCGAGCGCCGCAGATTGTACACCTACAAATTACAAAAAGTATATCACATTGTTGAAGAGATGCATGTTTAGTGTTGTTTTAACGTTGCATATGAAAGGCATTTAGACAATATTATCAAACATGATTCCGTTTCATGGTTGCTAAATTAGTGTTGATCAACATTTAACAATTGGCATACTTTTGTTTGTAATTTAGCCGTTGAAATACAGGTGCTAACCAAACATGTTAGATTTACCAAAGAAGAAAAGTAAAGTTCCCTTTAGGTTTTAGGAACCTCTCTTGCCAATGCTAAGAACTGCTTCAATTTTAGAAAAAGAAACTTCTGATTATCTTTGACACGTTTTAAAGGATTAGGAAAAAGATGAAAAGCAGCTTACGGCCATACCTCTCTGGTTCCGCCCGATCTCGTCTGATCTCGGAAGCTAAGCAGAGCAGGGCCTGGTTAGTACCTGGATGGAAGACCGCCTGGGAATCCCAGGTGCCGTAAGCTTTTTCACTTCTCTCTCTGAAAGCCGCCCAGCGCCGTAGCTTGTACACCTACACAATTGTAAAAAGTTTATCACATTGTTGAAGAGATGCATGTTTAGTGTTGTTTTAACGTTGCATATGAAAGGAAATTAGACAATATTATCCAAAATGATTCCGTTTCATGATTGCTAAATTAGTGTTGATCAACATTTTACGATTGGCATACTATTGTTTGTAATTTAGCCGTTGAAATACAGGTGCTAACCAAACATGTTAGATTTACCAGTGAAGAAAAGTAAAGTTCCCTTCAGGTTTTAGGAACCTCTCTTGCCAATGCTAAGAACTGCTTCAATTTTAGAAAAAGAAACTTCTGATTATCTTTGACACGTTTTAAAGGATTAGGAAAAAGATGAAAAGCAGCTTACGGCCATACCTCTCTGGTTCCGCCCGATCTCGTCTGATCTCGGAAGCTAAGCAGAGCAGGGCCTGGTTAGTACCTGGATGGAAGACCGCCTGGGAATCCCAGGTGCCGTAAGCTTTTTCACTTCTCTCTCTGAAAGCCGCCCAGCGCCGTAAATTGTACACCTACACAATTGTAAAAAGTTGATCACATTGTAGAAGAGATGCAATAGGAAGAAGATGAAAGGTGGCTTACGTCCATACCATCGTCAGGCCATTTGAGGTGGCGGGGACTGCAATGGCCATCCACCGATTGGCTGGGACTCCTGGGCGGGTCTTCTCTAGTCCATCCAATTTTCGCCATAGGATGTCACAGCCTTCTTTGCATACCCTTATTTAACCCACACAAAGATGCCAACGGCAGGCGTGACATAATTTTTTGACGCATTATAAAGGATTAGGAAAAAGATAAAAAGCAGCTTACGGCCATACCTCTCTGGTTCCGCCCGATCTCGTCTGATCTCGGAAGCTAAGCAGAGCAGGGCCTGGTTAGTACCTGGATGGAAGACCGCCTGGGAATCCCAGGTGCCGTAAGCTTTTTCACTTCTCTCTGAAAGCTGCAGAGCGCCGCAGATTGTACACCTACAAATTACAAAAAGTATATCACATTGTTGAAGAGATGCATGTTTATTGTTGTTTTAACGTTGGATATGAAAGGCATTTAGACAATATTATCAAACATGATTCCGTTTCATGGTTGCTAAATTAGTGTTGATCAACATTTAACAATTGGCATACTTTTGTTTGTAATTTAGCCGTTGAAATACAGTTGCTAACCAAACATGTTAGATTTACCAGTGAAGAAAAGTAAAGTTCCCTTTAGGTTTTAGGAACCTCTCTTGCCAATGCTAAGAACTGCTTCAATTTTAGAAAAAGAAACTCTTCTGATTATCTTTGACGCATTATAAAGGATTAGGAAAAAGATAAAAAGCAGCTTACGGCCATACCTCTCTGGTTCCGCCCGATCTCGTCTGATCTCGGAAGCTAAGCAGAGCAGGGCCTGGTTAGTACCTGGATGGAAGACCGCCTGGGAATCCCAGGTGCCGTAAGCTTTTTCACTTCTCTCTCCGAAAGCCGCCCACCGCCGCAGATTGTACACCTTCACAATTGTAAAAAGTATTTCACATTGTAGAAGAGATGCAATAGGAAGAAGATGAAAGGTGGCTTACGTCCATACCATCGTCAGGCCATTTGAGGTGGCGGGGACTGCAATGGCCATCCACCGATTGGCTGGGACTCCTGGGCGGGTCTTCTCTAGTCCATCCAATTTTCGCCATAGGATGTCACAGCCTTCTTTGCATACCCTTATTTAACCCACACAAAGATGCCAACGGCAGGCGTGACATAATTTTTTGACGCATTATAAAGGATTAGGAAAAAGATAAAAAGCAGCTTACGGCCATACCTCTCTGGTTCCGCCCGATCTCGTCTGATCTCGGAAGCTAAGCAGAGCTGGGCCTGGTTAGTACCTGGATGGAAGACCGCCTGGGAATCCCAGGTGCCGTAAGCTTTTTCACTTCTCTCTCTGAAAGCCGCCCAGCGCCGTAGCTTGTACACCTACACAATTGTAAAAAGTTTATCACATTGTAGAAGAGATGCAATAGGAAGAAGATGAAAGGTGGCTTACGTCCATACCATCGTCAGGCCATTTGAGGTGGCGGGGACTGCAATGGCCATCCACCGATTGGCTGGGACTCCTGGGCGGGTCTTCTCTAGTCCATCCAATTTTCGCCATAGGATGTCACAGCCTTCTTTGCATACCCTTATTTAACCCACACAAAGATGCCAACGGCAGGCGTGACATAATTTTTTGACGCATTATAAAGGATTAGGAAAAAGATAAAAAGCAGCTTACGGCCATACCTCTCTGGTTCCGCCCGATCTCGTCTGATCTCGGAAGCTAAGCAGAGCAGGGCCTGGTTAGTACCTGGATGGAAGACCGCCTGGGAATCACAGGTGCCGTAAGCTTTTTCACTTCTCTCTCTGAAAGCCGCCCAGCGCCGTAGCTTGTACACCTACACAATTGTAAAAAGTTGATCACATTGTAGAAGAGATGCAATAGGAAGAAGATGAAAGGTGGCTTACGTCCATACCATCGTCAGGCCATTTGAGGTGGCGGGGACTGCAATGGCCATCCACCGATTGGCTGGGACTCCTGGGCGGGTCTTCTCTAGTCCATCCAATTTTCGCCATAGGATGTCACAGCCTTCTTTGCATACCCTTATTTAACCCACACAAAGATGCCAACGGCAGGCGTGACATAATTTTTTGACGCATTATAAAGGATTAGGAAAAAGATAAAAAGCAGCTTACGGCCATACCTCTCTGGTTCCGCCCGATCTCGTCTGATCTCGGAAGCTAAGCAGAGCAGGGCCTGGTTAGTACCTGGATGGAAGACCGCCTGGGAATCCCAGGTGCCGTAAGCTTTTTCACTTCTCTCTGAAAGCTGCAGAGCGCCGCAGATTGTACACCTACAAATTACAAAAAGTATATCACATTGTTGAAGAGATGCATGTTTATTGTTGTTTTAACGTTGGATATGAAAGGCATTTAGACAATATTATCAAACATGATTCCGTTTCATGGTTGCTAAATTAGTGTTGATCAACATTTAACAATTGGCATACTTTTGTTTGTAATTTAGCCGTTGAAATACAGTTGCTAACCAAACATGTTAGATTTACCAGTGAAGAAAAGTAAAGTTCCCTTTAGGTTTTAGGAACCTCTCTTGCCAATGCTAAGAACTGCTTCAATTTTAGAAAAAGAAACTTCTGATTATCTTTGACACGTTTTAAAGGATTAGGAAAAAGATGAAAAGCAGCTTACGGCCATACCTCTCTGGTTCCGCCCGATCTCGTCTGATCTCGGAAGCTAAGCAGAGCAGGGCCTGGTTAGTACCTGGATGGAAGACCGCCTGGGAATCCCAGGTGCCGTAAGCTTTTTCACTTCTCTCTCTGAAAGCCGCCCAGCGCCGTAGCTTGTACACCTACACAATTGTAAAAAGTTGATCACATTGTAGAAGAGATGCAATAGGAAGAAGATGAAAGGTGGCTTACGTCCATACCATCGTCAGGCCATTTGAGGTGGCGGGGACTGCAATGGCCATCCACCGATTGGCTGGGACTCCTGGGCGGGTCTTCTCTAGTCCATCCAATTTTCGCCATAGGATGTCACAGCCTTCTTTGCATACCCTTATTTAACCCACACAAAGATGCCAACGGCAGGCGTGACATAATTTTTTGACGCATTATAAAGGATTAGGAAAAAGATAAAAAGCAGCTTACGGCCATACCTCTCTGGTTCCGCCCGATCTCGTCTGATCTCGGAAGCTAAGCAGAGCAGGGCCTGGTTAGTACCTGGATGGAAGACCGCCTGGGAATCCCAGGTGCCGTAAGCTTTTTCACTTCTCTCTGAAAGCTGCAGAGCGCCGCAGATTGTACACCTACAAATTACAAAAAGTATATCACATTGTTGAAGAGATGCATGTTTAGTGTTGTTTTAACGTTGGATATGAAAGGGAATTAGACAATATTATCCAAAATGATTCCGTTTCATGGTTGCTAAATTAGTGTTGATCAACATTTAACAATTGGCATACTTTTGTTTGTAATTTAGCCGTTGAAATACAGGTGCTAACCCAACATGTTAGAATTGCCAGTGAAGAAAAGTAAAGTTACCTTCAGGTTTTAGAAACCTCTCTTGCCAATCCTAAGAACTGCTTCAATTTTAGAAAAAGAAACTCTTCTGATTATCTTTGACGCATTATAAAGGATTAGGAAAAAGATAAAAAGCAGCTTACGGCCATACCTCTCTGGTTCCGCCCGATCTCGTCTGATCTCGGAAGCTAAGCAGAGCAGGGCCTGGTTAGTACCTGGATGGAAGACCGCCTGGGAATCCCAGGTGCCGTAAGCTTTTTCACTTCTCTCTGAAAGCTGCAGAGCGCCGCAGATTGTACACCTACAAATTACAAAAAGTATATCACATTGTTGAAGAGATGCATGTTTATTGTTGTTTTAACGTTGGATATGAAAGGCATTTAGACAATATTATCAAACATGATTCCGTTTCATGGTTGCTAAATTAGTGTTGATCAACATTTAACAATTGGCATACTTTTGTTTGTAATTTAGCCGTTGAAATACAGTTGCTAACCAAACATGTTAGATTTACCAGTGAAGAAAAGTAAAGTTCCCTTTAGGTTTTAGGAACCTCTCTTGCCAATGCTAAGAACTGCTTCAATTTTAAAAAAAGAAACTTCTGATTATCTTTGACACGTTTTAAAGGATTAGGAAAAAGATGAAAAGCAGCTTACGTCCATACCTCTCTGGTTCCGCCCGATCTCGTCTGATCTCGGAAGCTAAGCAGAGCAGGGCCTGGTTAGTACCTGGATGGAAGACCGCCTGGGAATCCCAGGTGCCGTAAGCTTTTTCACTTCTCTCTCTGAAAGCCGCCCAGCGCCGTAGCTTGTACACCTACACAATTGTAAAAAGTTGATCACATTGTAGAAGAGATGCAATAGGAAGAAGATGAAAGGTGGCTTACGTCCATACCATCGTCAGGCCATTTGAGGTGGCGGGGACTGCAATGGCCATCCACCGATTGGCTGGGACTCCTGGGCGGGTCTTCTCTAGTCCATCCAATTTTCGCCATAGGATGTCACAGCCTTCTTTGCATACCCTTATTTAACCCACACAAAGATGCCAACGGCAGGCGTGACATAATTTTTTGACGCATTATAAAGGATTAGGAAAAAGATAAAAAGCAGCTTACGGCCATACCTCTCTGGTTCCGCCCGATCTCGTCTGATCTCGGAAGCTAAGCAGAGCAGGGCCTGGTTAGTACCTGGATGGAAGACCGCCTGGGAATCCCAGGTGCCGTAAGCTTTTTCACTTCTCTCTGAAAGCTGCAGAGCGCCGCAGATTGTACACCTACAAATTACAAAAAGTATATCACATTGTTGAAGAGATGCATGTTTAGTGTTGTTTTAACGTTGGATATGAAAGGGAATTAGACAATATTATCCAAAATGATTCCGTTTCATGGTTGCTAAATTAGTGTTGATCAACATTTAACAATTGGCATACTTTTGTTTGTAATTTAGCCGTTGAAATACAGGTGCTAACCCAACATGTTAGAATTGCCAGTGAAGAAAAGTAAAGTTACCTTCAGGTTTTAGAAACCTCTCTTGCCAATCCTAAGAACTGCTTCAATTTTAGAAAAAGAAACTCTTCTGATTATCTTTGACGCATTATAAAGGATTAGGAAAAAGATAAAAAGCAGCTTACGGCCATACCTCTCTGGTTCCGCCCGATCTCGTCTGATCTCGGAAGCTAAGCAGAGCAGGGCCTGGTTAGTACCTGGATGGAAGACCGCCTGGGAATCCCAGGTGCCGTAAGCTTTTTCACTTCTCTCTCTGAAAGCCGCCCAGCGCCGTAGCTTGTACACCTACACAATTGTAAAAAGTTTATCACATTGTAGAAGAGATGCAATAGGAAGAAGATGAAAGGTGGCTTACGTCCATACCATCATCAGGCCATTTGAGGTGGCGGGGACTGCAATGGCCATCCACCGATTGGCTGGGACTCCTGGGCGGGTCTTCTCTAGTCCATCCAATTTTCGCCATAGGATGTCACAGCCTTCTTTGCATACCCTTATTTAACCCACACAAAGATGCCAACGGCAGGCGTGACATAATTTTTTGACGCATTATAAAGGATTAGGAAAAAGATAAAAAGCAGCTTACGGCCATACCTCTCTGGTTCCGCCCGATCTCGTCTGATCTCGGAAGCTAAGCAGAGCAGGGCCTGGTTAGTACCTGGATGGAAGACCGCCTGGGAATCCCAGGTGCCGTAAGCTTTTTCACTTCTCTCTGAAAGCTGCAGAGCGCCGCAGATTGTACACCTACAAATTACAAAAAGTATATCACATTGTTGAAGAGATGCATGTTTAGTGTTGTTTTAACGTTGGATATGAAAGGAAATTAGACAATATTATCCAAAATGATTCCGTTTCATGATTGCTAAATTGGTGTTGATCAACATTTTACGATTGGCATACTATTGTTTGTAATTTAGCCGTTGAAATACAGGTGCTAACCAAACATGTTAGATTTACCAGTGAAGAAAAGTAAAGTTACCTTCAGGTTTTAGGAACCTCTCTTGCCAATGCTAAGAACTGCTTCAATTTTAGAAAAAGAAACTTCTGATTATCTTTGACACGTTTTAAAGGATTAGGAAAAAGATAAAAAGCAGCTTACAGCCATACCTCTCTGGTTCCGCCCGATCTCGTCTGATCTCGGAAGCTAAGCAGAGCGGGTGCTGGTTAGTACCTGGATGGAAGACCGCCTGGGAATCCCAGGTGCCGTAAGCTTTTTCACTTCTCTCACCGAAAGCCGCCGAGCGCCGCAGATTGTACACCTACAAATTACAAAAAGTATATCACATTGTTGAAGAGATGCATGTTTAGTGTTGTTTTAACGTTGGATATGAAAGGCAATTAGACAATATAATCCAAAATGATTCCGTTTCATGGTTGCTAAATTAGTGTTGATCAACATTTAACAATTGGCATACTTTTGTTTGTAATTTAGCCGTTGAAATACAGGTGCTAACCCAACATGTTAGAATTGCCAGTGAAGAAAAGTAAAGTTACCTTCAGGTTTTAGAAACCTCTCTTGCCAATCCTAAGAACTGCTTCAATTTTAGAAAAAGAAACTCTTCTGATTATCTTTGACGCATTATAAAGGATTAGGAAAAAGATAAAAAGCAGCTTACGGCCATACCTCTCTGGTTCCGCCCGATCTCGTCTGATCTCGGAAGCTAAGCAGAGCAGGGCCTGGTTAGTACCTGGATGGAAGACCGCCTGGGAATCCCAGGTGCCGTAAGCTTTTTCACTTCTCTCTCCGAAAGCCGCCCACCGCCGCAGATTGTACACCTTCACAATTGTAAAAAGTATTTCACATTGTAGAAGAGATGCAATAGGAAGAAGATGAAAGGTGGCTTACTTCCATACCATCGTCAGGCCATTTGAGGTGGCGGGGACTGCAATGGCCATCCACCGATTGGCTGGGACTCCTGGGCGGGTCTTCTCTAGTCCATCCAATTTTCGCCATAGGATGTCACAGCCTTCTTTGCATACCCTTATTTAACCCACACAAAGATGCCAACGGCAGGCGTGACATAATTTTTTGACGCATTATAAAGGATTAGGAAAAAGATAAAAAGCAGCTTACGGCCATACCTCTCTGGTTCCGCCCGATCTCGTCTGATCTCGGAAGCTAAGCAGAGCAGGGCCTGGTTAGTACCTGGATGGAAGACCGCCTGGGAATCCCAGGTGCCGTAAGCTTTTTCACTTCTCTCTCTGAAAGCCGCCCAGCGACGTAGCTTGTACACCTACACAATTGTAAAAAGTTGATCACATTGTAGAAGAGATGCAATAGGAAGAAGATGAAAGGTGGCTTACGTCCATACCATCGTCAGGCCATTTGAGGTGGCGGGGACTGCAATGGCCATCCACCGATTGGCTGGGACTCCAGGGCGGGTCTTCTCTAGTCCATCCAATTTTCGCCATAGGATGTCACAGCCTTCTTTGCATACCCTTATTTAACCCACACAAAGATGCCAACGGCAGGCGTGACATAATTTTTTGACGCATTATAAAGGATTAGGAAAAAGATAAAAAGCAGCTTACGGCCATACCTCTCTGGTTCCGCCCGATCTCGTCTGATCTCGGAAGCTAAGCAGAGCAGGGCCTGGTTAGTACCTGGATGGAAGACCGCCTGGGAATCCCAGGTGCCGTAAGCTTTTTCACTTCTCTCTCTGAAAGCCGCCCAGCGACGTAGCTTGTACACCTACACAATTGTAAAAAGTTGATCACATTGTAGAAGAGATGCAATAGGAAGAAGATGAAAGGTGGCTTACGTCCATACCATCGTCAGGCCATTTGAGGTGGCGGGGACTGCAATGGCCATCCACCGATTGGCTGGGACTCCAGGGCGGGTCTTCTCTAGTCCATCCAATTTTCGCCATAGGATGTCACAGCCTTCTTTGCATACCCTTATTTAACCCACACAAAGATGCCAACGGCAGGCGTGACATAATTTTTTGACGCATTATAAAGGATTAGGAAAAAGATAAAAAGCAGCTTACGGCCATACCTCTCTGGTTCCGCCCGATCTCGTCTGATCTCGGAAGCTAAGCAGAGCAGGGCCTGGTTAGTACCTGGATGGAAGACCGCCTGGGAATCCCAGGTGCCGTAAGCTTTTTCACTTCTCTCTCTGAAAGCCGCCCAGCGCCGTAGCTTGTACACCTACACAATTGTAAAAAGTTTATCACATTGTAGAAGAGATGCAATAGGAAGAAGATGAAAGGTGGCTTACGTCCATACCATCATCAGGCCATTTGAGGTGGCGGGGACTGCAATGGCCATCCACCGATTGGCTGGGACTCCTGGGCGGGTCTTCTCTAGTCCATCCAATTTTCGCCATAGGATGTCACAGCCTTCTTTGCATACCCTTATTTAACCCACACAAAGATGCCAACGGCAGGCGTGACATAATTTTTTGACGCATTATAAAGGATTAGGAAAAAGATATAAAGCAGCTTACGGCCATACCTCTCTGGTTCCGCCCGATCTCGTCTGATCTCGGAAGCTAAGCAGAGCAGGGCCTGGTTAGTACCTGGATGGAAGACCGCCTGGGAATCCCAGGTGCCGTAAGCTTTTTCACTTCTCTCTGAAAGCTGCAGAGCGCCGCAGATTGTACACCTACAAATTACAAAAAGTATATCACATTGTTGAAGAGATGCATGTTTAGTGTTGTTTTAACGTTGGATATGAAAGGAAATTAGACAATATTATCCAAAATGATTCCGTTTCATGATTGCTAAATTGGTGTTGATCAACATTTTACGATTGGCATACTATTGTTTGTAATTTAGCCGTTGAAATACAGGTGCTAACCAAACATGTTAGATTTACCAGTGAAGAAAAGTAAAGTTACCTTCAGGTTTTAGGAACCTCTCTTGCCAATGCTAAGAACTGCTTCAATTTTAGAAAAAGAAACTTCTGATTATCTTTGACACGTTTTAAAGGATTAGGAAAAAGATAAAAAGCAGCTTACAGCCATACCTCTCTGGTTCCGCCCGATCTCGTCTGATCTCGGAAGCTAAGCAGAGCGGGTGCTGGTTAGTACCTGGATGGAAGACCGCCTGGGAATCCCAGGTGCCGTAAGCTTTTTCACTTCTCTCACCGAAAGCCGCCGAGCGCCGCAGATTGTACACCTACAAATTACAAAAAGTATATCACATTGTTGAAGAGATGCATGTTTAGTGTTGTTTTAACGTTGGATATGAAAGGCAATTAGACAATATAATCCAAAATGATTCCGTTTCATGGTTGCTAAATTAGTGTTGATCAACATTTAACAATTGGCATACTTTTGTTTGTAATTTAGCCGTTGAAATACAGGTGCTAACCCAACATGTTAGAATTGCCAGTGAAGAAAAGTAAAGTTACCTTCAGGTTTTAGAAACCTCTCTTGCCAATCCTAAGAACTGCTTCAATTTTAGAAAAAGAAACTCTTCTGATTATCTTTGACGCATTATAAAGGATTAGGAAAAAGATAAAAAGCAGCTTACGGCCATACCTCTCTGGTTCTGCCCGATCTCGTCTGATCTCGGAAGCTAAGCAGAGCAGGGCCTGGTTAGTACCTGGATGGAAGACCGCCTGGGAATCCCAGGTGCCGTAAGCTTTTTCACTTCTCTCTCCGAAAGCCGCCCACCGCCGCAGATTGTACACCTTCACAATTGTAAAAAGTATTTCACATTGTAGAAGAGATGCAATAGGAAGAAGATGAAAGGTGGCTTACGTCCATACCATCGTCAGGCCATTTGAGGTGGCGGGGACTGCAATGGCCATCCACCGATTGGCTGGGACTCCTGGGCGGGTCTTCTCTAGTCCATCCAATTTTCGCCATAGGATGTCACAGCCTTCTTTGCATACCCTTATTTAACCCACACAAAGATGCCAACGGCAGGCGTGACATAATTTTTTGACGCATTATAAAGGATTAGGAAAAAGATAAAAAGCAGCTTACGGCCATACCTCTCTGGTTCCGCCCGATCTCGTCTGATCTCGGAAGCTAAGCAGAGCAGGGCCTGGTTAGTACCTGGATGGAAGACCGCCTGGGAATCCCAGGTGCCGTAAGCTTTTTCACTTCTCTCACCGAAAGCCGCCGAGCGCCGCAGATTGTACACCTACAAATTACAAAAAGTATATCACATTGTTGAAGAGATGCATGTTTAGTGTTGTTTTAACGTTGGATATGAAAGGGAATTAGACAATATTATCCAAAATGATTCCGTTTCATGGTTGCTAAATTAGTGTTGATCAACATTTAACAATTGGCATACTTTTGTTTGTAATTTAGCCGTTGAAATACAGGTGCTAACCCAACATGTTAGAATTGCCAGTGAAGAAAAGTAAAGTTACCTTCAGGTTTTAGAAACCTCTCTTGCCAATCCTAAGAACTGCTTCAATTTTAGAAAAAGAAACTCTTCTGATTATCTTTGACGCATTATAAAGGATTAGGAAAAAGATAAAAAGCAGCTTACGGCCATACCTCTCTGGTTCCGCCCGATCTCGTCTGATCTCGGAAGCTAAGCAGAGCAGGGCCTGGTTAGTACCTGGATGGAAGACCGCCTGGGAATCCCAGGTGCCGTAAGCTTTTTCACTTCTCTCTCTGAAAGCCGCCCAGCGCCGTAGCTTGTACACCTACACAATTGTAAAAAGTTTATCACATTGTAGAAGAGATGCAATAGGAAGAAGATGAAAGGTGGCTTACGTCCATACCATCATCAGGCCATTTGAGGTGGCGGGGACTGCAATGGCCATCCACCGATTGGCTGGGACTCCTGGGCGGGTCTTCTCTAGTCCATCCAATTTTCGCCATAGGATGTCACAGCCTTCTTTGCATACCCTTATTTAACCCACACAAAGATGCCAACGGCAGGCGTGACATAATTTTTTGACGCATTATAAAGGATTAGGAAAAAGATAAAAAGCAGCTTACGGCCATACCTCTCTGGTTCCGCCCGATCTCGTCTGATCTCGGAAGCTAAGCAGAGCAGGGCCTGGTTAGTACCTGGATGGAAGACCGCCTGGGAATCCCAGGTGCCGTAAGCTTTTTCACTTCTCTCTGAAAGCTGCAGAGCGCCGCAGATTGTACACCTACAAATTACAAAAAGTATATCACATTGTTGAAGAGATGCATGTTTAGTGTTGTTTTAACGTTGGATATGAAAGGAAATTAGACAATATTATCCAAAATGATTCCGTTTCATGATTGCTAAATTGGTGTTGATCAACATTTTACGATTGGCATACTATTGTTTGTAATTTAGCCGTTGAAATACAGGTGCTAACCAAACATGTTAGATTTACCAGTGAAGAAAAGTAAAGTTACCTTCAGGTTTTAGGAACCTCTCTTGCCAATGCTAAGAACTGCTTCAATTTTAGAAAAAGAAACTTCTGATTATCTTTGACACGTTTTAAAGGATTAGGAAAAAGATAAAAAGCAGCTTACAGCCATACCTCTCTGGTTCCGCCCGATCTCGTCTGATCTCGGAAGCTAAGCAGAGCGGGTGCTGGTTAGTACCTGGATGGAAGACCGCCTGGGAATCCCAGGTGCCGTAAGCTTTTTCACTTCTCTCACCGAAAGCCGCCGAGCGCCGCAGATTGTACACCTACAAATTACAAAAAGTATATCACATTGTTGAAGAGATGCATGTTTAGTGTTGTTTTAACGTTGGATATGAAAGGCAATTAGACAATATAATCCAAAATGATTCCGTTTCATGGTTGCTAAATTAGTGTTGATCAACATTTAACAATTGGCATACTTTTGTTTGTAATTTAGCCGTTGAAATACAGGTGCTAACCCAACATGTTAGAATTGCCAGTGAAGAAAAGTAAAGTTACCTTCAGGTTTTAGAAACCTCTCTTGCCAATCCTAAGAACTGCTTCAATTTTAGAAAAAGAAACTCTTCTGATTATCTTTGACGCATTATAAAGGATTAGGAAAAAGATAAAAAGCAGCTTACGGCCATACCTCTCTGGTTCCGCCCGATCTCGTCTGATCTCGGAAGCTAAGCAGAGCAGGGCCTGGTTAGTACCTGGATGGAAGACCGCCTGGGAATCCCAGGTGCCGTAAGCTTTTTCACTTCTCTCTCCGAAAGCCGCCCACCGCCGCAGATTGTACACCTTCACAATTGTAAAAAGTATTTCACATTGTAGAAGAGATGCAATAGGAAGAAGATGAAAGGTGGCTTACTTCCATACCATCGTCAGGCCATTTGAGGTGGCGGGGACTGCAATGGCCATCCACCGATTGGCTGGGACTCCTGGGCGGGTCTTCTCTAGTCCATCCAATTTTCGCCATAGGATGTCACAGCCTTCTTTGCATACCCTTATTTAACCCACACAAAGATGCCAACGGCAGGCGTGACATAATTTTTTGACGCATTATAAAGGATTAGGAAAAAGATAAAAAGCAGCTTACGGCCATACCTCTCTGGTTCCGCCCGATCTCGTCTGATCTCGGAAGCTAAGCAGAGCAGGGCCTGGTTAGTACCTGGATGGAAGACCGCCTGGGAATCCCAGGTGCCGTAAGCTTTTTCACTTCTCTCTCTGAAAGCCGCCCAGCGACGTAGCTTGTACACCTACACAATTGTAAAAAGTTGATCACATTGTAGAAGAGATGCAATAGGAAGAAGATGAAAGGTGGCTTACGTCCATACCATCGTCAGGCCATTTGAGGTGGCGGGGACTGCAATGGCCATCCACCGATTGGCTGGGACTCCTGGGCGGGTCTTCTCTAGTCCATCCAATTTTCGCCATAGGATGTCACAGCCTTCTTTGCATACCCTTATTTAACCCACACAAAGATGCCAACGGCAGGCGTGACATAATTTTTTGACGCATTATAAAGGATTAGGAAAAAGATAAAAAGCAGCTTACGGCCATACCTCTCTGGTTCCGCCCGATCTCGTCTGATCTCGGAAGCTAAGCAGAGCAGGGCCTGGTTAGTACCTGGATGGAAGACCACCTGGGAATCCCAGGTGCCGTAAGCTTTTTCACTTCTCTCTCTGAAAGCCGCCCAGCGCCGTAGCTTGTACACCTACACAATTGTAAAAAGTTTATCACATTGTAGAAGAGATGCAATAGGAAGAAGATGAAAGGTGGCTTACGTCCATACCATCATCAGGCCATTTGAGGTGGCGGGGACTGCAATGGCCATCCACCGATTGGCTGGGACTCCTGGGCGGGTCTTCTCTAGTCCATCCAATTTTCGCCATAGGATGTCACAGCCTTCTTTGCATACCCTTATTTAACCCACACAAAGATGCCAACGGCAGGCGTGACATAATTTTTTGACGCATTATAAAGGATTAGGAAAAAGATAAAAAGCAGCTTACGGCCATACCTCTCTGGTTCCGCCCGATCTCGTCTGATCTCGGAAGCTAAGCAGAGCAGGGCCTGGTTAGTACCTGGATGGAAGACCGCCTGGGAATCCCAGGTGCCGTAAGCTTTTTCACTTCTCTCTGAAAGCTGCAGAGCGCCGCAGATTGTACACCTACAAATTACAAAAAGTATATCACATTGTTGAAGAGATGCATGTTTAGTGTTGTTTTAACGTTGGATATGAAAGGAAATTAGACAATATTATCCAAAATGATTCCGTTTCATGATTGCTAAATTGGTGTTGATCAACATTTTACGATTGGCATACTATTGTTTGTAATTTAGCCGTTGAAATACAGGTGCTAACCAAACATGTTAGATTTACCAGTGAAGAAAAGTAAAGTTACCTTCAGGTTTTAGGAACCTCTCTTGCCAATGCTAAGAACTGCTTCAATTTTAGAAAAAGAAACTTCTGATTATCTTTGACACGTTTTAAAGGATTAGGAAAAAGATAAAAAGCAGCTTACAGCCATACCTCTCTGGTTCCGCCCGATCTCGTCTGATCTCGGAAGCTAAGCAGAGCGGGTGCTGGTTAGTACCTGGATGGAAGACCGCCTGGGAATCCCAGGTGCCGTAAGCTTTTTCACTTCTCTCACCGAAAGCCGCCGAGCGCCGCAGATTGTACACCTACAAATTACAAAAAGTATATCACATTGTTGAAGAGATGCATGTTTAGTGTTGTTTTAACGTTGGATATGAAAGGCAATTAGACAATATAATCCAAAATGATTCCGTTTCATGGTTGCTAAATTAGTGTTGATCAACATTTAACAATTGGCATACTTTTGTTTGTAATTTAGCCGTTGAAATACAGGTGCTAACCCAACATGTTAGAATTGCCAGTGAAGAAAAGTAAAGTTACCTTCAGGTTTTAGAAACCTCTCTTGCCAATCCTAAGAACTGCTTCAATTTTAGAAAAAGAAACTCTTCTGATTATCTTTGACGCATTATAAAGGATTAGGAAAAAGATAAAAAGCAGCTTACGGCCATACCTCTCTGGTTCCGCCCGATCTCGTCTGATCTCGGAAGCTAAGCAGAGCAGGGCCTGGTTAGTACCTGGATGGAAGACCGCCTGGGAATCCCAGGTGCCGTAAGCTTTTTCACTTCTCTCTCCGAAAGCCGCCCACCGCCGCAGATTGTACACCTTCACAATTGTAAAAAGTATTTCACATTGTAGAAGAGATGCAATAGGAAGAAGATGAAAGGTGGCTTACGTCCATACCATCGTCAGGCCATTTGAGGTGGCGGGGACTGCAATGGCCATCCACCGATTGGCTGGGACTCCTGGGCGGGTCTTCTCTAGTCCATCCAATTTTCGCCATAGGATGTCACAGCCTTCTTTGCATACCCTTATTTAACCCACACAAAGATGCCAACGGCAGGCGTGACATAATTTTTTGACGCATTATAAAGGATTAGGAAAAAGATAAAAAGCAGCTTACGGCCATACCTCTCTGGTTCCGCCCGATCTCGTCTGATCTCGGAAGCTAAGCAGAGCAGGGCCTGGTTAGTACCTGGATGGAAGACCGCCTGGGAATCCCAGGTGCCGTAAGCTTTTTCACTTCTCTCTGAAAGCTGCAGAGCGCCGCAGATTGTACACCTACAAATTACAAAAAGTATATCACATTGTTGAAGAGATGCATGTTTAGTGTTGTTTTAACGTTGGATATGAAAGGAAATTAGACAATATTATCCAAAATGATTCCGTTTCATGATTGCTAAATTGGTGTTGATCAACATTTTACGATTGGCATACTATTGTTTGTAATTTAGCCGTTGAAATACAGGTGCTAACCAAACATGTTAGATTTACCAGTGAAGAAAAGTAAAGTTACCTTCAGGTTTTAGGAACCTCTCTTGCCAATGCTAAGAACTGCTTCAATTTTAGAAAAAGAAACTTCTGATTATCTTTGACACGTTTTAAAGGATTAGGAAAAAGATAAAAAGCAGCTTACAGCCATACCTCTCTGGTTCCGCCCGATCTCGTCTGATCTCGGAAGCTAAGCAGAGCGGGTGCTGGTTAGTACCTGGATGGAAGACCGCCTGGGAATCCCAGGTGCCGTAAGCTTTTTCACTTCTCTCACCGAAAGCCGCCGAGCGCCGCAGATTGTACACCTACAAATTACAAAAAGTATATCACATTGTTGAAGAGATGCATGTTTAGTGTTGTTTTAACGTTGGATATGAAAGGCAATTAGACAATATAATCCAAAATGATTCCGTTTCATGGTTGCTAAATTAGTGTTGATCAACATTTAACAATTGGCATACTTTTGTTTGTAATTTAGCCGTTGAAATACAGGTGCTAACCCAACATGTTAGAATTGCCAGTGAAGAAAAGTAAAGTTACCTTCAGGTTTTAGAAACCTCTCTTGCCAATCCTAAGAACTGCTTCAATTTTAGAAAAAGAAACTCTTCTGATTATCTTTGACGCATTATAAAGGATTAGGAAAAAGATAAAAAGCAGCTTACGGCCATACCTCTCTGGTTCCGCCCGATCTCGTCTGATCTCGGAAGCTAAGCAGAGCAGGGCCTGGTTAGTACCTGGATGGAAGACCGCCTGGGAATCCCAGGTGCCGTAAGCTTTTTCACTTCTCTCTCCGAAAGCCGCCCACCGCCGCAGATTGTACACCTTCACAATTGTAAAAAGTATTTCACATTGTAGAAGAGATGCAATAGGAAGAAGATGAAAGGTGGCTTACTTCCATACCATCGTCAGGCCATTTGAGGTGGCGGGGACTGCAATGGCCATCCACCGATTGGCTGGGACTCCTGGGCGGGTCTTCTCTAGTCCATCCAATTTTCGCCATAGGATGTCACAGCCTTCTTTGCATACCCTTATTTAACCCACACAAAGATGCCAACGGCAGGCGTGACATAATTTTTTGACGCATTATAAAGGATTAGGAAAAAGATAAAAAGCAGCTTACGGCCATACCTCTCTGGTTCCGCCCGATCTCGTCTGATCTCGGAAGCTAAGCAGAGCAGGGCCTGGTTAGTACCTGGATGGAAGACCGCCTGGGAATCCCAGGTGCCGTAAGCTTTTTCACTTCTCTCTCTGAAAGCCGCCCAGCGACGTAGCTTGTACACCTACACAATTGTAAAAAGTTGATCACATTGTAGAAGAGATGCAATAGGAAGAAGATGAAAGGTGGCTTACGTCCATACCATCGTCAGGCCATTTGAGGTGGCGGGGACTGCAATGGCCATCCACCGATTGGCTGGGACTCCTGGGCGGGTCTTCTCTAGTCCATCCAATTTTCGCCATAGGATGTCACAGCCTTCTTTGCATACCCTTATTTAACCCACACAAAGATGCCAACGGCAGGCGTGACATAATTTTTTGACGCATTATAAAGGATTAGGAAAAAGATAAAAAGCAGCTTACGGCCATACCTCTCTGGTTCCGCCCGATCTCGTCTGATCTCGGAAGCTAAGCAGAGCAGGGCCTGGTTAGTACCTGGATGGAAGACCACCTGGGAATCCCAGGTGCCGTAAGCTTTTTCACTTCTCTCTCTGAAAGCCGCCCAGCGCCGTAGCTTGTACACCTACACAATTGTAAAAAGTTTATCACATTGTAGAAGAGATGCAATAGGAAGAAGATGAAAGGTGGCTTACGTCCATACCATCATCAGGCCATTTGAGGTGGCGGGGACTGCAATGGCCATCCACCGATTGGCTGGGACTCCTGGGCGGGTCTTCTCTAGTCCATCCAATTTTCGCCATAGGATGTCACAGCCTTCTTTGCATACCCTTATTTAACCCACACAAAGATGCCAACGGCAGGCGTGACATAATTTTTTGACGCATTATAAAGGATTAGGAAAAAGATAAAAAGCAGCTTACGGCCATACCTCTCTGGTTCCGCCCGATCTCGTCTGATCTCGGAAGCTAAGCAGAGCAGGGCCTGGTTAGTACCTGGATGGAAGACCGCCTGGGAATCCCAGGTGCCGTAAGCTTTTTCACTTCTCTCTGAAAGCTGCAGAGCGCCGCAGATTGTACACCTACAAATTACAAAAAGTATATCACATTGTTGAAGAGATGCATGTTTAGTGTTGTTTTAACGTTGGATATGAAAGGAAATTAGACAATATTATCCAAAATGATTCCGTTTCATGATTGCTAAATTGGTGTTGATCAACATTTTACGATTGGCATACTATTGTTTGTAATTTAGCCGTTGAAATACAGGTGCTAACCAAACATGTTAGATTTACCAGTGAAGAAAAGTAAAGTTACCTTCAGGTTTTAGGAACCTCTCTTGCCAATGCTAAGAACTGCTTCAATTTTAGAAAAAGAAACTTCTGATTATCTTTGACACGTTTTAAAGGATTAGGAAAAAGATAAAAAGCAGCTTACAGCCATACCTCTCTGGTTCCGCCCGATCTCGTCTGATCTCGGAAGCTAAGCAGAGCGGGTGCTGGTTAGTACCTGGATGGAAGACCGCCTGGGAATCCCAGGTGCCGTAAGCTTTTTCACTTCTCTCACCGAAAGCCGCCGAGCGCCGCAGATTGTACACCTACAAATTACAAAAAGTATATCACATTGTTGAAGAGATGCATGTTTAGTGTTGTTTTAACGTTGGATATGAAAGGCAATTAGACAATATAATCCAAAATGATTCCGTTTCATGGTTGCTAAATTAGTGTTGATCAACATTTAACAATTGGCATACTTTTGTTTGTAATTTAGCCGTTGAAATACAGGTGCTAACCCAACATGTTAGAATTGCCAGTGAAGAAAAGTAAAGTTACCTTCAGGTTTTAGAAACCTCTCTTGCCAATCCTAAGAACTGCTTCAATTTTAGAAAAAGAAACTCTTCTGATTATCTTTGACGCATTATAAAGGATTAGGAAAAAGATAAAAAGCAGCTTACGGCCATACCTCTCTGGTTCCGCCCGATCTCGTCTGATCTCGGAAGCTAAGCAGAGCAGGGCCTGGTTAGTACCTGGATGGAAGACCGCCTGGGAATCCCAGGTGCCGTAAGCTTTTTCACTTCTCTCTCCGAAAGCCGCCCACCGCCGCAGATTGTACACCTTCACAATTGTAAAAAGTATTTCACATTGTAGAAGAGATGCAATAGGAAGAAGATGAAAGGTGGCTTACGTCCATACCATCGTCAGGCCATTTGAGGTGGCGGGGACTGCAATGGCCATCCACCGATTGGCTGGGACTCCTGGGCGGGTCTTCTCTAGTCCATCCAATTTTCGCCATAGGATGTCACAGCCTTCTTTGCATACCCTTATTTAACCCACACAAAGATGCCAACGGCAGGCGTGACATAATTTTTTGACGCATTATAAAGGATTAGGAAAAAGATAAAAAGCAGCTTACGGCCATACCTCTCTGGTTCCGCCCGATCTCGTCTGATCTCGGAAGCTAAGCAGAGCTGGGCCTGGTTAGTACCTGGATGGAAGACCGCCTGGGAATCCCAGGTGCCGTAAGCTTTTTCACTTCTCTCACCGAAAGCCGCCGAGCGCCGCAGATTGTACACCTACAAATTACAAAAAGTATATCACATTGTTGAAGAGATGCATGTTTAGTGTTTTTTTAACGTTGCATATGAAAGGCATTTAGACAATATTATCAAACATGATTCCGTTTCATGGTTGCTAAATTAGTGTTGATCAACATTTAACAATTGGCATACTTTTGTTTGTAATTTAGCCGTTGAAATACAGGTGCTAACCAAACATGTTAGATTTACCAAAGAAGAAAAGTAAAGTTCCCTTTAGGTTTTAGGAACCTCTCTTGCCAATGCTAAGAACTGCTTCAATTTTAGAAAAAGAAACTTCTGATTATCTTTGACACGTTTTAAAGGATTAGGAAAAAGATGAAAAGCAGCTTACGGCCATACCTCTCTGGTTCCGCCCGATCTCGTCTGATCTCGGAAGCTAAGCAGAGCAGGGCCTGGTTAGTACCTGGATGGAAGACCGCCTGGGAATCCCAGGTGCCGTAAGCTTTTTCACTTCTCTCTCTGAAAGCCGCCCAGCGCCGTAGCTTGTACACCTACACAATTGTAAAAAGTTGATCACATTGTAGAAGAGATGCAATAGGAAGAAGATGAAAGGTGGCTTACGTCCATACCATCGTCAGGCCATTTGAGGTGGCGGGGACTGCAATGGCCATCCACCGATTGGCTGGGACTCCTGGGCGGGTCTTCTCTAGTCCATCCAATTTTCGCCATAGGATGTCACAGCCTTCTTTGCATACCCTTATTTAACCCACACAAAGATGCCAACGGCAGGCGTGACATAATTTTTTGACGCATTATAAAGGATTAGGAAAAAGATAAAAAGCAGCTTACGGCCATACCTCTCTGGTTCCGCCCGATCTTGTCTGATCTCGGAAGCTAAGCAGAGCAGGGCCTGGTTAGTACCTGGATGGAAGACCGCCTGGGAATCCCAGGTGCCGTAAGCTTTTTCACTTCTCTCTGAAAGCTGCAGAGCGCCGCAGATTGTACACCTACAAATTACAAAAAGTATATCACATTGTTGAAGAGATGCATGTTTAGTGTTGTTTTAACGTTGCATATGAAAGGAAATTAGACAATATTATCCAAAATGATTCCGTTTCATGATTGCTAAATTAGTGTTGATCAACATTTAACAATTGGCATACTTTTGTTTGTAATTTAGCCGTTGAAATACAGGTGCTAACCAAACATGTTAGATTTACCAGTGAAGAAAAGTAAAGTTCCCTTTAGGTTTTAGGAACCTCTCTTGCCAATGCTAAGAACTGCTTCAATTTTAGAAAAAGAAACTTCTGATTATCTTTGACACGTTTTAAAGGATTAGGAAAAAGTTGAAAAGCAGCTTACGGCCATACCTCTCTGGTTCCGCCCGATCTCGTCTGATCTCGGAAGCTAAGCAGAGCAGGGCCTGGTTAGTACCTGGATGGAAGACCGCCTGGGAATCCCAGGTGCCGTAAGCTTTTTCACTTCTCTCTCTGAAAGCCGCCCAGCGACGTAGCTTGTACACCTACACAATTGTAAAAAGTTGATCACATTGTAGAAGAGATGCAATAGGAAGAAGATGAAAGGTGGCTTACGTCCATACCATCGTCAGGCCATTTGAGGTGGCGGGGACTGCAATGGCCATCCACCGATTGGCTGGGACTCCTGGGCGGGTCTTCTCTAGTCCATCCAATTTTCGCCATAGGATGTCACAGCCTTCTTTGCATACCCTTATTTAACCCACACAAAGATGCCAACGGCAGGCGTGACATAATTTTTTGACGCATTATAAAGGATTAGGAAAAAGATAAAAAGCAGCTTACGGCCATACCTCTCTGGTTCCGCCCGATCTCGTCTGATCTCGGAAGCTAAGCAGAGCAGGGCCTGGTTAGTACCTGGATGGAAGACCGCCTGGGAATCCCAGGTGCCGTAAGCTTTTTCACTTCTCTCTCTGAAAGCCGCCCAGCGCCGTAGCTTGTACACCTACACAATTGTAAAAAGTTGATCACATTGTAGAAGAGATGCAATAGGAAGAAGATGAAAGGTGGCTTACGTCCATACCATCATCAGGCCATTTGAGGTGGCGGGGACTGCAATGGCCATCCACCGATTGGCTGGGACTCCTGGGCGGGTCTTCTCTAGTCCATCCAATTTTCGCCATAGGATGTCACAGCCTTCTTTGCATACCCTTATTTAACCCACACAAAGATGCCAACGGCAGGCGTGACATAATTTTTTGACGCATTATAAAGGATTAGGAAAAAGATAAAAAGCAGCTTACGGCCATACCTCTCTGGTTCCGCCCGATCTCGTCTGATCTCGGAAGCTAAGCAGAGCAGGGCCTGGTTAGTACCTGGATGGAAGACCGCCTGGGAATCCCAGGTGCCGTAAGCTTTTTTACTTCTCTCTGAAAGCTGCAGAGCGCCGCAGATTGTACACCTACAAATTACAAAAAGTATATCACATTGTTGAAGAGATGCATGTTTATTGTTGTTTTAACGTTGGATATGAAAGGCATTTAGACAATATTATCAAACATAATTCCGTTTTTATGGTTGCTAAATTAGTGTTGATCAACATTTAACAATTGGCATACTTTTGTTTGTAATTTAGCCGTTGAAATACAGTTGCTAACCAAACATGTTAGATTTACCAGTGAAGAAAAGTAAAGTTCCCTTTAGGTTTTAGGAACCTCTCTTGCCAATGCTAAGAACTGCTTCAATTTTAGAAAAAGAAACTTCTGATTATCTTTGACACGTTTTAAAGGATTAGGAAAAAGATGAAAAGCAGCTTACGGCCATACCTCTCTGGTTCCGCCCGATCTCGTCTGATCTCGGAAGCTAAGCAGAGCAGGGCCTGGTTAGTACCTGGATGGAAGACCGCCTGGGAATCCCAGGTGCCGTAAGCTTTTTCACTTCTCTCTCTGAAAGCCGCCCAGCGCCGTAGCTTGTACACCTACACAATTGTAAAAAGTTGATCACATTGTAGAAGAGATGCAATAGGAAGAAGATGAAAGGTGGCTTACGTCCATACCATCGTCAGGCCATTTGAGGTGGCGGGGACTGCAATGGCCATCCACCGATTGGCTGGGACTCCTGGGCGGGTCTTCTCTAGTCCATCCAATTTTCGCCATAGGATGTCACAGCCTTCTTTGCATACCCTTATTTAACCCACACAAAGATGCCAACGGCAGGCGTGACATAATTTTTTGACGCATTATAAAGGATTAGGAAAAAGATAAAAAGCAGCTTACGGCCATACCTCTCTGGTTCCGCCCGATCTCGTCTGATCTCGGAAGCTAAGCAGAGCAGGGCCTGGTTAGTACCTGGATGGAAGACCGCCTGGGAATCCCAGGTGCCGTAAGCTTTTTCACTTCTCTCTGAAAGCTGCAGAGCGCCGCAGATTGTACACCTACAAATTACAAAAAGTATATCACATTGTTGAAGAGATGCATGTTTAGTGTTGTTTTAACGTTGCATATGAAAGGAAATTAGACAATATTATCCAAAATGATTCCGTTTCATGATTGCTAAATTAGTGTTGATCAACATTTAACAATTGGCATACTTTTGTTTGTAATTTAGCCGTTGAAATACAGGTGCTAACCAAACATGTTAGATTTACCAGTGAAGAAAAGTAAAGTTCCCTTTAGGTTTTAGGAACCTCTCTTGCCAATGCTAAGAACTGCTTCAATTTTAGAAAAAGAAACTTCTGATTATCTTTGACACGTTTTAAAGGATTAGGAAAAAGTTGAAAAGCAGCTTACGGCCATACCTCTCTGGTTCCGCCCGATCTCGTCTGATCTCGGAAGCTAAGCAGAGCAGGGCCTGGTTAGTACCTGGATGGAAGACCGCCTGGGAATCCCAGGTGCCGTAAGCTTTTTCACTTCTCTCTCTGAAAGCCGCCCAGCGACGTAGCTTGTACACCTACACAATTGTAAAAAGTTGATCACATTGTAGAAGAGATGCAATAGGAAGAAGATGAAAGGTGGCTTACGTCCATACCATCGTCAGGCCATTTGAGGTGGCGGGGACTGCAATGGCCATCCACCGATTTGCTGGGACTCCTGGGCGGGTCTTCTCTAGTCCATCCAATTTTCGCCATAGGATGTCACAGCCTTCTTTGCATACCCTTATTTAACCCACACAAAGATGCCAACGGCAGGCGTGACATAATTTTTTGACGCATTATAAAGGATTAGGAAAAAGATAAAAAGCAGCTTACGGCCATACCTCTCTGGTTCCGCCCGATCTCGTCTGATCTCGGAAGCTAAGCAGAGCAGGGCCTGGTTAGTACCTGGATGGAAGACCGCCTGGGAATCCCAGGTGCCGTAAGCTTTTTCACTTCTCTCTCTGAAAGCCGCCCAGCGCCGTAGCTTGTACACCTACACAATTGTAAAAAGTTGATCACATTGTAGAAGAGATGCAATAGGAAGAAGATGAAAGGTGGCTTACGTCCATACCATCGTCAGGCCATTTGAGGTGGCGGGGACTGCAATGGCCATCCACCGATTGGCTGGGACTCCTGGGCGGGTCTTCTCTAGTCCATCCAATTTTCGCCATAGGATGTCACAGCCTTCTTTGCATACCCTTATTTAACCCACACAAAGATGCCAACGGCAGGCGTGACATAATTTTTTGACGCATTATAAAGGATTAGGAAAAAGATAAAAAGCAGCTTACGGCCATACCTCTCTGGTTCCGCCCGATCTCGTCTGATCTCGGAAGCTAAGCAGAGCAGGGCCTGGTTAGTACCTGGATGGAAGACCGCCTGGGAATCCCAGGTGCCGTAAGCTTTTTCACTTCTCTCTCTGAAAGCCGCCCAGCGCCGTAGCTTGTACACCTACACAATTGTAAAAAGTTTATCACATTGTAGAAGAGATGCAATAGGAAGAAGATGAAAGGTGGCTTACGTCCATACCATCGTCAGGCCATTTGAGGTGGCGGGGACTGCAATGGCCATCCACCGATTGGCTGGGACTCCTGGGCGGGTCTTCTCTAGTCCATCCAATTTTCGCCATAGGATGTCACAGCCTTCTTTGCATACCCTTATTTAACCCACACAAAGATGCCAACGGCAGGCGTGACATAATTTTTTGACGCATTATAAAGGATTAGGAAAAAGATAAAAAGCAGCTTACGGCCATACCTCTCTGGTTCCGCCCGATCTCGTCTGATCTCGGAAGCTAAGCAGAGCAGGGCCTGGTTAGTACCTGGATGGAAGACCGCCTGGGAATCCCAGGTGCCGTAAGCTTTTTCACTTCTCTCTGAAAGCTGCAGAGCGCCGCAGATTGTACACCTACAAATTACAAAAAGTATATCACATTGTTGAAGAGATGCATGTTTATTGTTGTTTTAACGTTGGATATGAAAGGCATTTAGACAATATTATCAAACATGATTCCGTTTCATGGTTGCTAAATTAGTGTTGATCAACATTTAACAATTGGCATACTTTTGTTTGTAATTTAGCCGTTGAAATACAGTTGCTAACCAAACATGTTAGATTTACCAGTGAAGAAAAGTAAAGTTCCCTTTAGGTTTTAGGAACCTCTCTTGCCAATGCTAAGAACTGCTTCAATTTTAGAAAAAGAAACTTCTGATTATCTTTGACACGTTTTAAAGGATTAGGAAAAAGATGAAAAGCAGCTTACGGCCATACCTCTCTGGTTCCGCCCGATCTCGTCTGATCTCGGAAGCTAAGCAGAGCAGGGCCTGGTTAGTACCTGGATGGAAGACCGCCTGGGAATCCCAGGTGCCGTAAGCTTTTTCACTTCTCTCTCTGAAAGCCGCCCAGCGCCGTAGCTTGTACACCTACACAATTGTAAAAAGTTGATCACATTGTAGAAGAGATGCAATAGGAAGAAGATGAAAGGTGGCTTACGTCCATACCATCATCAGGCCATTTGAGGTGGCGGGGACTGCAATGGCCATCCACCGATTGGCTGGGACTCCTGGGCGGGTCTTCTCTAGTCCATCCAATTTTCGCCATAGGATGTCACAGCCTTCTTTGCATACCCTTATTTAACCCACACAAAGATGCCAACGGCAGGCGTGACATAATTTTTTGACGCATTATAAAGGATTAGGAAAAAGATAAAAAGCAGCTTACGGCCATACCTCTCTGGTTCCGCCCGATCTCGTCTGATCTCGGAAGCTAAGCAGAGCAGGGCCTGGTTAGTACCTGGATGGAAGACCGCCTGGGAATCCCAGGTGCCGTAAGCTTTTTCACTTCTCTCTGAAAGCTGCAGAGCGCCGCAGATTGTACACCTACAAATTACAAAAAGTATATCACATTGTTGAAGAGATGCATGTTTAGTGTTGTTTTAACGTTGGATATGAAAGGGAATTAGACAATATTATCCAAAATGATTCCGTTTCATGGTTGCTAAATTAGTGTTGATCAACATTTAACAATTGGCATACTTTTGTTTGTAATTTAGCCGTTGAAATACAGGTGCTAACCCAACATGTTAGAATTGCCAGTGAAGAAAAGTAAAGTTACCTTCAGGTTTTAGAAACCTCTCTTGCCAATCCTAAGAACTGCTTCAATTTTAGAAAAAGAAACTCTTCTGATTATCTTTGACGCATTATAAAGGATTAGGAAAAAGATAAAAAGCAGCTTACGGCCATACCTCTCTGGTTCCGCCCGATCTCGTCTGATCTCGGAAGCTAAGCAGAGCAGGGCCTGGTTAGTACCTGGATGGAAGACCGCCTGGGAATCCCAGGTGCCGTAAGCTTTTTCACTTCTCTCTCCGAAAGCCGCCCACCGCCGCAGATTGTACACCTTCACAATTGTAAAAAGTATTTCACATTGTAGAAGAGATGCAATAGGAAGAAGATGAAAGGTGGCTTACGTCCATACCATCGTCAGGCCATTTGAGGTGGCGGGGACTGCAATGGCCATCCACCGATTGGCTGGGACTCCTGGGCGGGTCTTCTCTAGTCCATCCAATTTTCGCCATAGGATGTCACAGCCTTCTTTGCATACCCTTATTTAACCCACACAAAGATGCCAACGGCAGGCGTGACATAATTTTTTGACGCATTATAAAGGATTAGGAAAAAGATAAAAAGCAGCTTACGGCCATACCTCTCTGGTTCCGCCCGATCTTGTTTGTAGGCTCAGCCCCCAGCAGGAAGCAGGAAGTGAACGCAGAGGCCGATTTGTTTGGCGCTTGACTCCATTTCGGGGCTCTCTTCTGAACAGTTTTTTTTTCAAATGCCCTAAAGCTTCTTTGTTGGAGTTTTTTTTGGCAATACAAAGTTTTAATACCCCCAGCAGTTTTGTACTGTTTGGGGGTAAGAGTATCTTTTCCCTTCCCTAAATATGTTGGACCAACATGATGAACAGACAATGAACGGACAAACGGAATCCCAAAGGAATAGTGGTATGGAATCAAGCAGTGGAGTGACCGAGGACGGTGTGGAAAAAAACAACAAGAAGCTCACGGTTGGTGTGGAGCTGGAAGGGGGAAGCAGCGTCGGTGCAATGGAATTGATGAAATGTGTGCGGCAATTGTGTGGTGGTCTGATGGCATGCCGTGTGGTGGGCCACAACAGATATGAAATGACAATGAGCCACCCGAAGGGAAAGGAGAGACTACTGGAGGGCTTCAAAATGGGAGAAACAAGGATCCACGCACGGGAGCTGTGCAACAACGAGCTGGTGGTGTCTTTTCTAAACCTGCCGTTCTACATCGAAGACTCCGAGATCCACGCCAAACTGTCAAGCTGGGGTGTGTCGGCAGCTTCGCCAATCAAAAGGCGGATGTGGCCTGGGACAAATGTCGCTGACGGGACACGTTTCCTAAAGGTAAAATTCAATGATCATGTCCAGTCCCTGCCGTATTCTACGAAGTTCAGTACTGCTCTGGGTGCAGAATACTTTAGAGTGATACACGACAAACAAATGAAAGTATGCAGGATGTGTATCCAACCTGGGCATATCATGAGAGAATGCCCGGAGTTTCAGTGCCATAAGTGTGGAGTCCAGGGGCACTTTGCTAGAGAATGCAAAAAAAATAACAACAAATGTAGCTTATGCTATAACAGTATGGAGGAATGCATATGCAACCAGAGTGAGAGTGAATCAATCATGATAGACAATGAAACTATAGAGTCTGGGGAGGATAACATTGGGACGTCGGGGGACGAGAGTGTTATAGGAGGGGGGGGGGTGGAGAGTAAACTGGAGAAGGAGGGGGAAAAAGAACTCTCAGAAGAGGTTGATGAAGGAAGGGCTGAGACGAAGACAACGGGAGGAGCAGGATTACACAAAAGTGCCAAGGGGGACATGGGAAGGGAAAAGTTGGAGAAGAGTGTACTGGTGACATCGACAAGCGGAAAAGGTGTGAGGACACTCTCAGGGCAGTGTGTACCATCAGCTCAAGAAGTCCCAGCTAAAAACCTATTACTACCAATGGTGACGGACCCGGTGCCTACAAGACAGCCGGATAAAAGGCTGCACAGCGACTCTGATGACCCTCATCCTAAAACCGACCCGGACATGGATTTTGAGAAGGCGAAGGTTTTAAGAAATAGAGCCGAGGAGAGAAAAGCAAAGGCCATGGCTAAGAAAAAACTGAAAAACAAAAATAACTAGATGGGATACACTTTCATATACTTTACAATGATGGCTTCCTTGGGTTTCCAAATTACTTCTCTGAATGCCAACGGGCTTCGAAATAAAAATAAACTGGACTCAACCTTAAAACAACTCAAATCAGAAATAATATGCTTCCAGGAAACAAATTGGGATGTTACTTTAAGGGAAAATGTGATCAAACAGTGGGGTGGGAAGGTCATCTCAAATGAGGGAACCCCAAACTCTTGTGGTGTGGCCTCACTCTTTCAAGCCAATATCTTCAAAACCATAAACGAGGTTCATAGGGATAGAGAGGGAAGGGTATTGGTCATTGATTTCTGCCTGGAAAACGATACATATAGGCTGATAAATGTGTATGCACCAAATGGAGAAGGGGAAAGAAAAAGTTTCTTTAAAAATCTAGAAAAATGGTGTAATGAAAACACTTTTGTAATTGGGGATTTTAATGTGGTCCTAATGGAAAAAGATTTGTCAAAAAACAATGTCTATAGAAATGATTCGAGTAGAAGTACACTGAAAAGAGTAATGAATAACTGCAATATGATAGATATTTGGAGGATATTAAATAAAAACAAAACCAGATTTTCAAGAAGACAAGCTGTAGAAGGAAAATTGAAGCAGTCAAGAATTGATTTCTGCTTAGTGGCTTCAGGTGTGGTTAAACATATAACATCTTGCGAATACTACTTTTACTCTGGGAGCGATCACGCTTCAGTGACAGTGTGTGTGGGAGGTGCGAGAAGGAAGAGGGGAGGGGGTTTATGGTGTCTAAATATAAGTCACCTGAAAAACGACATTTTTAAAAAAAAAATTGAAAG